>NC_042619.1:372932836-373234986 GCF_901001135.1 Rhinatrema bivittatum
AGATACCACGTGGTCTGCAGAGCATGGCTCTGTCACAGCCGCACTCGGCAGCCCATGTGACTAGAGCGACCGGCCCACCGGGGGGATGCCCGATCCCCCGATAGGCCAATCCGCCCCTTCCTGTTTCCCACCAATCTGTTCCTCTAACCCCCAGCATAAACCTGTAGGTGCCAGTTATCAACCAGCATGGCCCTGTCTATCCCGATTACCCTCACTGCAAATCCCCCCCATGTGATGCAGTCTGTCCCTGTAACCGTTCTGTGTGACCCAGGATTTCCCAGTGTCCCAGTCTGTCCTTGATAAACTTCCTCCCACCCCCGCCTTTTCCTGTGTCCACTCGCCTGGAGAAGCCAGCTCATCAAATGCCAAGTCATAATTCAAAGTGAAAATTTGCACTGGTGTGCGTAAATTAGCAGTAGCAAATGTATGTCGCACATTTGTGTCGACATATGTTGCTTTTAAAATAGATCATTACATGCGTACACATAAAGTGCCAGCGTCTTGCCTGACAAGCCTCTTTTTTGCGTGTGTATTTTTCCTCACACACGCATATACACACGTGACCCTTTTCCAAAATATGGATTGCTTTCACTCGTGCCACATGCGTGCGTACATGGTCTTTTTTATGCGAGTAAGCCTTTGAAAATTCACCTTTAAATGTCTTCTAATTAATATTAATCTCAACTGCACTGCTTCCCCTCCACCAAGAGTCCCTCCAAAGCACATATTCCATTCATTTCATTAAATCTCCACCCACAAGTTTAACTACAAGAAAAGTGATATACATTAAACTGTAAATCACTTTATAAAACAATTAACTTCAAAGAAAAAAATGTGCCATCTCAATTTTCAATTACATCACACCCAACAAGCACAGTTCCTGGCTTGTGTGTCTACACAAATACTTTATGAAAGTTCAAAAGATAGGACACAATTAGTCATACAAAAGCTTCCCAAACTGATTTGTGAATCAGGAATTTTGCGCAAGGATGAGACTGCACAAAACTAATGAAAAGCAGATCACTAGTTGGGAAGTTGACAGATCACAAAATTAAGATTATGCCCTCTACTTCTGCTCAAGAGAGATTGTGGCTACAGTGCGAATATCTCATAAATATTAGCAGCAGGAAATACACACTTTGCTAGAATACCTGGGAATTGAAACCCTTAAAAGCCAACTGGAAGTTCATTTTAGGTGTAATAAGTAATTTCCTGTAGATAATGGAAAATAATCTGACTCCAGGTCTCTGACAAGTTGGAGGTTGCCTCCACTACGGGACTTGAGCTCCGTGGCAGATGTAGGCTGGAGTGACAGTACCATGAGAGACGGGGGAAACAGCCGTGACAGTGCTTTTGAAAGGTGGCCATCCCTAGCACCCAACCAAAACGGGAAAGAAGCTATTTTAATGGAAAGAGAAAGAAGATAATGAGAATGGAGGGAAGAAAATGGAAAGGGAAACGAGAGGAGAAATTCAAAGGTGGAAGTAGAGTAAGAATAGCATTCCGTGTTTTGCAGTAGACATCATAGTACCAAAATTCTTCATATGTTCATTATTTGCAGGTAGGCGGCATCAACTTACAAACTAAAGGAAACACTGGAAAGCCACGCCAATGTGTCACTCATTTTGCTTGGCTTTTAGGCATTACTGGCTGTTTTTAAGGATTGTTTTTAAATCTTAACACATGAATGCAGAGAGTACACATATGTTTGTGTCATATTTAACTAAGAAAAATTATTTATATGTAATTATGTGACAGAAAATATCTGTCAGATACAGGCACTTTTACTCTGAAGTAGATCTTATTATATGCTGCGTTGGTTTATTTGGGGAGAAAATCTTAAATCACTACTGGTCTCGTAGCTTAAAAAAAGATGACCAATAGATAATGGCTTCAGTTCAGATTCTTCAGAAGAGTCTACACTGAGGAAAACAATGCCACCAAGAATAATAACGATTTACAAAATGTGCATTTCTGCAGTCTGTACCATGGACATCTTAGGGAGGAATGTTCCATAGGTCTGGCATTATTTTGTCATTCTGTAACCTCCACAAACTGCACTGCCCGTTTTTCATTTGTTGATGAAGAAAGGCAGATGAAGACACCTGCCTTGTTTTTAACTAATCTTAAAGACACAGGAAGCAAAACTAAAGGGTCTTATTCATGCTCACCAGGTGTGTCAGTGGCAGAGAGGGCTCCTGAACTCATGAGCCAGGTCTTCTACCAGAGGCAAAGACCATTTGAGACAGCTGGGTGCAATTTTGCAAGTCAGAATTGGCTCTCCTGCCCTCATCCTCAGTCAGCGATCTCTGGATGGTGTAAGTGTGTGTGTGTATGGGGGTAGGGGATGCTACCTGGCTGGGAGCAATTAGCTTGAAGGAGCCTTGATATCAGAAAGGTGAGGAGATTTTGGCACAGGGGAGGCCTAATTGTTGAATCAGAGGAATAGTGATTGGGGGGGGGGAGGGGGGTTTAAAGCCCTTATTCTTTAATTGGAAGGGGTGGGAGATCAGAGCCCCCATTGGGTCTCATGATACTGGCAGTGGTAGTGGCATTATCTGTTGCAAAAGACTGGATTTAATGCCTGATGTACTAAAGGCTTTATGTGGCTTAATACATAGCTCTCAAGTCAACAAAATAACTGCTGAGGAGGAGTGCCTCTGCTGTGCATGTCAAAGATCTGTGTTTGATAATATAGTTTACAGACTGAAAGACTGTCATGGGAAAAATGTGCCTTCCATGGTACAGAAAATAAACACTAGTTGTAACTGGATAATAAAAATTGCATATTCTGATCTGTGAAGCACACAGTACGAAATTTCTAATCAAGGGCTGTTCCAGAAAATTAATGGACACTATGGATGTCTCTTTAATAGGCCTTAACTGGCTAGTATTAGCATGCTTACTATTTATTTTATTTATTTATCAAACTTTATATACCGTCGTTCGGTTTTGCCATCACAACGGTTTACAATTTTCGATGGGATGCATTAGTTAATGAGTTAACATATACATTAAGAACGGAATAGCAGTTAGTGTAGCATACATTAGATGGGGAGTTAGCATATACATTAGGAATGGAATAACAGTTGATGCATTATTGGGTTAGTTGTACATATTTGCTGTAAGTTTGCTGTAAGCTTACTATGTAAAATATAACTGCTCTTGAAAGTCTGGAAAGGAGAAAGAGCACTAGTTAATCTGCCTTATAGGCAGTGACCAAGAGATACGAGACTTCCTAGTTAATGACAGGTCTAGTTTATGCCAGAAAATAGTCATACATCAAAATGGTGCCGCTGGGGTGAATGCCTGGAGTTAATTAATTCTGGTGTAACCCCAGCGACGGCATCAGTTTATGAAGAATGAAGAGAATGCCGTTGTTGGAGCTGTGAAGCCTGGGCTTCAAGCATGGGCCTGACCCTAGGCCCAGGTGTTGGGAACATAAGAACATAAGAAAATGCCATACTGGGTCAGACCAAGGGTCCATCAAGCCCAGCATCCTGTTTCCAACAGAGGCCAATCCAGGCCACAAGAACCTGGCAAGTACCCAAAAACCAAGTCCATTCCATGTAACCATTGCTAATGGCAGTGGCCATTCTCCAAGTGACCCAGCCTCCAGGCCAGGCTCCGGCATAGGGCCTGGGTCCAAGGTCCGATGCCGGCGGGATCTGGGACCCGGACCCCTGGGCCGCAGAATTGGTCCTGGGCTTCGGCCTAGGCCAAGACCAATGTTGTGGCAACCTGCCTCAGGCTACGCAAGGCAGAGCCTTTGGCCTGGGCCGAGGCTTCACCGGAGGATGCCCACCATACCGGGTAAGTGGGGGCTGGGGGGGGGATCCTTGACCTGGCATTTTTCCCAGAGATGGATGGTGGGAATGGAAGGCCCCATTTTCTTTTTTTTTTTTTTTTTTTTTTTTAAATGTTGGATTCAGTTTTTTTCACATGAATGAAACAAATTAAATATTCCATGAACCAAAATTTATGGGAAAAATCCTCCCACAAACAAATCGAAAAACAAAAATGAATTTTTTTATCCTGCCCCCTAAAAGCCAGATGAAAGTTGTCTGGTTTCTATAAATAAATTAAAGCAACTGAACCTCACAGCTTATGAGGTAAGGAGGACACATTGTGGGTTAATCTGGAAAGAGAAAGGATCATCTGTTTATATTGCTATAAAATACAGACTTCCATCAAAGACAGAAGAAATGGACAGAAATTTAATAGAGGATATTCACAAAATTTCTATGAAAGAAAGGTGCTACCGCTAGGTGATTTAAAGCAAGTATACTTTGCTCAGACTTTTGTTTAAAATATGGAGACTCAGGAGGAACCTTGGATCATATATTCTGGGCGTGTACAAAGGAATTTCAATACAGGGAAAGAATAAAAAAGATTTCTACTCAAAATTTGCAGTCAGTAACAGCGGCCTTGGCACTGGCTCCTACTAGACAGGAGGTTCGCAAGATGGTAAATAGAAAAAGTATTTTTTCTGAGGTGGACCAGTACCATGGAACTCGGTTCCCTTAGAGGTGAGCGCTGAAACAAATTATTTCAGCTTCAGGAGAAAGGTGAAGGCGGGGCTTCTTCTCTCATAATAAGGGTCTCATTGTTTGTCACGTCTGGGGTGGATTAAGTCCGGGTCGGGTCCATGATGGTCTTGTTGAATATGTTATGAGGGGTTTTTTTTCAGTGGGGGTAATTTTTATGGTTAGGAATGATCGTTACATTGATTGCAATTTTTACAATAATATTTTGTATTTGTGAACCACTCTGGCCTGATCTGGTATCTGTTGTGCGGTATATAAGAAATAATAAAATAAATAAATGGTCAGTAATTGGACCGCCTATATAGCTTTGACTTGAAGAGTTCCTTTTTGGGGATTCCATAGCTTTTGGAGTTTCGTTGGAAGGGAGGAGGAAAGTACAATAATTTTCTTGTTCCGCTAAAGGCATGCCTTGCAGGGGAAAAAAAAGTTATTTTGCTTATTTGGAAAGTGAATAATTCAACTTCATTTTGGCACTGGAGGAATGCATTGCATGGGTTAATGTGAATGGAGCTTTATGCCACTAGGATATCTGTGAAGCATGAATATAAATTCCTGGCAGCCTGGGAAGGTTACAGCCAAATTCTCTCCCATAAAATCAGGAGTGAGACTGTTAACCAGTTGTGATAGGTGGCTTGTTTTACATCTTAAGGAAACGCAGATTCTCGTACATAGACCTACTTTCAGTTGGGAAGATGTGACTATGGGCGCTATTGTGAAATGTTTTTTCTGTTGGTTTACACACAGGGATTGTGTGGGGGAGGGGAGAGATATGAGAGGATTACAGGGTTGGGGGTGAAGAGGTCAATGTTTTGAAACTTTGGTTGGTGGGGGGGGGGGGAGGGGAACTGTTGAACATAAGCCTGTGTACGATTGCTTGGTATGCATGAGAAGCAAAAACTTGCTGAACACTTGTTTGTAATTTATTGTGCAGTCAGTAAACAATGTGACCATAAATCTGCCAGATGTTGCCTGGGATATCTTGGCTGCGGCCTTGTCTCGAAGCAGGGAGATTCTGGCTTCTCTGCAGGGAGAACTGTTCCATCAACTGGAAACAGAGTCCATACGAGAAGTAGTACCCGACCTGGCCCTTACCAATGGGAAGAGCGTGATGTGATGTCGTAGTGGATGATCATCTGGGAACCAGTCAGCACTGGATGATGCGGCTCAATATTAGAACACAGGCGGTGAAAGTTCATTCAAAGGCAAGGGGCCTAGCCTTCAGGAAAACTAATTTTGTTACCTCAAGGAGCTAGTAGCTGGATGGTAAAATGGAAGTAACAATAAGTCAAAAAGCTACTTAAAAGCACTAGTGAGAACTGGTTACCCCAGTGGTGCTGCTAGAATAATTGAGAAATTGAGCGCATTCCATTCAAGCGCCTGATGAGGTTTCTTGAAACATAGCGTTATGTTGCGTTTGCAGACTGGAAGTCCATCCTGATCGCCTGAACAACTCCAGGGAAATGATTTGCAACTAGCGATTGAAAGTGCTAATTTTATTTGCAATATACAAAAGTTTTCAACAAATATAGGCACCAGCTGGACCTTGCAGCATCGCGCAAGCACGAATCTCTCATTAGGCATGGCCCGAATGGTGGAAGCCGAGGAGTTAAATAAACATTCTCTCCATGCTTCCTGGATGGTATGATGATTCACATGGCACAATTTTTATAAGCAATTTCTTGTTGCTCCTAGTGCCGCCCTTATTTCATTATTTTGGGAAAACAGAAGAGCAGGGGAGAAAAATAAAAGGAACTATTGTAATTCAACTAACCTTTCTGATAGAAAACTAAGAACAAGAGGCCGCTATAGATTTCTAAAGAAGCTGAAAATGTAAGGAAAATAAGATTAACCTTTCATAAACTACAAGAGATTGCAGAAAAGAGGAAATATCTAAAATAAAGTAAGAGAAGCTGGGAAACTAGTCAAGCCAGATAAGATGCAAACTGAAGAAAAAAATAGCAAGTATGATAAAACGGGGATAAGACTTTTTCTTAAAGATATTTTACTGACAACAGGTTGTGCAAAAGTGGCATTGTGAGACTCAGAGAAGGAGTGTGTAGAAGCTGACAGGAAAAAAGCAGAATTAACAAATATTTCTCTTCTGTGTTCACTGAGGAAATGCACAGAAACCGGACACAAATAGGGCTGAAAGTGAGATCAACTGCAATTTTCAAAACACTGGGGTCAATTTTAAGACTCACGCGCACGGTTCCTGGCGTGCATGAATGATATAAAATACAATGTCCGCGAGCACATACGTGCCAGATTTTAACACCCGCACGCTCATGTGCGGGCAGCCCACAACTCGCGCACGCGGAGGGGGGAGGTTTTCAAATTATGCGCGGCGATGCGATCGGCCTTTTTTCCAGTTCCCCACCCCCTACCTATCCTTCCTCCCCTTTCCCTTCTCCATCCCAGCCTCTAACCCCTACCTAGCTACCCGAAATTTTATTTCAATACTTACTGCCCCCCCTGGCTCGCCGCTTTTGAGAGGCCTGGCACTTCGGCGCAGAACAGGGGTTACGCGTGGGGCCGGGCCCTTCCAAAAATGCGCGCGGCACGCACAAGGCCCAGCCACGCGCGTAACCTTCCGAAACGTATGCGTGTGGGCCTTTTAAAATGTGGATGACTGTGTTTATGAGGAGCTCCCTAAACTGAAACTAGATAAAGCGATAGGGCTGGATGGAGTGCATGCATACAGTTACAGAGATTTTAGAGTAGTTCTGGCAGCTCTGCTGGCTGACATTGTCAATGTTCCTTTAGAGCCGAGAGTAATGTCAGAGGACGGGAGACGGGCAGATGTGGGCCCTCTTCGCAAATGTAACAGGAGGCTGGGAATGACAGGCTATTTAGTCTGCTTTTGATGGTAAGTAAATTAATGGAACTGCTGCTAAAACAGAATTCAGTTTTCTGAAATCCAATTGATCACAAGATTGGTTTTTTTTTCCCAGTGTTAGGTCTTGTCAGATGAATCTGCTTAATTTCTTTGTTTGGGTGACCAGAGCATTGGCTTATACAGCTGTTAGTTGCAATGTACTTGGGTTTCAGTAAGATCACTGATGTTGCTCTGCATCTTCAACTTATAAACTGAGTGGTCTGATATGGACCCTAAATTGATTGACTAGGTTAGAAATTGGTGGAGTAGGAGGAAAACAAAGGCTAGTGGTAAATGGACTTCATACTGAGGAGATCGGGATTAGTAGTGGTGTGCCTCAGCCATCTACCCTGGGATGGTTTCTTTTCAACATTTTCTATCATCATGTTCCTATGTTTCTAACTTTTATGTATGTTTTCCCATAGAGAGACCATGGATGAAACCCCTTGTTGCATCTGTCCTATTTGACTTTACATCAACAGACAGGTCACACCATCTCCAATCTATAATTCTACCTCTTAAATGGGTTTGTCAGACATGTCTAAGATTAATGGTGTAAAATGCAATACAGGACTGTGTCTCACTGACATTTTGAAATGGCAGCATTTTATTAAAAAAATAAATAAATAAATAAATCACATAATTGGTCCAATCTGAGCTGCAGATTCTCTGGCAGAATGAGCAGTAAGGAGATGAGGTACAATACTAACATAACTTTAAACAAAAACTTAACCTATATTAAGTGTAGTCTTGCATTTTTATCTGAGAGTGTTAAATATTTACAGTATCAAAACACTGTTAACCAGCTAAAGCCAGCTGGATGCTTAAAGAAGTATATGTGATGTCAGGTCTTATTCACACAACCTATTAACAGCTGAAGTAACATGTCAACCTTTCACAGCAAAACAACCCAACTAAACTAGAGCTTAGTAATACAATACATTTTTACATTAAGAGGGCTACAGTGGTACATTCAGCTTGCTTTATTCCAGACATTACATAAATTAACATCTCACTTATACATAAATTAGCAATTGACTGTAGTCATTTGACTGTAGTCAAATGACTACAGTCAATTGACTGTAGCAATTGACTGTAGTCAAAATCTCACTTATACATTTATTTATTTATTTATTTAAATTCTTTTAATATACCGATGCTCAAGACCATGTCTTATCGTACCGGTTTACATCAAAACCAGGAGAAAACCATAAATTATAAGAATGAAAGTTACAATGAACAGGGAGAGTAATACGGGACAATTGAAAGTAGAAGGAATTAGATTAAGATAACGCTTTTTAAGGAAATGCGAAACAGGCAACTATAAACAATTGTTTTGCAAGGAGGCTAATTTAGTGGGTACAATTAGCTAAAATTGTTTAATCTAAACGTTTCCTTAAGGTGGAAGATAAAAGGGTCGTGGCGGGGAGGGAGGGAGGTAGGAGAGGAGGGTAGGTGAAAGCGGGGGGGGGGGGGGTAAAGTCATTGCTAGTTAGGGAGAGTCTCATACTGGAAAGGCTTGAGAGAACAGCCAAGTTTTCAGTTTCTTTCTGAAGGAAAGAAGACATTGTTCCTGGCGTAGATCTGGGGGTAGTGTGTTCCATAGCTGTGGTCCGGCGGAGGACAGTGTTCGTTTTTGATAGGAATTGTGGATAAAGGATTTGTGTGGAGGTGCCTGAAGAGTTCCTTTGTATGCTGATCTTTTCGGTCTATTGGAGTTATGGAATTCGAGTGGGATTGTGAGTTGTAGTGAGGATTGATTGTAGATGGATTTGTGGATTATGGTCAGGGTGTTGAACAGTATTCTATAATGGATGGGAAGCCAATGTAGGTTTTTTAGTATCGGAGTGATGTGGTCCTTACAACGTGAATTAGTGAGGATCCTGGCTGCTGCGTTTTGCAGCATCTGTAGAGGTTTAGTTGTGGAGGAGGGGAGGCCGAGCAGTAGCGCATTGCAGTAGTCAATCTTTGAAAACAGAATGGCTTGAAGGACTGAGCGGAAGTCCTGAAAGTGGAGGAGAGGAACTGTTTTAGAACATGTAGCTTATAGAAGCATTCTTTTGTGGTGTTGTTGCTGAACTTTTTGAGGTTCATTCTGTTGTCCAGAATAGCACCAAGGTCTCTCACCTGACTTGCTGGAGGTAAGATTGGGTTGCAGGCGAGGGGGTTATTGTCATTAGGACAGATGACGAGGAGTTTGGTTTTGGATGTATTAAGAACTAGATTGAGACTAGAGAGTAGAAGGTTGATGGAGTGAAGGCAGTTGTTCCAGAAGTTTAGGGTGTTTGGGAGGGGGTCCTTGATGGGGATTAATATCTGAACATCATCAGCGTAAACAAAGTGGGTGAGGTTGAGATTTTCTAGTAGCTGGCATAGGGGTCGCAGATAAATATTAAACAGAGTTGGAGATAAAGAAGAACCTTGGGGAACACCTTGATTGGATTGGACGGGGTGGGATTCTTTATCATTTATCCTGACTTTGTAGTGTCTGTTGTTGAGGAATGATTTGAACCAGATGAGCGCCGATCCTGTGATGCCAATTTCTGCCAGACGGTTGATGAGTATTGAATGATTGACTGTGTCAAACGCTGCCGAAATGTCTAAAAGGGCCAGGAGGTAGGACTGGCCTTTGTCGAGACCTGTCATAATTTTGTCTGTTAAAGAGAGTAGGAGTGATTCCGTGTTTAAGCGCTTCCAGAAGCTGAATTGAGAGGGGTAAAGAATGTTGTGTGAGTCTAGGTAATCTATGAGTCGGTTGTTGACCAGTTTTTCCATTAGCTTGGCGATAAAAGGTAAGTTGGCAATGGGGCGGAAGTTAGCCGGGTTGGCTGGATCCAAGTTAGGTTTTTTTAGAAGCGGTTTTAGTGAGGCTGTTTTTAAAGAGTCCGGGACTGAACCTTGCATGAGGGAGCAATTTATGATGTCAGCCAGGTGTTTGGCTATGGTGTTGGGGATGGTAAGTAAAAGTTTGATAGGTATTTGGTCTGATGGATGAGACGAAGGCTTCATTTTCTTGATTATAGATTCGATCTCCAGTGATGAAGTGTGTTCAAGATAATCTAAAGTTGGTTTAATGGTATCAGGGGATTGGTTAGGGGCATGTGGAGGCTGGGTGTTTGATGAGGTCATGGTTGTGAGTAGGTTCTTGATTTTGTTGTCGAAGAATAAGGCCAATTCTGTAGCTTTGTTTTGCACTTCTTCTTCTGGGATGATTGGAGGAACCGGAGTGGTGAGGGATGCTACATATGAAAAGAGAGTCTTGGGGTCATACATATAGCTGTGAATTTTTTTGGCATAGAAATCTCTCTTGGTTCATAGAATGGTGCTCTTATAGAGGTTCATAGCGGTTTTATAAGCGACCTGGGCGGCTGGTGAGGGGTCCTTATGCCAGCGCAGTTCTTTATGTTGCAGGTCTTGTTTGAGCTTTTTCAGTTCTATAGTGAACCAGGGTTTTTTTTTGGGACTGGCTGGATTGATTTCTTTCAACACCATGGGGCAGATTTTATTTGCTACTGAGCAAGTGATGTTTAGCCATGAAGTCATAGCAGAGTCGGCATTGGAGAGGTCCAGATTGGTTAGGTCTTTGGAGAGGCTGGTGGAGAGGGCGTCCATGGAACAGGGTTTTCTGAACTGTATAGTAGAGTTAGGGGAGGAGGGAGTCTGGTTTTTTCTTATTGCTAATTCCGAGGAAATCAGCAAATGATCAGACCAAGGGATGGGGGTACAGGTAGGGGAGGTGGTGGGTGAGATGGATTCATTTATGAATATGAGGTCCAGAGTGTGGCCTGCTTTGTGCGTGGGTTTATGATTTGTTTAAATCCCATGGCATGTAAAGAGGATAAGAGGGCTTCACAGTTGCTTGAGGGCGAAGGGACGTCAACATGGAGGTTGAAGTCTACTAAAATGATGGCTGGGGAGTCCGTGTTGATGTGTTTGGCTATGATCTCAACGAGAGTAGAAGGATCAGATTCTAGGAGTCCGGGGGGAGCGTATATTAGACATATTTGTAACTGATTGGATTTGGATTTGAATAATCCAATTTCTAATTTGGTCGTTGATTTAAAGGTTTGGTGTAGCAGTCTAAGTTCTTTTTTTGCAGCTAGCAAAATTCCTCCCCCCGCTTTTCTTAAGTCTAGGTAGAGAGAAGTCGTAGAGTTGCATTGGTAATTGGTTAATTAAAGCTGTATCTGTTGTTTGTAGCCATGTTTCAGTTATTGCACAAATATCCAGTTGGGAGTCCAAGAGGTGGTCGTTGAGCAAGTGTGATTTTTTTGATAGGGATTGGGAGTTGAGTAGAGTTAGGGTGATTAAAGAGAGACCCAGGAAATGTGTCTTATAGGGGAGATCATGATGGGGATCCATGATTTCTTTGAGCATTGAATATTGAGCATGGGTCGATTGAGTCTGTCAATGAATGGGAAAGAAATAATGGGGATGGGGTACGATTGTAACATGTTGACTCTAGTAGTAAATTTGGATGAATTTCTGGAGGAGATGGGTGCTAGAAAGTTGTTGATGGGACTGAGTGTAAGGCTGGATGATTGTGAGAGATGAATGCTTGATAATTGCTGGACGGGCTGAGTTTTGGATGAGTGCTGGGCGGGCTGAGTGAATCCCGCGGTAATGGGTCGTGCAGCGTGGTCTGCGATGCGAGGTGAAGGTATACACTCCAGGCTTTGAATGAAAATATTATAGGTTTCCAGGTTGCCCTTCAGGGTTGCACGAAGGGGCGCACAAAGGGGCCTGCCCCTTTGACGCGCTCCTTCGGCGCATGGCGCCGGGCAGGAGCTGAGATTTAAAGCCCTTCAAGGGCTGCCGCTGATAGGCTGTCAAAAAAATGCCAAAAAAAGGTTTTAATGATCCAAAGACAACGACAAACCTGTTCCGTAGGAAAAAAATCAGCAGAACCAGGGGTCACGATTTGAAGCTCCAGGGAGGAAGATTCAGAACCAATGTCAGGAAGTATTTCTTCACGGAGAGGGTGGTGGACGCCTGGAATGCCCTTCCGGAGGATGTGGTGAAGACCAGAACTGTGAAGGACTTCAAAGGGGCGTGGGATAAACACTGTGGATCCATAAAGTCAAGAGGCCGCCAATGAAGAGTGGGTGACTCACCAGAATGACAGCTACTGCCTGGAGACAATACCCTTATTCAATAAACATACACATGCTTACTGTGACTCCAACATCGCTCTAAGCTTCAACAGCAAGAGGAAATGTGGAAAAATGGATTTACACTCACAAAGAGGGGAGTAGCTGGCTTGTTACGGCGGTTACTACCCCAAACCAAATAAGCCTGATACTTCACCTTCAATGCATATACAGCATAGTTCTCTGCTTCAACGACAGGGGAGAAGAAAAAGGGTTCGCACTCACAAAGCGGGGAGTAGCTGGCTTGTTATGGCGGTTACTACCCCAAACCAAATGTGTCTGATACTTCACTTTCGATGCATATCCAGCATGGCTCTCTGCTTCAACGGCATGGGAGAAGACTGATACATCACGCATTTCCAGCATAGCTCCCTGCTTCAACAGCAGGGGAGAAGAAAAACAACCAATAAGGACTGTATAACATAGTCTGGGTAAAACAAATAAGCATGGGTGTAGCTTGCTTATTGCGGCGGTTACTACCCCTACTACCCCTAACTAATCAAGCTAGATATTTCAATGGTGGGGGTGGAAGGTAAATAGAACCAAGAGCTAAGAGAAACAGATAAGTATGAGAGAAAAAATGTGTGAAGCTTGCTGGGCAGACTGGATGGGCCGTTTGGTCTTCTTCTGCCGTCATTTCTATGTTTCTATGTTTCTATGTCCAGGAAGGCGGGCCCACGTGGGGGGCTGGACCCGGAATCGAGCGTCTGCGTCGGTCCTCACGGTCACGGTGCGATCGTACGGGTCTGTGAAGGAGGAGGAGGAGGAAAGCTTCGCGGTCGGAGCCCAGACGGGTGCGGGTAAGAGGGTTTTGTATTAGGCCTTACCCTGGCGGGTCTAGGCACCGACTGCGCAGGCCTGCCTTCTCCCTCCGACTCTACATAAAGAGCAATTGACTGTAGTCATTGCTCTTTATACTCTGGCATTGCTCTTTACACTCTGGCATTTTTCCCATTATTGATAAATATTGTTATAACAAAATGGACTCATTGTGCATTTTATTGAAGACGATGTAAGAGAAGTGCCAAGCCAGCTTTTATATAATTAGGCTTCAGCTCAGATAAGCGTACAAGTTCACTGTGGCACGTGCCCATTAATAATTTCTTCCACCTTGCTTGCAGAATCTTAACAGGTGCACCAGCTCCTTGCTCTCCGTCAACTTGCATAAACAGCAGTTTCCCAACTGCAACTTTGTAAGGCTACACAAAATGTCAGAAGACAGCTATACACTTGAGTAAACATTCAACTTTGTAGAAAGAATTTTCCATACACCAGAGTAGGACATATGCATATACGGAGACATATCAAAGCAGGAAGAGTGGTTTAAGATGCCAATAACCTGGAAAGCAGCTGTAGTGCCTGGCGTACAATGGATGAGAAAGGCCTCAATGGAAGTTGTCTTGATGTGGTCCTTCATACAAAAAAAAAATCTGAAATGAGTGCTTCTACGTATTTCAAACTACTACACAATTAAATACCATAAAATGCACTTTTCTTCATTGTAAACCACACTTTCTCAAGTACAATTTGAGGTAGGTTTCAAAAAAAAGATGGCATGAACGTGAAGCATTTTCCTTCTAAGAGTTCGGGAGGGTGCGTTTGGCCTTCCAGCCCGACGAAATGAATGCTGGTGCTCTAACTCCTAATATACAAGCATGGAAGTTTCTAGACTTAGATTAGTGTTAACAGCACATTATAGTTGAGTTCCATTTGACAACACGGACAAGGATTTTTTTTTTGTGTATCAACACTGAAATGCAAAATCAGATTAAACACTTTTTACATCTTCACCGTGTGAATGCCCACAACCTAGAAAAGGCAAAGCTGTTCCAAGAAGAGAATACTGAAGTACATTCATACGCAAATTACTTATGGTTCTAAGTTTCATGGTGTCTGTTTGCAGAAGAATGAGCCTCGAATACTTTTATTTTATTTATCCAGTATGCACGTCACAGTTCCAATCCTAAAATGTTGCTGGTACAGTTAACAGATCTAAAATTATTTGTGCATGCCCTTTTGTGTCTAGAAACGTAACTGTACCCGTGGAACAACCTATATTTTCTTCGCTTTAGTCCTTTAAAAATATTTGCAGCTCTTTTCCGAAGAAAACTGAATTAAAGAAAATTAATTCTATGTGCAGATTTGTTGTTACACAGGACACAATGTCAGAAGAAAAGACCATAGGGCCTATCTAGTCTACTCAGCTCTGCAATGCAAAGCAGTCCTTTAGAGATTCCCTGTACTTCTCCCCATGCTTTCTTGAACTCCAGTACCTTCCTTGTCTCCACCATCAGAGGAAGGTAGTTCCGTGCACCCACCACCTCTCTCTATAAAGAAATAATTCCTTAGATTACTCATCAACCTGTCCCCTTTCACCTTCAGCCCATGACCTCTCGTTCCAGTTCCTCCTTTCCAATGAAAGAGACTCACCTCCTGTGCATAGAAATCTTGGAGATATTTAAATGTCTCCCATCCATCTCCCCTAACCCATCTTTTCTGTATGGTATACATGCTTAGATCTTTAAGTCTTTCCCATATGCTTAACAATGAAGACAATTGACAATTCTAGTAGCCATACCCTGGCTAGACTCCCATCTAGCCTATATTGTTTTTGCACGTGTGATCTCCAGCCCTGTACATAGTATTCCAAATGATATTGCACCTATATAATAGCTGGTCAGTGCAGTTTGTGGAGGTTAAAGAATGGCAAAATAATGTAAGACCTATGGAACATTCCTTCCTAAGATGTCCATGGTACAGACTGCAGAAATGCATTCAAGCAGCTTTCTGGCGTTTGCTATAGCCTGATCCAGATGTCTGGCCACTTCAGATCATCACTTAAGCTCACCCCCAGCTCCCACTTTAGTAACACCCCTCTCCTCCCAGTGAACTCAGATTACTGTGTTGCCTCCCACTCAATTTCAATTTTCAATGTCAATTTATTAATTGCATTTTCTTGCATTTCACAAAGCAGAGCCATGGATAGTTTCGAACCTAGTCAGTCATTTCAGGGTCCATTCCAAGGATGCTTAGTTTATAAGTTGCCTATGCAGAATCGTATCAAAGGCCTTGCTGCAATCCAAGTACATTACAGCTCCTGCTCTCTCCGATCCAAGTCTCTGGTCACCCAATCGAGAAATTTAACAGAATCATCTGACAAGACTTAGCTTTGGTAAAACCATGCTGCATTGAGTCTTGCCATCTATTGGATTCCAGAAACTGCACTGGCCTCTGTTTTAGCAGCAATTCCATTTACTGTATTTACTCACCACAGAGGTCAGAAATGGCTCACAATTCTCAGCCTCCTCCTTCCTTCCACTTTTGGGATGAGGAACTATATTTGCCTGACTCCAGTCCTCTGGAACTACTCCTGACTCTAAAATACTGAAAAATGATCAGCCAACAGAGCTGCCAGAGCGTCTCTACATTCCTTAAAACCCTCAGAGATATTCCGGCTGACATTAATTTTTCTACTTTTAGTTTAGCTAGCTCCTCCCAACTGGAAACCATTTGGGATGTACCTCGCTTCCGCTGCTATTTGGGTTTATTTTCTGGCCCTTTCTCAGTGAACACTGCAGAGAAATCTTTTTCACACATTTAGCTTTCTCCTCCTCAGCATTTCCCAAATCTGTGCTGGGGACTTTTCAGGATAGCCACAATGAATATGCAGGAGATTAATTTGTATAGCATGGAGTCTCAGTATATTCAAACTTATCTCCTGCATATTCATTGAGGATATCCTGAAAAGCCCACTGGTTTGGGAAGTCCGGCTCTGTCTATTCCTTCCCTTCGTCTCCGAGTCTCAGGTGTTGTCCTTCCATTTTACCAGATTTATTATATTTCCTTCCATTTGCATCTTTGCTCTCCTGACTACTTTCCCAGCTATTGTTGCCTCTCTTCATTTCATTACCTTTTCACCCTACTTATTTAGAAAACTATAGCAGCCTCTTCTTTCTCTTACTTTCTAAAGAAAAAGGTTAGTTGTCTTTATATCATCTCCCTTGCCACTGCTCTTCTACTTCCCCCCTGTATTTTCCATCCAGCTAATAAGTCCTTGAGGTACGCCCTCATTTTACCAAAGTTAGTTTCCCTGAAGTCTAAAGATCCTCACCTTTGAATGAAACTTACTGCCTCCATTCTAATGCTGAACCACACAAGCTGGTGATCACTGGATCCTAGATGATCATCCACTAGGACGTCAAAGTCACACGTCCCATTGGCGAGCGCCAGGTCTAATAACACCCCCCTCCCATAGGGGGTTCCATTACCAGTTGTTGGAAAGAGTTTTCTCGGCAGAGCATACATAATTTCCCTGCTTCTAACAGACACAGTAGTCCGTATGTTGTAATCAATATCTGGCAGACTTAAATCAATTAGCAATAGCACCCCCCTTTTATAGCAATTTTGTGATATCCTCCATTAAATCTCTAACCATTTCTTCTGCCTGGAATAGAGATCTGTATACCACATCAACCCCATCATTCATCAAAAAGTGTTAGTAACGCACTGATAACATGCGCGATAAGGAAAAGGGGCATATTTATGGAAATGTTTAAGTTACTATGTGGTGTGGTAAGTTTACCACACGATGCAATCATCCCTATTTTTCACATCCTGTGCTAAGGAGGGAGAGACAGAGACAATCTCCAAGGCCCTCATAGTAGTTAAGTATTTATATCTCTATAGGAGGGCCACCTAATAGGTCGAGGTGAGTACTATCTTCTTTTTTTTTTAGGACACAAAGCTTCTTCTCTACCCTACGTCCCTTGCAATTCAGTTTGCTTGGATATTGTTTTGACATTAAAGAGCTACTCCTCCCCATTTTCTGTCCTCTCTTAGCAAGTTATAGCCAGAGATGTCCTTATCCCAATCATGAGAATCAGTGAACCATGTCTCTGAACCCTCAACAATGTCCAAGCCCGCTTCCACCATTAGGGCCTGCAAGTCGGGGGATTTTGTTACCCAGATTATGAGCATTTGTAGTCATAGCTTTCCAGCTACTTTTCCTAGTCAACATTTCTGCATTTTTGAACTGATTGATTTTGTTCTTTTCTCTTCCCTCTTCCTATTTTTCTTTGGGGGTGAGATGCCAAGTTCCCTGGCCACCTCCTGCCACCCCTGCTCCTTAGTTTAAATGCCTGATAATGTATGATGTGAATGTTTCACTTAGCATCCTTTTTCCTGCCATTGACAAATGTAGTGAAACAATACACAAAAGAGAGGGAAAAGGATCAACGTCCAATGTAAATCTCAAACCCACTTAATTGACAAATGACAATATCATAATCAGTCTTTGCTTTAAAAGATTTGCATCTGCAGCCTCTCGCCTCACAATGGGCCGCAAAGCTTCAATCAGCTTATAAAGCAGAGTGTAATACCTTTTTAATCATTTATTGTCATATTGTCTATCCCTATTCAAAACTTTATTTCAAATAATTTGTCAATAAACTAATTCTAAACACCCCTAAAAAAAGGTATACCCATATGAAAAACTTAATGCTACTCACTTTTCACTCCTCATTTTTCACTCTGTTTTAACCTAAATTTTCTACAAAAGAATACTTAGCCAAGTCAACGTGAAATGTAAATAAAATCATTCCCACATGAGTCACGTTTCGATTGTAAAACAATCTTCTTCAGGGGATCATTTCACAGTACTCGTTACTTGACACAGCTGATATTCTTCAATATCCTGGACAAATAATGTCTCACCGCTCTTATTCAAAAAATGGCGCCACAGCGTCTTGGCGCCATTTTTTGAATAAGAGCGGTGAGACATTATTTGTCCAGGATATTGAAGAATATCAGCTGTGTCAAGTAACGAGTACTGTGAAATGATCCCCTGAAGAAGATTGTTTTACAATCGAAACGTGACTCATGTGGGAATGATTTTATTTACATTTCACGTTGACTTGGCTAAGTATTCTTTGTAGAAAATTTAGGTTAAAACAGAGTGAAAAATGAGGAGTGAAAAGTGAGTAGCATTAAGTTTTTCATATGGGTATACCTTTTTTAGGGGTGTTTAGAATTTAGTTTATTGACAAATTATTTGAAATAAAGTTTTGAATAGGGATAGACAATATGACAATAAATGATTAAAAAGGTATTACACTCTGCTTTATAAGCTGATTGAAGCTTGCGGCCCATTGTGAGGCGAGAGGCTGCAGATGCAAATCTTTTAAAGCAAAGACTGATTATGATATTGTCATTTGTCAATTAAGTGGGTTTGAGATTTACATTGGACGTTGATCCTTTTCCCTCTCTTTTGTGTATTGTTTCATTATCTTAGAGAGGTGTTTCTGCTTCGTTGGTTATTGACAAATGTAGGCCATCATTACCATTATAATCTTTTATTGGTCCATACACAGCCTCAACCACCAATGTATCCAAATTCACATTCTTTACCCCAGGTTTTCAGTCAGGCATTGAAGTTATCATGGCATGACCTTTCCTTTCCCTTTTCATAAACAGGTAATACTTCTGAAAAGGCAATAGTCTTTGCCATGTGTCTAATCTTTTTCCCTAGATTTTGGAAATCTTTCTGTACTTTATAGGTATCGTTTCTAGCAAGGTCATTTGTCCCCAGACAGATTTCTTACTTTTTTCTATAATTGCGTTGACCACCTGGTTTGCATTTCTGTTAGCTGAGGATCTGTAAGGCATTTAACTATAGTGTCCCCATCGCGAAGGTTTTAAAATTCCAGCATATGGGCACCCAGGCACTCAGTTCAAAATTAGCCTGATAGTGAATTTGCCTATATAATCAAGTTTGAGTTGATGTTTCGAATTGTAATGAGGTAAGGTCTTAATAATTAATGGCATTGTTTTTTGTGATTCAATTTAAACTGGAGCTTTTGTTTTGAATATTTAAATTGTGAATATAAGAGTTGGTGTCCTGTACTTGTATCTATGCATATGTTTGCTGTATGAGTTTGTTTTATTTTTGGGTGATAATTGTATTTCTCATTTTTTATATTGATTTCATCTTTTTAGTGAGGATGTTGGTGGGGGATACTAATGTGTGTTCAAGTCCAATGATGTGATTTCTGGGACAATTATATTGACACCCCGATGAAACCTCTTGGCGAAACATGTTGGGTCTTTTTGCATTTGCTGGAAACTATAATCTGGTTATCTTGAATTTTCTATATCCAAGATCATTGGAACCCTTTGAGAAGTAACTTGTTGAATTTGCTAGCAATGATCATTTTGAATATTTTGTATCCAAGATCATTGATGATGATTTTTTTAAAATATATTTTATGAAACTTGCAATTTTTTAAAGCACATTTTGGTTTTTTGGATTAGTGGACTTTATAATCATTTTTTTCCTTGTTTCTTTTTTATTTTTGATAGTTTTTGTGTTGTCCTGTGTGTGTCCCCCCATTGGCATGTGTTTTTTTTGTTTTTTGCCTATGTTTTTGTTTGAGTGTATACATTATTTGTCTATATTTCTTTATTATATATTTTGGTGTCTTATAATTTACATATGATTTTATTTTTTTATGTATTTTTTTATTTAATGTTATGTTCAGATGATTCAAAAAATTAGTTTCTTATATTTGTTTAGAATTTTAATTTGTATGGCTGCATACATTGTGAGTTTTTAACACTTCTCCTCCCAAAAAAAAAGCACCTCCCAAACACCTCAAACAAACCCAGCCTCCCCATCACAAAACAAAAGTCCCCCATCTTTCAATAATTTTATTCAGAATTGGCATATTTGTACATAGTCACACCTCGTTAACAAGAATAACATCAACTGCTATGACAGATCTGCCTTCAGAAGGAGGGATCAGATGCAAAACCGGTGCTTCTGTTCACCCTTCTGCTCACCTGTGTTCTGGGGTGTATAAAATCCACGTATGGAATGGACTGAAAAGCCAGGAAATACTTCCACAGCTGCAGAAACTGCCGGGAAGGAGCCCACATGAGGCCACTTAAGGACCTATGGAAACTGCAGGCTTCTGCTATTAGGCTTTGTGTAGGGAGGATACCTAGGCTCTCACATAGTCTAGAGGACTTTCTACCAGCCAGACTGCCTACTTGCAGGCCGACGCAGACTAGCAAGATCCTGGTTTACTTTTGCAAATGGTTGTTGGGTGTATGCAGGCTGGGATTTCAATGTGTCTCTGCTGAAACCTTTATTAGCCCTTCCATCTATTGCCTCCAGAGAATTCAAAGTGTGCTGACTCTGAGAGAGAAATACTAGGAAGAAACAAAAGCTCTTTCACTTTTACCTGCCATGCTGCATTTTATTTCCTTATCTACGCACCAGAGAGACAGAATATCAACCTCTTTTTAATGTATAAACTCCACATACCCACAAAGAGCACGCCTGCAACCATTTCAAATCAACTTCTGAATTATTTCTATGTTCTCTTTTTTTTTTCAGTATCACAAAACATCTCCTTTCATTCCTATGGCATTGTTGCTGGTGAAATTATTTTAGATTTATGTAATGCCTCATCACCAAACAGGTTCTTAAGGCACTTTCCAAACTGGAATCAGTTTATTACCACTGTCCAATTACAAGCAGGAAAAACATATATATATATATATAGAGAGGGAAAGTAATTTCCTCAAGGTCATAGGGTCAATTCAAGGGCAGAGCTGGGACTGCAGCTGAAGCATCCTGAACTCTTATCCCATGTTTCAGTTACTGGTGTACTGTACCACTTTCATAAAAGCTTAAAAAAAAAAAACCAACAACAACCGTCCTCTCTCTCTTGGGCACTCGTATCATTCTATCAGATCCTGGATGGACGTTCAGAGCAGAGAACATCCCAAGTCCCACACGGTCACACGTGGCTCTCAAGGTACCCGACTGCTGGCCCTCAGTCTCAGGGAGATCTGAGATATTAGACAGATGTCTCTTGCTTATTTTTATTTTGCTCTCCATACAGTGGATGTTCCAAAGATCAATGAGAAAGACAGAGACAAAAAGTAGTCACTGAGAGCAGCATCAGTAAAGCACAGATTTGCTGTTGAGTCCACGCTAATGCATTTTCTTTTTTCTTTTTAATCAATGGCGAGAAAAACAGACAAAAGCAATCATTCGTTTAGTGTTCCCAAGTCTAAGGTTCATGGTGTTCCTGATCAACCTAAAATTTGCATCAGTGAGGGACTTGCAAGTTTTCCTTGCCTTGTCCATGAACTTGCAAGGCTGGAAGTAACATCAGTGACTGCATAACAATTATTTTCCAAGTAGGTCTCTGTAATTATGGCTTTCTGTTTGATAACTGCAGGACACAGCTTGGCTGAGGCTCAGATTTCATCAGGATGGCAGGCACAATGCATTTCAAGAGCTATTGGCTGAACCCAATGCTGGTTGACAATCCCATTCATTAAACAGGCCTTGATGACATGAAACCGGATAGAATTGTTGCTAGTTCTCATTACATGACATTTTTAAGAGACAAAAAATGCAAGTATTGCCTCCACAGCATGTGTCAGTGCAAAGAAAATCGTTACAGTACATGTCATGTCATATTTCTCCAGTAGGATGTAGCCTGTCAAGGGGTGGGGGAAGAGCTACATCTGTCATCTGGGCCTTTTGCGCGTAACAAACATCAGTACCCGCCTGATGGCAAGGAGACGATTTGCGAGGGACGTCATGGCAAGTATAGTCAGCTGAGCCTTGTTTTCAAGTGGCAACACAGCCAATAGCCACCAACACCACGCAGGTCCACTGGCGTTACTCTGTAAAGGAAAGAGAAGGAAAATGTATATGCCGCACTGACACTGCACACAGGCAACAGAAAAATGGTGACATGGAAAAAGAAGCCTTATTTGTGCCAATCCGGCCTCCTCCTTGCATTGATTGACTGGACTATCAGAACATTTTCATTCTGGGATTGCTCATTTGCACCTAGCCAAAGCTACATAACATCGATACGTTGCGTCACAAAATTTGGAGCAGCCTTGGAGGATCATGAACTTGGGCAACTTTCATTAAGCAAACACTGCATCTGCATACACCAAACTTATGACCAAACTGACAAGTGCAGTCAAAACAGACCACTGGTCCCTATGATTGTCAGGTTGGCCTTAAATTTTTGTATCGATTTGCAACACTGAATTAACTCTGATTGACACTTGCTGTACTTTCAGCCTCCATCCCCAATCCCAAAGGCAAAAGAAAGAATATTTAATAGTAATTATAGACCAAAATTATATATAAAAAAAAAACACTGTACATACATTCAGAGGAGAGGAAAATAAGCATGTGTTAGAAACTCAGAAACATGTGCTAATTCAACCCCTATTAGTTAAGTTACCAATGTGACCAGTAAATGCATGTACAGTTTTCAATGCTATACATCAAATGTTGCTGCATCAACAAACAAAAAGCAAGCGAATTTTGAATTTAGGGCCGCTGAGAAGAGGAGAAGAGGAGGAGCCGGAGCAGGCTGCGAGCAAGCCTGACATCGGAGCGGCGGCGTCCAAGCCGCGAGGAAGAGCTGGGAGTGGCTCCTGCCGCGGAGGTGGGGCTTCCGAGTGGCCTCCAGGCCGCATGGGACTGGCAACAGCGGCGGGCTCGCTGCGGACCATGGCGGCGGCTCCAGGCCACAAGGAAGGCTCGAGTACGCGGCTCCCTGCGCGCGCATGTTATAAAATCGGGCATCCATGTAAGCGCGCCGGGTAGTGCGCACACATAGACATCCGCACGTACCTTTGTAAATTTCCCCCAAAGTGTGTAACAGAATGGCAGAAAAGGGTCTGCACTAATAGCAAGAACAATATAGCATAAAACAGTGAATAATGCACCGGATACAATGCTAAATCATCAAAGAGCGCAAGGAAGAGGAACAAGCCATTTACAAAACATCTGCAGACCATCATCTGAGAAGCAACCAGGGCCGGTGCTAGCTTTTTTGCTGCCCTGTGCAAACAATTACTTTGTTGCCCCCCCCCCCCCCCGATTAATTCAGTCTCTGTCCCGGGCCCATCAAATAAAGCCCAGCACTCTCCTGCAGTCTATATTTTTAAAAAAATGACATCCCCCCCCCGAACCCATGGATAGGAAAGGTTATTTGGGACCTTAGGCAAACCTTACAGCCTTACACGCATGCCCCCTACCCCACCCCCCACCCTCCCACCCCCATTACAAACATACACAATTAAATTATGCATTCATAACAAATTTTACATGACAAAGAACATTCAAAAGTGCAGTCTGCTGAGGCAAAAATATAATTTACAACATTCATATTATATTATCATGCACTGCTGTGGTGTCAACCAGAAAAATCTGCAAAAATGATATTTGGATCTCCTATGGAATTAGACTTTTTGTAATGCATGTTGGGTGTGTTCTTGGCCCTCAGAAAGCCATGAATAAACACAATTCTCATTACATTATAGTAAAACTCCCATATCAAAACAACCCTAACAACTTTATCTATGAGAAGGCAACACTGCACATATTTCACCAGGCTCTAGAACATCAATAAAACTATTAGGAAACCAGGCTGCTATAGATCCCTACATAGATATTACCTGCCAGCTAAATACCTCACCTCGGTCACTTATGCAGAACACAGAGAGACCCTGACCAAATACAGAATAAAGAGACCAGAAAGTATAAACAGAAATGTGCTGAGAAGAACTGAACTGGAACCCACAACAAGCCAGCCTCTAAAGGCAGAGCAACACTGGAAAAACCGAAACATTACCATTCTTCATAAGACATTTAATAATAAAATCAAGAAATATAGAACAATCATAATATTAAAATCATATTCAAAAAAGAATATTTCAAACCAGTTATTGAAAAGAACATTGAAAATTTCCCAAACACCAATAACATTTCAAAATATCTGATGAATAAAAATTCCAATAATTAAAAAATATTCTATTGCCCCCAAAAATTAAATATTTCAAAAAAGTAGAAATATCAAATCACACCCAATAATTAAAACTAATAAGCATTAAAAAAACCTCCTGCTCGCCATACCTGGGATCTTTTAATTTCCAGTCACCCTGAGATTCGGGGAAACAGGCCTACACACATTTTATCTCCTCTCTCACATACACAGTCTCCCTCTCCCTCACATGTGTTTGTGCATGCCTGTGACACATAGGCTCTCACAGGCACACAAACACAGGCTCTCACACAGATAGAGAAATACACAAACACACAGGCTCTCACAGCCTTTCACTCACACACATGTACAAGCTCATACACAAGGTTTTCTGTTGTCATTGGGCCATGGTGGGATGAGCTCCACCATAGTCCCATGAACCTCCAGTTGTCTTTGGGCCGTGGTGTGGTGAGATCCACCAAAGCCAACCAGCCTGTTTGCAGGGGGACGGTAGGAGGGGGGGGGGCATGGAAGCTATGTGCACTGCAGGTAAAGTTGTGCGCAGGCACACGCTTATGCACTCTAGGGAACACCAGGCCTCATTTTCAGCCACCGGTGGCCTCTGTCCTTCTTCGGGTGCCGGTGGCCTCTGTCCTTTGGCCACAAGTGGGTTAGACTCCGCCAGCGGCCCTGTGACCTCTCCTGCTGCCACCGGCCTGTCGCCCCATGCAAATGCACGGTATGCTCATCTGGTTGCACTGGGCCTGGAAGCACTGGGGGTGGGGGAGGTATTATGACTGTCGCTGCCCAACATCTCCACTCCACCCCTCCTTACCTCTCTGGCGACTCCTCCTGCGGTTGACGGACGTTTGGCTGCCGCAGCGTCTGCCTGCCGTCCTCTCCGGCGTCCCCGGGCCGGCTTGGGCGCTGCCTCCCGCCATGCTGTTCAGCTGCCTGAGGGCACACGCATGCCGCACGGCCCTGCTTCAAGTACCTTCAGTGCCGCGAACCTCAGGGGCGTCCCCCTGTGATGACGTCATGCATCCAAGATACAAAAGGCCTACGTAATTGCTAGCTAATCGAGTTAGCAGCAGGTTTCCTAATGGATGGGATTCGCTCGCCATACCTTGCAACTCTGCCTCCTTCGGACCTACTCTATTTGGGGTACCCGCTCCTGGGGGCCTCTCTCTCTTGCTTATCTTTCAGGTCGCAGTCTGGAACCGGTACTCGCTCCTCGACGGCCCATATTCCTGGACTCGCTACTTGGACTCCACTTCTGCCAGGAAGACACCGCTGCCTATAACATCTGTGAGTTACCATCTCTATCTCTCAGAGCTATTCCCTGGAACCAGGTACTCGCTCCTAGAGGGCCTGCCTTTACTCCAGCTCCTGTGCTCCATACTGAGAGACCGCTGCATGAGTACATTACCAACGAGGCTCTATTCCTGAACTCCGCATATCCTGCTACTACTCACAATATCAGTTCTCTCTATTACAGCACAGCCATTGTGGGATCGCTGTTCCAGAGCCTGAGGGACTACAAGCCCAACCGGGCTACTTTCCAGTTCACTACTGCCACCTCTGGTGGTTCACCTATCCTGTATAATAAAAGAACTAGTGTGTTTGTGTCTCCTACGCTGAGCCTGACCTGTGGCCCCTCTCAGGACTCCTCCCCCCCCACCCCCCGTGGGCATGGTCATCTGCCACAGGTCCAGGGATCCACCCAAAACCCTTACAAATAATAACAGGAGGGCTAACTGGTGGGAGAGGCAAGTGGTCAATTTGGACTAGAGAACAGCTGAGGGTCTAGAGAACAGCAGAGGACTAGAGAACGGACTAGAGAACAGCAGAGGGTCTAAGTCAAGAACAGAAGGGGGCCTCACCCTCTGCTAAGGGCTGAAGGCCTCAGTAAATAACCAGATTTACAAATCTGTTGGAGTTTTTTGGATTTATATTAAATATATGGACAAGGGTCAGCCAGTTGACAGTTTATCTGAATTTTCAAAAGGCATTTGAGAGGCTCATTAGGAAATTAAAGTCATGGGATAGGAGGAAATGTCCTGTTGTAGACTACAACTTGTAGTTAAAAGATAGGAAAAGGTATATGGTGGAGTATCCCAGGCCTGGTGCTTTTTAATATATTTAAAAATAATCTGGAAAAAATAGTGATGAGTGAGGTTATCAAATCTACAGATGACACAAAATTGTTCAAAATAGGAGGGAGCATGAGAGATAGAAGTCCTTTTGTGTCCAGAGGGCTGCAACTGACTGCCTGAGACACCTGCCCCTGCCCCTCAGTGAGTGATACCATCAGCTGGCGCTTACCTTCCTACATAAGATCGGGCCCTGCGGTGCACTGCCAAAGGGGAGTGCCCCTTCTGGAGGATTTGATTTCTGGACTTCCATTTGATTCTTTGTTGATGGAGTGGAAACGAAAGTGAAAACAGTGGCTTCTTCTCTGGCTAACAGTAAAAGTAAGATCTTTGGTCCTATTGTTTTACATTTTCACAGGGTAGTGGGCTCCGTGGATAATGCTACACCTGATTCCTCACAGTGTTTTGGGGCATCTCTGAGCCCAGGTCAGAACCAGCTACCTGTACAAGCTACTGGGTTGCCACTTGAGCCTTTAACATATATGGCTCCAATTAGACCATCTGGAGATAGTTTGGATTTAGTAGGATTAGTATCTGAGATTCCACATCTGCGTCTACAGATGAAGTCTCCAAGACAGCAGAGGATATAACTAACCCTTTACCTTTTGATCAAGATTTTAGTAATACAAGGGATCCAACAGATATTACAACTGTAGATGTGTGGAGGTTAGAGGTTAGAAATTAACTTCCCTTGTATTACTAAAATGGATAAGACTCTTACTAAATCTTTAAACTAACATATTTTCTGCTGAAACTAAGTTTAAAAATGAGTGAACCTGAGGAAGAACAACAGCGTTGGAATTAACGGTGGGCACTATGAGGTCTCAAGTTTCATCATTCAATAGATCTGAATAATGCTCATGTTACAGATAGCTTATATCTGCATGGTCAATATGAGAAGCTGGAGAATATTAGTCGCTCAAAAAATCTGTGTTTATTGAACTTTGTTGTATCACGTTTATTGCCATCTATGGAAATATTTAAGTACCACCTATGGGAGGTTCTAAGTTTTCCATTTGATAGAGAAATTGTATTATCCAAAATTCAGAATGTTTCTGGATTTAAGACAGATTTGGTGATGAGGAAGGACTGAGGACACACTGATTCCTACTAGTCCTAATTTATCGTATTTTTTGGAATCATCTATTAGTTTCTTTTGTTTCAGAAATGGACAAATATCTAATCTTGCAGAAATATGAAGAGAGGCTGAAGGATCTGAATGTGTGTACCCTGGAGGAGAGGAGGTGCAGGGGAGATATGATACAGACCTTCAGATATCTGAAAGGTTTTAATGATGCACAATCGCCAAACCTTTTCCATTGGAAAGAAATCAGTAGAACTAGGGATCACGAAATGAAACTCCAGGGAGGACGACTCAGAACCAATGTCATAGAGAGGGTGGTGGATGCCTGGAATGCCCTTTTGTAGGAGGTAGTGAAGATGAAAACAGTGAAAGAATTCAAAGGGGCAAGGGATGAACACTGTGGATCCTTAAAGGCTAGAGGATTGAAATGAAGAAAAGAGTGCCTGGGTGTAACTTGCTGGTGGGGCGGTTACTACCCTTAAGCAATAAGCTTTCATATTGTTGCTGCAACTCCATCGATGCTCTCTGCTTCAATGGCAGTGGGAAAAGAGGAAAAGGGAAATTGGATTCAGACAGCAGCCAACAAGGACCCTGACTTTTACGGCCTGAGGAAACAAATAAGCAAGGGGGTAACTTGCTGATGCGGCTGTTGCTACCCTTAACCAATAAGCCTGATATTTTTTATGCAACTCCAACATTGCTCTCTGCTTCAACAGCAAAAGGTAACTGGGAATTGGATTCAGACAGCAACCAACAACGGTCTTGACGTTTATGGTTTGGGAAACTGATAAGAATGGGGTGACCTGTACAGCGCAACAGATACTACTAAAAGCTTGGTGGATAGACTGCATGGACCGTTTGATACTTTTCTGCTGTCATTTTTATGTTTCAGATTAGAGAGGGTGGTACAGACAGGGCAGGGCCTGATATCTCAAGAGTCATGCCAGATCGGCAGGGATAGCATGCATTGGCCCCAATTAGTTCCTCTCCTGAGGAGGCTGTTATCTAGTGCAGCTCACCCAGACATCCTGATAATACATCTGGGGGGCAATGATATTGGCCTAATGTCCTGTTGCCAGGTTGTTACCAACATTAAAAAAGACTTGAGAACATGAGATATGCCATACTGGGTCAGACCAAGGGCCCATCAAGCCCAGTATCCTGTTTCCAACAGTGGCCAATCCAGGTCACAAGTACCTAAACATTAAATAGATCCCATGCTAATAATGCTGGCAACAAGCAGTGGCTATTCCCTATTGATTAGCAGCAGTTTATGGATTTCTCCTCCAGGAACTTAGCCAAAACTTTTATAAACCCAGCTACACTAACTAACTACCTTAACCAACAAATTCCAGAGCTTAATTGTATGTTGAGAGAAAAATAATTTTCTCCAATTTGTTTTAAATGTTCTACTTGTTAACTTCTTGGAGTGCTCCCTAGTCCTTGTATTATTATCTGAAAGAGTAAATAACCGATTCACATTTAGCCGTTCTAGACCTCTCATGATTTTGTAGCCCTCTCTATTATCCCCCCCTCAGCCGTCTCTTCTCCAAGCTGAGAAGACCTAACCTCTTTAATCTTACTTAGCTGTAAGATCTGCATGGCACCCAGTGCGTGCATCCACTAGTCACAGATTACTCCATGCTCCTAGTTTTCTCATTCAAGATTCTTGAGAAGGGAAGAGGTCCATATTCAGAGACATTTAGCGGATAACTCACAGGTTATCCAGCTAAATGCCAATTTTTGAATATTTTGGTCACATATCCAGTTAAACTTTAGCTGAATATCTCATTATCCAGCTAAAATTTAGCCGGATAACATAGAAACATTCTGGGAAGAGTTAGATTAGCTAGATAAGTTATACAGCTAACTCTGGTGGTACCATAGTGTTTCCCTAAAGTTAGGTGGGCAGCGTTATCCAGCTATCTTTAAGATAGCCATCTATATTCAATATTGAGGCTGCACCGCTGAATATCCCAAAATTAGCCAGATACGTTTATCCAGCTAACTTTGCAATCTGGCCAGTAACAACACGGACCTCGGAGAGGCCAGGATTAACAGACAGGCTGGTAATGCAGCAGTTTGCTCAATAGCGGGTATATTTATTTATTTATTTAACTTTTTTATATACCGGGATTCATGCAGAAATTGCATATCATCTCGGTTTACATTGAACTGAAAACGACAAGCATGAAGGAATGCAAGTTACAAGAAACAGGTTAATAAAACATGACTAGGCGGATGTGTATTAGCCAGATCAGTCAGCCCAGATGGTGTACATTTGTCAGTCCATTCGGAAGATCTTAGCAAGCCTGGAATGAGTACAGGAAGGAGTGGCTGGTATGGGATAGTTCCCTCCCCTTTTTCACCCATGTGGCAAGAAGGGTCCATAAGGGTTTAGGAGAATGAGTGCTCAAGCCTCTGAATAGTGAAAAAGGGGGGGAGGGGTTTTCTATAATGTCATACTGGGGTCAGTTATGTAAGTAGAGACTTGAAGTTAATGAAAGAGCTGTTAAGTCAGATTTGGCCACCAGCTAAAGGGATCTCGCTGTTATATACTGGCATTATGGATGTTAAATTTGAGATGGACCATATCAATGATTTGTGGAACAAATGGAATAGGGATTTAGATATATGTTTGGATAAAGAAGATTGGTTGAGAATCTGGAAATTGATGCATAAAATGTCTATAAGTATCAGAAGGATGGAATTAATGGTGACATTCATAAGACAGGTTTTTTTTCAAAGTTTGGCACAGAGGCCTCCAATTTATGTTGGCAAGGATGTGGGAGGGTTAGGATATATTTGCATGTGTAGTGGTCATGTAGAGTATAGTTGTGTCTATCGTTTGGGGAGATGTTGAAGGGAAATTGCTAGGATGATTAATTTTCTGACATATCTCCCCTTTTGGATTTGCTTCGTTGCTGGGACAACTCCTCTATTCCTGATGAGGCCGAAACTGAAACAGTTAAGTTGGACTTAACCTGCTAAGTAGCGTCCACTATATATATTCAGTGGCCTCCAATTAACCGGCTAAGAGAATAATTTTTAAACATGTGCACACATATTTTATATCGTGCATGCAAATGACACATATACTATTTAAATTACATGAAAAGCTACCCAACATGTTTGCGTATCAAAAAATACGCAGCATGTATTTTAAACATAGCCATCTAAGTTTTGACTTATTCAGCTATGTGGTGACAAATATCCGGCTAAGTAGAGCTGTTTAAGACTTATCCAGCCAAGTAAAATAGCCAGATAAGTAAAAGAAAAGTGCTACATAGGCGGATATGTAAGACAGTTTGATTGCTAGCGTTTGAAGACTTATCCAACTGTGTTACTAATTTGGCTCTGTAGTTCTTTTAAAGATTATCAAGATAAGTGGCGATAAAGCTGCCACTTAGTCGGATAAGTAAAACATTACACAGATAAGTGGGGTACATCTGCTATGTGCATGTATTTATACTCGATCATTTAGACAAGGAAATTTAACCTGCGTTATTTTCCTTAGCATTTGATGGCTTTTACGTGTGTAAATTATAAAGTGTTATGTGGGTGTGTGAAGGAAATTAACAGTTAAACCAACTAATCCACCAGTTTGCCCAGTATATCTCTAGGCCATCAAGGCCCCCCTGGTTCTTCAGCCTGCACTTGCCCCCATTTTCCACCTCACCCAATCAGTATTTAGCTATAAAGAATTATATTCTGACTTACACCTAATCAGCAGGTGTAAATATGCACAGGTAACAGCTGTATGTGCATCACGTCTGCAGATCTTAAAATAGCAACTTATACACGTAAATGTTGATCCTGCCCTGGATCACCCCTGGTCCACCCCTTTTTTATGCAAGCAAATTTATTCATGCACGTTTTGGGCCAGCCGTGGGAAATATTGTATTACCATTACTTGCACGTGTATATTTAAGGTATATAAAATACTAGGGATGTGCAAAGCCCGAACCTTTCGGTTCCAGCTTCATTTTTGGCCCGCCGCAGGAAATATCATATTTTCCGCGGTTTGGGCCTTTATAATTCGGGGAGACCTGAATTTCGGGTTAGTGCACGCTAACGGGAGTTATCGCGTACTAACATTTTAACGTTAGCACGCACTAACAGGAGTTAGCGTGCACTAACCCGAAACAGAATTTTTCCCGAAATTTCGGGAAAAATTTGTTCGGGTTTCGGTGTCCCCCAAACCAGGACGATAGCACATCCCTATAAAATACCAGTTGCATGAATATGCACTACTTGTGCGAGCACACGCTCATTTTTACTCATGCAATTCTTAAAATTCACCTTTAAGCTTTTAGCTGGCTAACTTCTGGGTGGGTAATGGGCGTATCGAGATGGCGCTACTTAGCTAGATAAGTTATCTAGCTAAGTTAAAATATTGAGCCAAAGCTGATCTGGATATCTGGATAGGTTAATCCTGTAGGGAGGTATCTCATGTTTGCCACTGAATCAAATATGAATCATAATAGCCAAGAAACTGAAAGGCCCCAAGCTCTGTCATAGCAAAAGACTTTACCCAAGTGAATTTTTAAAACTGCACTGTCTCAGTGGAAAAATGAAGAACTTTTGCCCTGATACATTGAAGAACACCTTATCAGATCTGCCCCTGTTTGTAAACATCTCTCCAACCAAAAAAAGCAGACTGAGAGACAACAGATTAATCCCACAGATGAGCCAAGGTAAGCAAAGGTAAGAAAGACCCTCACCCTTGGAAGGGGGGGGGGGGGGGGGGGAGTCGAGACGGAGGAAACGCTGACACAGGCAGAAAGCTTGGCATACAGATGTGGCAGTTCTCCCTCTCAAGAAATGGGGAGGGAGAACAAGACCTGCAATGTGGTAAAAGATCCTCCACCCACCACAAGGTTATGCATGAGATTATGCATACTCATCAGCTGAGAAGCATAAGACAGGGGGGCAAAGAAGAAGAAAAGGAGGAGGGCACAACCCCTGAACACAAACCCTGGAGAAAACCTAGAGCGCGGATCCCGAGAGCGACCCTGAAACCTGTGCCAAAGCATCCCTGAAAGCGAAAGGGGGGGCCAGAAGCAGATCAGCACTCCCTGCTATCAACAAGGGAGAAGACTAGGTGTGGCCTGGAGACCACAGAGACGAGGTGCCTGCTCAGGTGCGGAGAGTGGGACAAAATCCTGAGACATGGAGGGGGCAAGGGCATACCCAGACAGCCCAGCAAGTACCAAAGCCAGAAGCAAGTCTCTTTCTGGGACTGCTTGCCTGCTCTGCCAGTACCAAGCCCAGGAAGCAAGTCATTCCTTTCACACATTCCCCAGCTCTCCAGCAACAGCTTGCTTCAGAGGTGAACAGAGGGATATCGCCTGAAGTTGGAATCAGGGGTAAGTAAGTTAGGCATAAGTGTTAATATATTAAGCAGGCTAAGGTATATGGCATGTGTGAAATCACCTACGGTACTGAATTTTCTTTGGGGAAAACTGAGGCTTAGTGACCATGATGTTAGAGACAGGAATTGTTATATCATATCAAATCTGATAAATAAAAGTCTATTTCTGAGGAGAATACATGTTGTCTTTTTCCTGGCTTAGTAAGTAATGTGGGAGGGCAGCTGGCAGTGTCCTGTAGCAGACATATCCTGCACCCCTAAACTTGCTTATAATCTTGCTCAATAGCAGGTCTAAACTTAGGTGGGTAATACTTATCCAGCTAAGTAGCAATTTATCAGGGGATATAAGTTAGCCAGATAAATGGATATTTATGGAATACCTAACCCAATAAGTTTAAATCTTTAGTCATCCAATTGCTTTTGACAGCCCATTTTTACTATTGATCTTCATTGGAAATATGTTCCGGAAGTATGTCCCCAAATTTGGGAAATCAGTCCCAAGAAACAGCTCTCACTGAGAGGTTATCCTACTGTTTGAAGAAGCAGTTATCCAAATTCGAGCATATTTGGACTCCATTTTTGAATTCTTATAACTTGAGTCCATAAATAATTGATTTTCAGTTTATTATGCTGGGTTATAGCACATCATTTTAAATTTTTCTTCAAAAAGACTTTTATTGTAAGTCACCGCTATTGCAATTTGTTCTGTGACACTAACTTTGTTTATTTCTTTTTATTAAGTTCTGATTTATACTGTCGGTTTGTTCACACCTGCAATAAAATAAAATCGTTTTTAAAAGAAGAGGAGATGGGAAAGGTTTGAAGGGTCCAGCAAGGGGACAGGCCATTGCCTGCATTGAATACCAGCATCATGGCCTTGCAATTCAAGGTGAGCCTTGTGAGACTGCCTCCAATGGAGGCAGACCTTTCGACAAGTCATGCCCCAAAAGCTGCTTAGGCAACCAGAAAAAAAAGGGCAAAGCCCCAACGAGAGAGAGGCCTCAGAAACTTGCACTTAATTAGTGACTTGGCTGGCCCCGGAAGGCCCCCTCACTTCAAGTAGCTGGGGGAGGTGGGGTGAGGGAAGGTGAGGAAGGGAGGGAGTATTAAACAGAAGAGAGGCTTGGGCACCTGTTATTAGATTCTTTGTATGTCATCCAATAAAGCTGCAGCCATCATATCCTTGTCATTGGGTCTTAAGTGTGCTTGAGTGTGGTGTGTTCACTTCCTCGTAGGGAGGGTCAGCAGTAAAAGGGAGGGACATCATGGCTGCCCCAGTTGCTGAACCTAAACAGGGATTAGGACTGTACTGTAGGATCTTTCTGAAATACAGCAAGAAAATGGATATTACAATTATATCGCAAGATTTAGAACTGCACAGCAAGAGTTGTTTCAACTCCAGCAGCCCTCTTACATGGAAATGTAGTAATGATGGCAGAAAACGACCATATGGGTCATCCAGTTTGCCCAGCAAGCTTCTTATGGTAGTAACTGCCACTCCTTGCAGGTTAACCCCCAAGCCCTATATTAAGGGTAGTAATATTAGAAATCAAAACTAAGTAACTGTCAAACCCACAACAAAATTACTGCTAGCAACATCTTTACAGAGTAAGCAGATTTCCTGGTAATTCATACAATGCTGTTGCTTCAACATGCTTTGCATTTGGATGTGCCCGTAAAACCAGTCCTGCGCTTTTTCCATAATGTCTGGGTATCAGTACCCTAGACAGTAAGAGTCAAGGCACATGCTCTGGACTTTGGAAAATTTGTCCTGGAGGCCAGTTAGAAATTAAGGGCAAAATGGAGCAAATAGGATCTGGCGTAAACCAATGCAGGCCTTGCTCCAGTAGCCTTGATGGAGATTCTGCCCTTGAAATTGGCACAGGTAAGTGAAGTTTATCTCCTCCTGCCCCCGATAACCTCCTAAGTACATAGAAACAACTGGCGATTCAGTGAAGAGCTGCATAGGAAGCACCGTGGCCCAATATGTTATCAATTTGGAAGCTTGCTTCGACAATTGAGGCATCAAGGAATGGAGCATCAGTGGTGCTGGGGACTGATGTACCAGTGAATGGTGCAACAGCTGCATTTTGACACTGAGGGTCAATGCTTCTTTGGCATTAGGTGCACCACCAGCTCTGAGAGACAGCACTTCTTTTTACTAGGCCGCGAACCTCACAAAACTCACAATGGGGTTATAGACACCTGAGGATGGTGATTTTTCTGGTTGCCCAACCTCTGAGGAGGTGAAGAGGCCCTAGGCCTGCTCCAGCAAGGGGGTGAGGGAGGATTACTCAAGGAACTCCTGCTCAACTTGCACCTGGGGAGCTCCACAAGGCTCCTCTACAGGAAGACAACTGGCTGCAGCTCTTTGCACAATTCCTCCATATCCTAGGTCCTGAACTTCTGAAAGTGTGAAGGCATTTGGTCACATTGATAGTAGTTGGCCTAATCGTGATTCGGTCCTAGGCACTAGTAACAGATGTCATGTCCATCTACAATGAAAATGTTCTTACTGCATACACAGTCTTTGAAGCCACTGATTATGGGCTTCTTCATGCCAGACATTTCCCTGAAGAAAATGTGTTTTTATTTTGATAGCACTGAAAATTGTTGTTAGGGAGCTTCCAAGGCAGTGAGACAACATAGTAATTGAAAATGTTTGAAAAAATTAAGATACCAAGAGATAGATCAAGAAAAATACAAAGATAGGATACACATCTGTGTTGATGCAAGGATGAAAAAAGGCTGAGGTGCTCATGAGGCATCACGCACGTGGGAATTCCTGCACATGCTCAGCAAAGCAAAAGCTCTATGACCTAAGAGAGAAGGGTTCATCAGATGACATCACCCATGTGTCATGGCTAAGTCAGCCCTACTTGTTGATGAAGAATAACTGATTCTTTCATCTTAATGCAAAAGCCACATAGGCGATACACATCCCAGCATCTGTGTTATTTCTGCATTGACTCAATGAAGGGCACGCAGGTCTTGAAAGCTAGATACTGATGAATTGTTAGTCTAATAAAAAGTAGGGATGTGCAGTCATTTCATTTGCTATGCATGCATAACCTTTTTATGCACAAAAAACTTATTTGGGTACATAAAATACAATGTGTACTACAATTACACAAATCGGGCTGAATTTTCAAAAGGATTTACACACGTAAAGGACTTTTGAAAATTGCTATTTTTATGTATGTAACTCCTTTGAAAATTTACTCCATAGGGCTGAATTTTCAAAAGGATTTACATGCATAAATGGGCTTTTAGTTTATTAACATTTATTAATCGCCTATGACAATTGTCCAGATATATGCTACATTTATGCGCATAAATCTTTTTGAAAATTCAGCCCTTAAAGTAACAAAATAAATGGAAATGAAATAAACACAATGACAAAAACAAAATGAAGAAATTACTTACCTGATAATTTCGTTTTCCTTTGGCTAGACAGACAGACTCAGGACTAGTGGGTTATGCACCTCTGCCAGCAGATGGAGACGGAGCAAGCTGACTTCACAGTATATATATTCCTGCAGCGACACCAGCCTGCCAGTATTCTCTACAAATGCAACTATGAATATAACAAAAAAGCGTGATTAAAAACAGTCAACAATTACTGTACTGAACCACAGGAAACACTGAACTCAGGTAATGAACATATGTACCCCAATCTAGGGACTGGATGATCCCCTGGAACACAAAGCATCACAGGAGAACCAGTAGACCAGTCATTCACAGCTAAGGATGGGAAGCAGAGTCCAACTGTCTACACTAAGGAAAACAAAATTATCAGGTAAGTAGTAATTTCTCCTTTCCTAGTGTATAGACAGATGGACTCAGGACCAGTGGGATGTACTCAAGCTACTCCTGACTAGGGTGGGAGGCTGCCTGCGGTCCAGTCAACACCGCACGTGCAAAAGATGAGTCTTCCCAGGCCAGCACATCCAGACAATAATACCTGGAAAAAGTGTGTGAGGACCACCATGTCGCAGCTCGCCAAATGTCGATGCTGAGACAACAATCTAATCTCGGCCCATGACACTGCCTGAGCCCTAGTGGAATAAACCCTAACCTGAGTAGGCAACGGCTTTTCAGCCTCCACATATGTGGCCATGACTACCTCCTTAATTCAAAGAGCTATTGTAGCCCATGAAGCTGGTTTGCCCTGCTTCCTTCCATCATGAAGGACAAACAGGTGATCTGTCTTTCAGAAAGGTTTAGAAACCTCCCGATACCGCACAACATGTCTCTTGACATCCAAAGGACACAACAGTAAATACTCTTCCGCATCTTTCCCCTTATCCAATGATGGCAAGGAAATGGACTGATTCAAGTGAAAATCCAAGAATACTTTAGGCAAGAAATCACTCCTGGAGTCACCCGAAGGAATGGCTCCCAGCAAGACCAGGCTTGAAGCTCGGCAATTCAGCGCACAGAACATATCACCACCAGGAACTCAATACCCGCAAGGATAGGCCATGCAGTGGTCGAAACATAGGACCCGCCAAGAAATCCTATACCAGGTTAAGACTCCAAAAGGGAACTGGTAACCGTAAGGGAGGATGAAGATGATTCATTCCCTTCAGGAAATGAGCCACATCGGGATGAGACATAAGAACATGCCATACTAGGTCAGACCAAGGGTCCATCAAGCCCAGCATCCTGTTTCCAACAGTGGCCAATCCAGGCCATAAGAACCTGGCAAGTACCCAAAAACTAAGTCTGATCCAGGTTACTGTTGCTAGTAATAGCAGTGGCTATTTTCTAAGTCAATTTAATTAATAGCAGGTAATGGACTTCTTCTCCAAGAACTTATCCAATCCTTTTTTATACACAGCTACCCTAACTGCACTAACCACATCCTCTGGCAAATAATTCCAGAGTTTAATTGTGCATTGAGTAAAAAAGAACTTTCTCTGATTAGTTTTAAATGTGCCACATGCTAACTTCATGGAGTGCCCCCTAGTTTTTCTATTATCCGAAAGAGTAAACTGATTCACATTTACCCGTTCTAGACCTCTCATGATTTTAAACACCTCTATCATATCCCGCCTCAGCCATCTCTTCTCCAAGCTGAAAATTCCTAACCTCTTTAGTCTTTCCTCATAGGGGAGCTGTTCCATTCCCTTTATCATTTTGGTTGCCCCTCTCTGTACCTTCTCCATCGCAACTATATCTTTTTTGAGATGCGGCAACCAGACTTGTACACAGTATTCAAGGTGCGGTCTCACCATGGAGCGATATAGAGGCATTATGACATTTTCCATTTTATTCACCATTCCCTTTCTAATAATTCCCAACATTTTGTTTGCTTTTTTGACTGCCGCAGCACACTGAACCGATGATTTCAATGTGTTATTCACTATGACGCCTAGATCTCTTTCTTGGGTGGTAGCTTCTAAATTGGAACCTAACATTGTGTAACTATAGCATGGGTTATTTTTCCCTATATGCATCACCTTGCATTTATCCGCATTTCATCTGCCATTTCGATGCCCAATTTTCCATTCTCACAAGGTCTTCCTGCAATTTATCACAATCTGCTTGTGATTTAACTACTCTGAACAATTTTGTATCATCTGCAAATTTGATTACCTCATTCGTCGCATTTCTTTCCAGATCATTTATAAATAAATTGAAAAATGTGTCCCAATACAGATCTCTGAGGCACTCCACTGCCCATTCCCTTCCACTGAGAAAATTGTCCATTTAATCCTACTCTCTGTTTCCTGTCTTTTAGCCAGTTTGTAATCCAGACGATAAGGATTCACCATTGACCTGGCCTCGGAAACATGCAAGAGCTGCAACCTGTACCTTCAAGGAATTAAATGCCAATCCCTTATTTAATCTATCTGAAAAAATTCCAAAATGAGCAGGATCTTCACTAAACGAGGACGAACACCTTGATCCTCACACCAAGTCTCAAACACTCGCCAAACCCGCACATAGGTTAAGGAAGTGGAGAACTTCCGAGCACATAACAAGGTGGTAATCATTGCAGAAGAATAACCACTCTTCAACAAGCAAGCTCTTTCAAGGGCCATACTGCAAGACTAAATAGAGTCTGATCTTCATGAAGGAAAGGCCCCTGCTGCAACAGATTCTTGTGCAACGGAAGACGAAGGGGAGACTCTACTACAATTCTCCGCAAATCCATATATCACGGTCTTCTGGGCCAATCCAATACCACCAGGAGCACCATCTCCCTGTGGCCTTCAATCCTGAGAACTATTGTGCCCAACAGGGGCCATGGAGGAAAGACATACAGTAGCTTGTCTCCCGGCCAGACTTGTATGACAGCATCGATACCCAAGGACTTCAGATCTCTCCTGCAATTGAAGAATCGAAGAACTTCGCATTGCGAGAAGTTGCCAGCAAGTCTAGGAACAGAAAGCCCCAGCGACCCACTATCAGGTGAAACGCTTCGTCTGACAACACGTGTTCTCCCGGGTCCAGACTCTCCCGGCTGAGAAAGTCTGTTCTTACGTTGTCTTTTCCTGCAATGTGAGAGGCAGAGATCGCTTGAAGATGCCCTTCCGCCCATTCCATAAGACGGTCTATTTCCAGCGACACTTACTCGCTCTTGGTTCTTCCCTGCTGATTGATGTAAACCACTGTCATTGCGTTGTCCAACATTATTCGGACTGCTTGACCCTGCAGTCTGTCGCTGAATTGCAAGCACGACAACTGGACTGCCCGGGCTTCCAGCAGACTGATGTTTCAGATTCTTCTGTGTTCCAGTGCCCTTGTGCTGTTAGTTCCCAACAGTGGGCTCTCCAACCCTGGAGACTCATTTTTGTCGTGAATATCAACCAATTCAGCAACGTCAGGGAGACTCCCTTTCTCAGATGAACTTCTTGCAACCACCACTGCAAGTGAGAGCAGATTTCCATCGGCAAGTGGAGCTGAACCAAATAGTCCTGTGACTGTGGGTTCCAACGAGACAACCAGGAGTGCTTGCTTGAGAATGGCCTCAATTCTCCTATCATGCACATCCTTCAAGGCCGCTCCTCCCTCCATGGGAACAGTCATCCACTTAGAAATGGCATAGACCAGCGCATCTACCTTCGGAAAATACAAACGCTCCCTCACTGCTGGGTCCAGGAAGTACAGGCCCCTCCAATGTCCGACCCCCTTTGAAATTCACCTCTAGAGTGTCCCATTCAAGATCAATCAACTCATGAATGGCTTCCATAACAGGGAAAAAACAAAAGGCTTTATGCAAGGAAATCAAAATAAGATTCTTCTTTGGCTCAGACATGAAATCTGCCCAGGTACTCCCAGCATCTTCAAGGTCTGGGAAATCAGAGCCAGCAGTTCATTCCTATAAAAGAACCGCAACATGGTCTGATACTGTTCCAGTCCCAGAGGAATTTCCACATCCTCCAGGGAATCAGGATTTGCCTCTGCCTCATCAGTGCCATCTGGGTTCTTGTCTGGAATACTCGCAGCTAACTGAGGCATGCTTTGGTGCTTAAACATAGGACTGGAAGAGGAGGGGCCACCAGCTGAGCATCCAATCTGACCAGATTGAGAACTGTGCCTGAAGAAAGGATTGCAATCCCTGAAAAATACTCTACCCAAGAAAAGGCAGAAGAATCCAGGCCAAAACCAGAAGGTACTGGAGCGGGGCCCACTGAGCTGGCATCTCCTGCAGTCAGGGGAATTCCAAGGTCTAGCATACCTCCAGACAAGTCCTTAACCAGGCCATCATCCACCTGGGAAGAACCAGGCTTAGCTAAATCAGAGGAAGACAATTTTACCTGAGCGTCTAAGCAGCGTTGACACGTTAGAGGGCACTTCAGGTTGAAATGCCCGAATATGACAGGCAACACAGAAAGAAAGGTTTCTTGTTCACCAGCACCATTACAACAGCAGTTGACTGAGAATGTGTGTCAAGTCGGCCGGTGCTGAAAATTTTTAAGCACACAAATTTTATGCGCACAAAAATTAGGCGCCCCAGATTAAGCGCCGCAAAAACAAATGCACAAACGGTGTGACAAAATCTGGGCACACCACCGTTATGCTGAAAAATGTGCCCAGAGGAAGTATGCCCAAAACTGAGTGCACATGACATACGCAGAGCCAGATGCACTGCACACACTGACATTCCTGTAGAGGGCAGTCGAACACGCACCGAAGCGCACAAAAATGCCACCACGGCCTACCATATGGTGCATAGGAAAAAGCCTAACTACGGGACCTAAGCCACCCGGGCTGCTCAACCTGCCAGGTTGCCCATTTCCGTTAAGCCCCACAGGAGCGGGAACGAATGTCGAAATGGCACGCCGAGCACAGAGACTGGAGGAAGTCCTACAAAACCCTACAAAAATGATGGTCAGAGTCTTGAATACTCTTCAAGACTCTGACCATCATTCACAAATCCATATATCATCAATCCTCTCTGCAACTCACCATACCCCTCAAATTACACTCCTCATCAAGGCCTACCAGATTTGCATACAGAGGCTCCCTACAAGTTCCTCCCAGCAGTTCCACTAAACGTAACTCCATCGAAAAACGAGCGCTTTCCACTGCGGGACCACATCACTGGAACTCTCTCCCACCAGACCTACGCCAGGAACATTGTCATCTCACATTCAGAAAAAAAACTGAAAACTTGGCTCTTCACCCAAGCTTATCGCTAAAGAAACCCATGGTACCCGCAAGGACCTCCACCCCCCGGTTGATGTCCTCTTCCAGCTGCATTAAGTATCTGCTATTCTAGAACCGCTCATGTATATCAACATTACAATTGAATCTCCACTATGTAAATATGTATTTAAGTTTAACAGAGAAGCAACCGCTCCTTGCTGTTCGGCTCTTCTATACATTTAGAATAGAAATTGTTAATCTATCCTTTCTCTTCAAACAGCCATGTTCGACCTCCCTGTTTTAATGTAACTTTCGCTTCCTGTGTTAACTGGTTTCCCCCCTTGTTTATTGTAAACCGGTACGATAAGACCTTGTCTTGAGCATCGGTATATTAAAAGAACTTAAATAAATAAATAAAACAAACCCCTCTATACTGACTTTTTTTTTTTTTTTTAAACTTACCTGAGCTCAGCCCTTCCCAGCTGAGTACAGAGACGGTTTCTGGCTGCAGGGGGAGAGGGCATCTGTTGTCATCACCGTGGTTGGCTTCCTGCACCCGCTGCCTTTAAGCTATATAATCAGCTAAGTCCACCCCAGCAAAAAACAGCTACCAGACCAAGGCACACCTCTGAGGGACCACGGAAATCACCTCAGGAATTCTCAACTAGGGAAGGGACCAACTGATATCACCGCAGGAGAGCAGGGCTTTTAAATCTCCTGAAATCTGAAGCAATCCCCATAGGGAGATGAACGTCCACCATCTGCTGGAGACGGAGAATACTGGCAGGCTGATGTCGCTGCAGGAGTATATAAACTGTGACGTCAACTTGCTCAGTCTCCATCTGCTGGCAGAGGTGCATAACCCACTGGTCCTGAGTCCGTCTACACGCCAGGAAAGAAGCGAATACAATAGTCCGAATATAATTTGCCCACATACACACTTAAAAGGTATCACCTACAACTTGTTTGTTGACCTTTATTTCTACTAATTTGGTGAAAAAGCACAAAAAATAAATTGATCAAATTTATGGTGTTTACAGGTTTTTGGGTCAACAAAGATGATATTTGAGGTTGAGACACACATAGGTCCCTATTTCAGACATGGTTTCAAAATTATCTGCCCTTGTGTCACTGGATACCCAGCCACTTAACTGGATATCTTTAAAAGATATCCAGTGAAGTGGCACTCCTGTAGCGGGGAAAAAAAAATAACACACCTCACCACTAGGCTGAACTGTTACACCAATAGTGTACACTTCCAGCGCTATTACCAGAACACTGGAAGTGCCTGGGATGCGATCTTAGGTTTCAAAATGGGGTTATGAGTGGGTGAGAGGCTTCAGGGAAAGGGTGGCAGTGGTGGGGGTCAGGGGTGATGATGGAGGAGGCAATTTTTTTTTTTTAGTATTTAGTGGGGTGGGAGGGAGGGCTAAAGGGCCAGCGCCGAGCGTTTGGTTTAGGAGGAGTTTTGGGGAGGGGTTTTGTTAAATATGAGGTGGGAAGTGGCCTAGAGGTCCATGGTGAAGTTTCCTTTTTCCTACAGGGATGCCACTTAACCAGATGTTTTGAAACTATCCAGTTAAGTAGCCAGTTATCCAGCCACACAAGGCCGGATAGATTTAGACCTAACCGGCCATATTCAAAAGCTAGCTGGTTAGGTTTAAAGTTATTCAGCTAAAGGCTGCAGGATAACTTTAGGAAAGTATATTCAGTGGGACTTTTATCCAACTGAATGTCCTGAACAACTTATTCGGCTAAACTTGTCCACTCGCTGGTTTAGATTATGTACAAAACAAGGATAAATGCGAACTTTAGTATTGACAGAACCACAGTCTATTTTGTATGAGACGTTTCTGCACATAAAATCAGATTTTATGCATGGAGATGGCTTTAATATCCAGCCCCTTACTGCACAATAGACTTCATTATGGTTGTAGACCATTGCCTTGCACAGCGGCCTTATTTCAAAGTATGGATCACCTTAAGAGTTTTGTCATAATAAAGTTGGATTACTCATGCAAAAATGGTTTTACCTGTGGATCAGATTCCTTTTCTGGCATTGACCCAAAGTGACTAAGGATTTGTGCTTTCATGTCATCTTTGAGAGACGTGAACCAGGCAACAGCCTGCTCATACACTGAATTGTGGAGTTCGACAAGTTCTTCATACTCCAGTCCTTCCACCTGTCCAATAAACACGATGGTACACAAATATTTTTCATATCTGTTCATGATATATGAGGTGGGTTCCACAGTAAGGAATCTCTGCTAACTTTGAGCCTCAACAAATCCAAAAAGTAAAAACTTGTAGGATAAACACAAGCCACCATAAAGTTAGAAATGAGCCATTATTGAAAATTAAAAAACAAAAAGCCCAAAAGCATTAAATCTAGGAAAAATTATTAATTCATACTATTACAGCAGTAGTTCTCAACCCAGTCCCTAGGGAGCACCCGTGTCGGTGCAGTTTTCACACTAAAGAATAATAATAATGCCTGAGATATATTTACCTCTGTCCCTGAATGTTTACATACCATCACCTGTAAACAGTCTTTCAGAAAGCAGTTAAAAGGCTTTTTAAATTTAGGTAGGCCTCCAAGTCCAGGGATTGTTTGGGTTTTTTTTTCCCATGTTCTCTTGGGTTCTGGCCTAGTGGCTTAAGAGTTGATTAGCTTGTTTAGTCTTATTTTACATCTTTTAGTCTGTGTACTTTTGATTGTATTTTGTTTGTTTATTATGACTGTTTCCTATGAGAATCACTTTAAAAAGTGAAAAGGCAAAAGGCACATTCTTTTGAATAAATAAATGTACATTGGGTCTAAAATGCAGGTTGAGATATGCAAATATCTCAACCTCCAAGAAGAGACTGAAAAATTGCTGCCTGAGGAGAGAGTTGAGAATCTCTGCTTTACAGGAGAACAAGCAGTTTATTAAAAGCTAGCAGGTCACATTCTCAATCATTATAACTTACTCATAAAGGCCACACCAATTCAAGTTTGAGCTTTGTCCCTAGAACTCTCTCCAGGATTATGTACAAGGAACAAGACAGCTTCTCCCTCTCCTCATAAGACAGGTAATTTCACAAATTTAGTTAAATTCAAGGAATATTACAGTACTCTCCTACTCTTTCCGCTCTGTGTTACTATTCTTCATCTTCTCTACCTCCATGACGACTGTTCTAGCCATGTCTTCATAAACAGCTGCTACAAGAGCACAACCGGCAACATTCTTCCAAGACAATCAACAGAGCTAACTGATGACAGGCATCCCTGGCAACATCACTTTCTCTTCTCTCTCCCTCTACACCCCATGCCAATCACCTTTTCTTCCCTTCCAACCCCTGGCATCACCTGCCCTCTCCCTCATCCCTCCCTGGCACCATCACCTTCCCTCTTTCTCCACTCCTCTTCCTCACCAGCATCATTATCGTCATAATCTTCCATCTCCCCCACCCCGTCATCACCTTTTCTTTTTCCCTCCATCCCCTAGCATCACCTTCCCTCAACCTCACTCCTTGGCACCACCATCACCTTCTCTTTCCTCACCTCTCCATGAAGCATCATCACCTTCCCTTCACTCTCCCCCACACCCAGTGGTACATTCAGCTCTTTCCTCACCCCAACCCCAATCCTTGTACAGAAGAAGCCTGTGAGCAGGCTTACCCAGTGCTGCTGCTGCTTCCTCCTTTGCCAGCTTCCCTCTGCAATCTGAACTGCACGGGGCCAGCAGATTTCAGGAGACCACAGGACCCCATGCAGTTTCTGCTGCAGAGCAGAAAGTCAGCAGAGAGGAAAGCAAGAGCAGCTGCCCATAAGTGCTGCTCTCCGACTCCCCCTGCAGGCCACTAGGGAAACAGGAAATGAGACTGCAGCTGTGGCACACCTGCATTCCAGCCAGGGCACTTTAGTGTGCTGCGGCACACCGGTTGGGAAATGCTGCCCCAGGGAAACCTTACAGCCTTGCGCACGCATGCACACACACTCAGTCACCCTCTACAGAGACACTCATAATAAATTTTACTTGAAAAAGCATTCAAAAGTACAGTCTTCTGAAGCAAAATATCACTTACAACATGTATGTTATATTTATATGCACTGCTGTGGTGCCAACCAGAAAACTGCAAAAAAGGCACTTGGAACGCCTATGGAATTTATAATGGCACCTCAGAAAACCATGAATAAACGTAACTACCATTACAATATAGTAAACCTCCCATACCATAACAATACTGCCAGCACTCAAAACAGTAACAACCTTATCTATGAAAATGCAACATTCCTATTAGGAAAACAGAATAAGCCAGGCTGCTTTAGATCCCTATACAGAAACTAGATGCCAGCAAAATAACTCACTTCGGTCACATATGCAGAATACAGACAGACCCTGACCAAATGCAGAATAAGGAGACCAGAAAGTATAAACAGAATTGTATTGAGAAGAACTGAACTGGAATCCACAACGAGTCAGCCTCTATATTCAGAGCAAACATTAGCATTCCTCATAAAACATTAAATAATAAAATCAAGAAATATAAAACATAATAGTAAAATCATATTCATAAAAAGAATAAATATTTCAAACTAGTTAATGAATAGAATATCCAAAATTTCCCAAACCCCAATAAAATATTTCAAAAAATCCAAAAATTAAAAAATGTCCTAATATTTCCCAAAAAAACAAAATATTTCAAAACAGCAAAAATATCAAATTATACCCAATAATTAAAACTAATAAGGATAAAAAAAATCTCCTTCTCTCCATACCTGGGATCTTTTGATTTCCAGCCACCCTGAAACTGTCATGGATTTGGGGAAGTAGGGCCTCACAAACTATCCTCTCTCTCTCTCCCTCACACACACACACATGCGTATACAACACATTGATTCTCTCACACACTCCCTGTCTCATATACATGCTCATGCTCTCACACACACTCTCTCTCATATACAGGTTCTCTCTCCCTTACAGACATATGTGTGTTTGCATACCTGTGAGTACCTATATGTGATACATAGATTTTCATAGGTGCACACACATACATATACACAGACTCTCTCACACACACACATACGCACAGGCCCTCACAGACAAACACACAAGCACGTAAGCTCTCACACAGCGACACACACACATATGCATACAGGCTCTCAGTCACACAGATGAATACAGGTTGTGACGTACGTATACATATGCATACAGGCTGTCACACACACACACAGACACACACAAGCTCGCACTAAGATATACACACACATATATAAACTTTCACACGGATACACAAATACACGGCCTCCTGTTCTGTTCGGGCCATGGTGGGATGAGCCCCACTACAACCCGCAGGCCTTCCCGCTCTGGAGGTAGGGGTTTGGAGCTGAAGCCATGCATGCTTCTGGGAAAAGTTTGTGCACAAGCGCACATGCCGCAGATTACAGGGAACACTGCGATGGTGCGGTATTTCCTTATTTTCAGTCGCCGGCGGGTTGAACTATGCCGCTGATGGGTTGTTACCCCGTCGCCTCTCTTCCTCTTCAGCTGCTGGTAGATTTGGCGCCACCCCTCCAGGTAAGCTGCCTCATACTAATGCACCCAGCCGGGCCTGCTCACATCAGAGAACACATTACTCCTACACTCAAGGCTTGCCACTGGCTGCGTTCACTGGCACATGCACTGTAAAACCACCGTATTAATACACAATTCTCTTGCACAATATCTCATCACCATGGATCAGCTTCACTCTACGCATCCCCACTCCGAGCCTCACTCTACACTCCTCTAGGCAGTTTCTACTCAATGCGCCATCCCTATGTTCAGCCAGGTTAGCCGTGACACATGAACGCTCCTCTTCAATTTTCATTCCTACATTCGAACAACTCTACCCCTCTCTCTCTTTATGACTTACAAATGACTAAGTCATTTAAGAAGCTACTTAAAACTCGTCTGTTTAGTGAGACTTTTGTTCTTTCAAGCTAGATATCAGGACTTTCCTTGCCACCTTACACATGATCTTGGCTATATCCTGCTCTCGTTTAATGCTTCCTATTTATTTACACTAAGATTTTGTCAACTATGGGGTCCATATTCAAAAGCCATTTAGACAGACAACATAATAGTTATCCAACTATATGGCTTACTCGGCTATATTTAGCCCTTATCGGGCGAAATTCGGGCCGGGTTTCTAAGAAGGGGGCATTCTCTGGGCGAGCAAGAGGCATTCTGAGGAGGAGAGTAGTTAGCCACGTAGGTTAAACAGCTAATATTCAGAGTTAGCCACTTTAACTTATATGGCTAACTCTGGTCGGGCCATAGGATGTCGTAAAGTTAACCGGTTAGACATAACCGGCTCACTAAGATAAAACGAGTATATTCAGCGGCGTAACTGCTGAATATACCCTGCCAGTTAGCCGGATATGTTTATCTGCTAACTAGCCAAGCTGCACAGCAGCTGAAAACGGACCCCTATGTTTTTATGTTGCGTTATTTTATTTATGTTATTTATAAATACCCCAGGACTGCTCTGGTAACTGCATTACTTTATCCAGGAAATCTGGGCCTGTGATGACCTTCCTAATATCATTTGAAATACATACAGTAATAACATGGGTTTAATAGATCTATTTAAATTCAAGCGAATCCATCAAAATGTTTACGTTACCTTTTTGTCACTGAGGTATTCAATGTTTGCTGTGTTATATCCATCTCTCTGGCCATGGCTTAATACCCTGAATCGACTAAGTCCAACTGTATCAACAACAGAGCGCCCATCGGGGAAAAACTTGACATCCCTGACCTCTAACATACAGCCATAATCAGCAAAGCTGAAACAAAAAGAATTATAAAATAAAATACAGGGGGAAAAAAATACCCCTCTCTCCCCTACCCACAATGCAAAACATTTTAGTTTTATTTGCTTATATCCCCGCACTTCTAAATCAGGTTATCTCAAAACAGCTAAGAAATTCAATTACATCAAACATATTAAAAAGCACACATAATATAAAAATTAAACACAACCAAAAATTAAAAACAAGCCAAAGCAATAATATAGAAAATCCAGAAAACCTCTATAAATTATGTAAAATCTCACATAAGAACATAATTAAGTGAAAACATTTGTAAAAATGCATTGATAACAGAATATTTTAGCTGTTTGCTCATACATCAAGTTTCAGTGATGCCTGAAAGTAGTAATTTTATATTTTAAATAGATACAGCTGATAGAAAAACCAAGGGCGGTATCTCAAGAATCTCTGCCATATTCAACCATGACCCTTTTTTATCATAAAATTTCAGGATTTCACATTCAAACCCTCCTCCATCATCAAGTGAGCTACTGAAAAATGTAGCGCAGGTATAATGGCAAAGCCTTCCCATTAATCCCCTGGTCAGATGCTCCAGGACAATACAAAACGATGTACAGAGAGCACTAAAGAAAACAAATTCACCTTCTGAATTTTTTAAATTAGAGCAGTGGACCCTGCCAGCACAGGTGAGCATTAGGCAAAAGCTTATTTCTGAGTTCTTTTCCCTGGTGGGCTGTCCCATATCAAGGTGAAATAATTTATGCATTACTATTTACACTGAACAATTATCGATTCATGTCATGGGGGAGATCACAAAGTGGTGGATGAAGGGCTCCTCCCAGCTGACCCTGGCATGGGTTTCAGTGCCATTCTTTGCTGAAGGTAACTTATGAGGTGGCAGCAGATTATCTGGCACCTCTGGGAGCCGTACATTTGCCAAGTGCTAAGTAAGGCAAACAGAATGCCTTTCAGAGGACTGGTGAGCAGTGGGACAGAGCAATACTATAAAAGTGTAAACAGTGCAATCTGGGAAGTTTCGTTCTTGGAAGATGCATCACTCCAAAATGCTTACCCTTTTAGTTCGTCAGCTATGCACATGCCAAACTGTTTGGTGCCAGTTTCCATGCTTCTCCTGATCATTAACCGGTATCGAGGTTCAAAGACATAAAGCGGACAAGGGATGGTAGGGAAGGCCATGGTGCAGACAAAGATGGGCACATCTTTAGTTAGGCTACAAAAAAAAAAAAAAAAAAGAAAATTTGGTTTCACTTGGTAAAGACTGAAATGATATAAAATCACTAGTTTTCCTATTGTTGAATATAATTTCCAAATCACAGTCTCTAAAGATTTTACATTAATACTGCCCTAACATTAATGAAAACCAGGTGCTTTCACCTTCCTACACACACAGTCAAAATTGCACATCATTCTTGTCATGAGGACTGGAAACACGCTCTCAGGAGCAGGGCAGGAGCTGGGTTTATCTTCTGCCTAGCCAGCCCCTTCTTCCGCAGGTTGAGCCCCTGGGTTCTGGGGGCCTGTAGGGTTTAACTGGATAGGCTGGATAAGGCAGGCCAGGCTGGACAAGACAGGACAACATAAGAATATGCCATACTGGGTCAGACCAAGGGTCCATCAAGCCCAGCATCCTGTTTCCAACAGTGGCCAATCCAGGCCATAAGAACCTGGCAAGTACCCAAAATCTAAGTCTATTCCATGTTACTGTTGCTAGTAATAGCAGTGGTTATTATCTAAGTCAACTTAATTAATAGCAGGGTAATGGACTTCTCCACCAAGAACTTATCCAATCCTTTTTTAAACACAGCTATACTAACTGCACTAACCACATCCTCTGGCAACAAATTCCAGAGTTTAATTGTGCGTTGAGTGAAAAAGAACTTTCTCCAATTAGTTTTAAATGTGCCACATGCTAACTTCATGGAGTGACCCCTAGTTTTTCTATTATCCGAAAGAGTAAATAACCGATTCACATCTACCCGTTCTAGACCTCTCATGATTTTAAACATCTCTGTCATATCCCCCCTCAGCCATCTCTTCTCCAAGCTGAAAAGTCCTAACCTTTTTAGTCTTTCCTCATAGGGGAGCTGTTCCATTCCCCTTATCATTTTAGTAGCCCTTCTCTGTACCTTGTCCATCGCAATTATATCTTTTTTGAGATGCGGCGACCAGAATTGTACACAGTATTCAAGGTGCGGTCTCACCATGGAGCGATACAGAGGCATTATGACATTTTCCGTTTTATTCACCATGCCCTTTCTAATAATTCTCAACATTCTGTTTGCTTTTTTGACTGCCGCAGCAGTCTCTAACAGACTAGATTAAGCCTCAAAACTTAATAAATCTACCAATTTCATAAGCCACATATCAAACATAGGCGTGTCTGACATTAACCATTTCACTAGAATACATTGTTTTCCAATCAGGCAACATTTATACAGAAATATCCCATTGTATTCATCAATAAATACTTGTGTTCATTCCAAGTAAACAAACCTCAAAAAAAACTATGGAGTACCCAAGCCAAATTTTCCACCAATATTCTTCCGGAAATTAACATAAGAACATTGCCATAATGCATGCAAAAGTCTAGCATTAGGAGTTTTAGACTTCTGCAATACCCATTATGTATGCCTGTAACAGGGAAGTTATATTCTTGTGTAATATTCACAATTGCATTTCTCTCATGAATATTGAACTTACGGTATACCTTTGTATATTTTTTTAACATCCTCTGAAAGTAGTATCCTGAACATCAACACGCCATTGTTCAGCATGCGAGAACATTAGCTTATATGATTGAGTAGAATACAAAAATCTGGATATTGTTGACAGAGAATATTTTCCTAGTGCACACATATAGGCAAAACATTGAAATTCTCCTGAAGTAAATAAATTAGCATGTGAATCAAAAGTTTTCCCTCACATAACTAGAAATTTATAAATAAATTAAATAATCATTATGCAGGAAGTTTAACTGTTCTAGACAATAATTAAAGCAGTGGCATAGCCAGAACTGATTTTTTGGGTGGGTCCAAGGTTAACAAGGGTGGCCTGTAGGCATACAGGTCTAAATCTACTCCAGTGGGTTCCAAAGTAATCTACAACAGCCGTTATGCATCATGAGTGAAACTTTTTAGAATACTTTAACTCTTATTTCAAGCACTTATCAACATTAAAAAATCCTTATCAATTTGTATTTTATTTTTATTGCAATTTATAAATACACAAGCCGTTAAGCCCGTCACAACGGGCTACATTACATTTTTGTTTTCGGTCCATTTTCGAAAACAGCACCCTCCTACACTTTTTCTCCCTCATTCCCCCTTCCCCTCCGTCACTCACCCCCTTCCCACCCCTCAGTCTTACTCACTCTCTGTCTCCCACTGCCTCCTTCCCCTCACTCTCACCTCCCTCCCCTTCCCTCAGTCACTCCCCACCCTGTCTCAATCCCATCCCCTCTCCCTCAGCCCTCCTCCACTCCCTTTTTCTCTGCTCCACAACTTCTTACCCTTCCACTTACTCACATCCCTGTCTCTCACCTCTCCCTCATTCTCCCTCTCCCCTCACTCTTCCCCACCCCCTCCCTCCTCTCAGTCCCTCCCTCCCCCCCACTCAGTCCCTCCCTCCCCCCCACTCAGTCCCTCCCTCCCCCTCACTCAGTTCCTCCCTCCCTCCCTCTCACTCAGTCCCCTCCCTCTCTCTCCTCCCTCCCTCGCTACTGGCCGTCGCTGCCACCGCCGCTGCCACCCGACGCCATCGCCGCCGCCGCTGCCACCCGCCGCCATTGCCGCTGCCGCCCGACGCCGCCATCGCCGCTGCCACCCGACGCCGCCATCGCCGCTGCCACCCGACGCCGCCATCGCCGCTGCCACCCGACACCACCCGCCGCCATCGCCGCTGCTGCTGCCACCCGACGCCGCCATGTTTTTTGTTTTTTTACGCTGGCTAAGACCGACGTCCTTGCCCGCACATGCGCAGTAGAGCTGTGCTCTACTGCGCATTTGCGGGCCGTCGGTCAGAGCCCATTTATAAGGTAGATAAGAATATCAGGTAAAAAGCAAAGAACACAAACTTCATATCCAATCAATGTTATAAACCAAATATCAATGTATTCTTTCTGAATCCTCTTTCTAGAAAAGTAGAGATCACCTTAACTACAACAAAAGAGCAATAATCATAAGAACGGGTGCATGCAGAGTAAAACTATGACAGTTCACACAAATTCTGGAGTCACCTAAGCCAAAAAAAGAGACTCCCTCCACTGCTAAACATTTTGTGAAGTAACACAAACCCCTGCAAAAAAAGAAAAGAAAAAAACACCTAGAACCTTGCCATACCATAACATAACAGAACTGACTCTCAGGACTCAAATAACAGCAACCTTATGTAAAAGAAGCAATGCAAATACTACACCAGACCCTAGAACATTAATACACCACCTATTGGGATAACAGAGTAAGCCAGACTGCTACAAATTCTTTAGAGAAACTGCACCTCAGTCCCACAGAGAGAGAACAGAGATTGACGCTTACCTAATACTGAAATAAGGGACTACAATTTAGGAATAGAAACATGTAGACAAAACCAAAATAGAAAGCATGAGAACCAGACTCTGAACAGTGGAACGCTAAAGAGCAAAATACAAAATTATAAGAAATGCACATAACCAAAGGTAGCATATTCCAACTACTAAAATCTCAAAATATTGTGTTTTTTCCTTTGTCTGGTCTTTTTATTTTTCTAATCAATTGGTCCCAGTCTCTTTTTCCACTTACTCCTTGTCAGACATTTCTGAATTCTTCTCCAGGGTCACTCTTCTTTTTGTGTCTTCTATCTCCTTCCCTTCCTCTCTCTCTCACACAACACACACACACACACACACTCACACAAAGTTTCATGCTTTCTCTCGCAGATTCCCTTGCACACACAAGCTCTCACTCATGCAACCAGGCTCCCATTCAACCACACACATAAGATCTCTCTCACACATGTAGGCACCATTCACACACACCCACACCCAGACTCCCATTCTCACGCACAAACACCTACACTCAAGCTCCCATTCTCACACGCATGCACCAGGCCTCACTGCCAAACCTCTTCTTCCCTTGCCGCAGGGATGGGCTCCAGCTCTGCCGCAGCTTTACTCCAGCGGGGCTTTCTTTTTCGCCGCCGCAGGGATGGGCTCCCGTGGTGGCCTTGCTTCGGTGGGATGGGGCTTCCTCTTCACCACCAGGGGAGGGAGCTCCCACGGCGGCCTTGCTTCAGTGAGGTCGGGCTTCTTGTTCTTCAGCCACCGTGATGGAGTCAGCCCTGGCCAGGCCTCATTTGGCGTCAGGTAGCCCTGATTGAGTGGGCCCAAGCCCAAAGTGGGTGGGCTGTGGCTCACCCCGGCCCACCCATGGCTATGCAACTGAATTAAAGGAGTGCTCCTTCTTGTGCTGTAAATCAATAAAACATTGTACTATGCCTGTGTGCATTACCTCTAACATTTTATATCTGACATACAGAAATCCCAAATGGAATCTAGGATTGCCATGAAGTGTTACAAAAAAGACTTCTCCCACGACAGTCCCAGATATTTCCAGGCATATCTGGTGACTTTAATTCACAATTGGCCAGCAAGATGGAACTGGGAGCTCCGAACAGGAGACATGTAAGATATATACATGTACATGTATATACATGTAAGATATATACATGTAAGCATTTCCAGAATCGCAGGAACACTCTGACACGGGCCAAAGAGTAAAATTAGTTCACTACAAGTTCCATGACCACACCTCAAGTTCCACGACCGCCCACACCTCTTCAAGGCCCGATTACACCTCATCTGGACAACCCACTTACAACACACCTGTAGGAAAAGCCTCCCGCGTGGATGCACTAATTCTTTAGTTCATGCATTACTGATATCTAAACACATAAACATTGGTCACTGTTCAGCTCATCATTTATTTTTAGTTATCTCCACATGAATCCACGTTATTTGACAGCCCACCTGTTTGATTGTTCCACTTGTGGATGCATTAATTCTTTAGCCCATGCATTACTCATAACCAGGCACATAAACATTGGTCCCTGATACCTGTATATCCCAAATTAACACATCATTTATTCTTAGTTATTCTCTACATGTTTCACGTATCATAACGAGTTACTGTTGTCTTTACATATATATTTTATACTATTCTATTTATTATTTATTTTATTTCAAGTTAGTTATTTACACCATTATCTATTTTATTACATGTTATTTACTATATAGATTCTCGTCATTTGATGAGTCACTGTTGTTTATTTAATATTTATTATTCTCATGTTCTGAAACTCCGTTTATTGTAACGCCTCACCGCGATTGTTTTGTTTATGTAAACCGACCTGATTTGATATTTGTATCGAGAACGTCGGTATATAAAATGCTAAATAAATAAATATATATATATATATATATATATATATATATATATATATATATATATATATATATATTTTGGAGACAGAGGAGTCATCAATTTTTTATCCATAGTTAAATCAGTAAACAGTGGTTTATCCCCAAGCCAATCAGCTACATATCTTAACAAGCAAACAATATTATAAAAATGGATGTTTGGGAATTCAAATCACTCCTCTTCCTTAGGGATCATTAATTTGTGTCCGGCCAACCTAGCCCTCTTCCCATTCCATATGAATTTGGACCATTCTCTCAAAATCAACTGTATGTCTTTGTCTTTTTATAATCGAGGGAATCATCTGTAATAGTTACAAATGTTGAGAAAGAAACATCATTTTAAACAAAGCTATCCATCCCATGAGAGAAATAGGAAATGCATCCAACTTATTTTTCAGCTGAAAAATTTTAATGACCGGATACATATTTAGAGAATACATAGGGTCTCTATGTATTTTTAAGCCTAAGTGAGTGAGAGTGTGTCCCACCCATTTTAAGGGGAATTGAGTCCAGATATCTTTTAATTGCCCTGTTAGATCAAGGGCTTCAAATTAATCTAAGTTAAGATGTAAACCTGAAAAACTCCCATATTCAGTAAATAAATCTAAAACTTTCTGTGAGTGCCATTGAGCATCTGGCAAAAATAACAGTATACTGTCAGTGAATAGCAAGGTTTTGAGAAGGGATGCTTTAACAGACCCTTCTGCCTCAGAAGCCAACATTTCTAATTTCGCCACTAAAGGTTCCCAAAGGTTAATATAAATAGCAGTCGTGAGAGAGGACAACCCTGGCGTGTTCCTCGCTCTAGAGAAGGCAGTTCAGAAAGCATAATATTCGTGCTTCAAGATTTGAATATAATAGCTGAATAGAGTTGAAATCTAAAACCCGCAAAAAGGACCAAAACACTATCAAAACGCTTTCTCAGCGCCAAATCCAATTAAGATAGGATCTTTAGTTAGCCAACTTTCCAGCAGAGCTAACACTCTTTGAACATTAACTACAACTCTCCTGCCTTGGCCACTTCACCTTTAGATATTAAGAAGGGTAGAAGGGAGAAGAGACGGCTGAGGGGGGATATGATAGAGGTCTTTAAGATCATGAGAGGTCTTGAACGAGTAGATGTGACTCGGTTATTTACACTTTCGAATAATAGAAGGACTAGGGGGCATTCCATGAAGTTAGCAAGTAACACATTTAAGACTAATCGGAGAAAATTCTTTCACTCAACGCACAATAAAGCTCTGGAATTTGTTGCCAGAGAAGGTAGTTAATGCAGTTAGTGTAGCTGGGTTCAAAAAAGGTTTGGATAAGTTCTTGGAGGAGAAGTCCATTAACGGCTATTAATCAAGTATACTTAGGGAATAGCCACTGCTATTAATTGCATCAGTAGCATGGGTTCTTCTTAGTGTTTGGGTAATTGCCAGGTTCTTGTGGCCTGGTTTTTTGGCCTCTGTTGGAAACAGGATGCTGGGCTTGATGGACCCTTGGTCTGACCCAGCATGGCAATTTCTTATGTTCTTATGCTTTAGTCTGTTTGCCAGTACTTTTGCATATAGTTTAATAACAAGGTTTAATAATGAAATAGACCTGTACGATGTTACCAGTAGAGGATTTTTTCCAAACTTGAGGAGTACCACAATATTGGTGGATCTCAGAGAAGGCAGCATTTGCCCCTCTTTTGCCATAGCTTTAAATAATGCATGCAAACTCGGAATCACTAATTGACATAGCTCTTTATAAAACTGGTCAGTCAAGCCATCAGGCCCCAGTAAGTTAAGTACTGATAGCTCTAAAATGACTTGTCTTATTTTCTCATCCTGAATAGACTTCATTTAATTTAGTCAACTGAGTGGGAGTAATACAAGATGGCTGACTACTTTTGAGAAACGCCTCCCTTGTTTGTTCATTATTCAGGTCTGCCAATGATTGATAATATGTCCTGAACGCATAACAAATACTCCTCACTGATGACATGCACATTTTGCCCTGCCCATCTTGTACTGCTGTAATAAAAGATATATAGATTTCACCAAAGCAGCAGCATCTTCCCTGCTTTGTTTCTGTGTAGAAAGAATTTACAAAGATGCTAGAGGCTATTTAGCCCGTTGGAATAGTTTAACACTGAAGAGTTGTTGGGTGGTCCAAAATTTCTCCCTGTCCCCAACTGTTGACGTTTTAGTTAGTGACTTTTGCAATGCCTGTGTCATTGCAGTCAACTTAAAGAAACTCTGTAAAATTATTTTTTGCCAATAACGTAACTAATATCTCCACACAATACCACTTTGGCTGTTTTCCAGAATAAAACAGGAGAGTGAGTGTCGACAGCATTATGGCAACTAAATTCCACCCATTTCTTTTCAAGATAGGGAATAAATGCCTCATCTTAGGTTAGCCATCTTGGCATTCTCCAATTTGAATATGATACAGAAGGATTTAGACTGTCCAGGCTGTTGCACTGAGGATGGAAGGGAGCACTAGGGGGCGCACCCCAGCCCAGGACGAGTAGTGTGTACCCTTGCGGTAACACATACCTCATCTGGGAACGGAGCAAAACCAAGCCCTGCCAACCTGCATGCCTCAGTGAGACCAACAACGCAATGAATGGTCCTCCGACCATTCCTAGCCTTACGGACCTGCCGCTGGATAACGGCAGAGGTGGCAGGCCAGGCAGAGGTGGTTAAGGACTGGAACATGGATGCTGAAGACAGTGGAGCTGACGAAGACACATCAGGGAGTCAGATGAGATGAGGGCTAGGCACAGAAGATGAGGCTAAAACTCAGCATGGTGAAGAGTCCGGGCAATTCTTGTGCAGAACAGTCTAGGACAGAACTTTGTAGACCTGGTGAGACAGGTCAGAGAAGCGAGACAGACGACGATCCCCAGTGAGAAGGATCAGGACCAGGACATCAGAGGAAAGAAGACGAGGATATCAGAACAGGCTAAAACGTCAGGCCTCCAGGCACTGATGGAGGACATAGAGAATTCTTGGACGTGATGGAAGATATCCACCCGAGCGCCCTACACACCTTGCGGATCACATTGGAGAGACATCAGACATCATGACGAAGAGGATCTTTGACCTGATGGATGGAATCTCCCACCAGCGCCCTACACACCCCAGCTGGGGTGGTCACAGACACTGCGCGCCCTACCAACCCAGCCGGGCTGGTCGCTGACCATGCACGGAAAGGAACTGGAGCTTCAGGAGACCTCTGGACGAAGGACTTCAGAACGAAGACATCGGGAGAACCAGGGTGACAGGAACACGGCACAATATGACACATCAGGAACATAGACTTGGGGACAAGACGAGGGGTCAGGAACAATGACTAGGGACATCCAGCGGAGAGACCAGGAACAACAAATGAAGAGGAATCCCATGAAGAAGACAGGAAGCAAATCAGGAGCGAAGAATACAGGGAGTCCTAGGGAAGACCAGCTCCAGGAAGGAACTTGCTCCTTGCAAAGGCAAGTTGGAAGTGAAGGCTGAAGCTTTTTATACTGCTAAAGAGGCGGATCCAATGATAATGTCAGAGGTGCACCACTCCCTCGCTGTCCCTTAAGAAGGGAGAAGAGGCGCGGCTTCGCCCCTTAGGAAAAAGGGGCTGGACCATGGAGAACGGCATCTCTGCCGCGGAAGACACTGAAGCAGGACTGGAGCAGGAAACTAGGCCTCAGACCAGTCCTTCATGTTGGAGGCGGCTTCCAAGCTGCAGAGGCAAAGCTCAAGATGGCTCCCTGCTGCAAGCGACCCTGGGAACGCAGGCCCCTCCCCACGGAGGGGACGAGGTAACTTCAACCTAGCTTGATGTTATCCCAGCTAGAGAGTCCATCAAGCTAGGTTGACAGAACATTGCACGAATATCATCTTTGGGTGAGTTTCCTCACTCCGAAGGTCATCAAATCTTCACAAGAGAGCACTGTTCTGTTTGTATGTCTCACCCTGAATGTCAAAGTGGCCCATAACCCCTACACTAATACCTAAACCTCATGGCTAGTCTCTCTCTCTCCCCCCCCCCCTCCTGAGCTCATTAACAATGGTACCCCAGTGGTTGAATGTAGGAAATACAACAGGTCTGGCACTTATTGCAATTTGTGCTAACTTAGCTTTTCGCATAGGTAATTAGTGCAAATTGCGATAAACTGTATATTAGCATAAAACACGCCCCTTTTGCTATCGCATGCGATACTTATTGCATTTTGATAAATCCAGGCCAAAAATAGCCAACAATTTTACATCGAGAGATATTGCAAAGGTCGGTATAAAAATGCTGCAATTCCATATAAGTCAATTGTCCCCCTTCCCCCCGTAAAAGCAACAGTTCCACCATGGAGAACTAAAACCTTGGAACTGACAAAAAAAAACCTTGGAACTGACAAAAAAAAGTGACTTACGAAATCCAATGGCAACTAAATCTGCCCTAATAAAAAACTAAAGTAGGAAATGTCAAACACACATCAGCGGGTTCTCCCGCTGCCTTCATTATCCACAAAGCGTTACTAATTTGGCATACGAGATAAAGTAACCAATTCAGGGTGTGCCCCAGCTAGCTGCTCCATGAAGATTTTCATTGGGTCTACGTTCTGGAAGTCATATCGCTCTCCCTTATGCCATATGCACAGCCTCGTAGGGTAGTGGTGCAACTTTTATGTTTTTTGGCACAAGCATGGTGCACAAGGGGGTAAACTTCTTATGCTTAAGCATCACTCAATTAAAATAATCCTGAAATATGAGAATCTTTCTATTTTTGTAGTGCAGATTTTTTTTTTATTTTTATAAAAGACTTGCAAAATAAGCTCTTTTTGCACATAATGCGGGAGTTTCAGTATCGCAATGCATGGTTTTGTTTGACTTGCCACCTTAAGCCCAATACAATGGATGCACTCGAAGATCATTTTGCCACACAGATCAGAGAGGCCTAGTTAGGGAAACAACCATTCCTCCCTTAACTCTGGTAAATCAGTGTCCAACACGTCTTCAGATTGCCACTTTGAGGCACTCCCACAGAGTCTGTGCAGAAGTACCCTCCTGATCATTAAACTGAAGATATGCCCATATATCAGTTCTCAAATGTTCACAGACCTTATTATCATTTAATAAAATATTCTTCCAAAAGCATCATCCTTTGTCAATTTGTTGAGTTGAGCACTCCATCCCAGATAGGGGCATGGTCAGACTAAGTGATATTGCCTACATCTGATGAGATCCTCCCAGCCAAACAAGAAATGAGGTTTAGAATAGAAGATAAGGTCCCACTTAGTAGGGTTAGTCAATCTCCAGACATCTACCAACCCTAATGAAGAAATAAAGAATTTAAACTTACTTCTTGTACTCTTAAGGCAGGAACTCTGCTTACTGTCAGATCAAGGCCAAAGGGGAAGAGTCATTTACCCTTAACAGAAGGCTTGGGAGTAACTTGCATGGAGTGGCAGTTACTACCCTAACATTTATGATAACCTTTAAATATTCTCTTCTTTCTAAAGAGATGGCAGAAAGATCATTATAAATTTCAGTTCAGTGATCCTCCCAATTTAAAGCCCAGTGATCTAACTATTCATAATGCCTTTTTGTATTGCAATGTGGAGGAAGAAGGAAATAATATCCCTTGCCTTCTTTTTGTCTGGTGATTCCAAGGCTCAATGGGCTAGGCTAAGCTTAGTTTCAGATATATAAAGCTCATCATCTCCCATTCCCAGAACCTCTTTTCAAAACAGTCCACATATTCATCTGTTTCAGGCACTCATTGAAAGCATAGATTGATTGCTTCTTCTGGAGTGTTTCTCAGTATCTTCTAGCTTATCCATCAGCTCTCTTTTCACTTTCTCCAAGTTCTGAAAATCTTTCTGTAACTGTGTTACAGATTCGGCCTGCTCTTCCAGCCACTGCTCAGCCTCCTCTATTCTCCTGCCTCTTTCAACAATATCTTGTCACAGCTCAGTCTCTAAAATGTTCCCTTTAACTGATGAAACGTCTGATTTTAGATCACAGAACCAAGTCTGGAAGTCCACACAAGACAGATTCTCATTCTCTAGCATAGATTCAGCCAATTCATCCACTGTCCCAGGGCTCTCTGAACCACACATTACTGCCGCAGTCCTAGTATCTCTTGCTCCTGATTTTCCCCCTGCATATGAAAAGTCCTTAAAATTGGCTTTTTTTTCTTCATGTTGCCATCCTGGTAATAAATCCTTCACTAGCAAAAGATAAGGTGGGAGAAAGTAACAGAAAAACAAGAGTTTTATTAAAACAACATGGGGAGAGCTCACACCTCCGGCAGCCATCTTGGAAGGGTGACATCACTCCCCCCCCCCCCCCCCAAAAAAAAGGAAGCTCTCTTACTGTGTAATCAACTCCCAGTGACATATGCCCTCGTTTTCAGAACTTGGAACAGGTTGCTTACTGAACAGTTCAGGGTAGCTGCAAAAGTACTAACTGTGGGTGTGAATCTGGGAAAAGGATGTAATGCAACAGAAGTAAACAAAGAACATTTACCTCCACACACTGACTTTTCTTCTCTCACATACCTTCTTAGTGTTAAAAAGAAAATAAAATCCTGCAGGTGTAGCACAAAATGAAGAGCTGACCTGTTTTACAAAGATGCACCAATATCTCTAACAGATAGTAGCTACAGGCACAAAATCAATACTGACAAAACACTGGGCGCTCACGTTCACAGTGACCTTCCCCTGCAGCTACACGTACCATAGTGAATGAGTCAGGTCACCAGAGACTCTTCTATTTATATCAGCTGTTTAAAGCCAAGCAAACTATCAGAACTCTGTGTGCCTTTTCCAATTTCTGATGTCACAGGGGAACAACATTTGGTACCGGAAAAAAATATATGTATCTCACGCAGTTTTCTTTTTAATGTAAGGCTTACCATGTCTTTTCAGAACACGTCATGTTACAGTGTCGGAGAGAGACTGCATTTTAAAAACCCAGCAGAAGAAATGTGTTTAGATGTGTACAGTATGAAAAATCATTCCTTTTAATAAAGAAGGATGGCTTTTAATTTTACAAATGAAGCATACCCTTCATCTACATATCTTATTGCTTCAAAAATAACTTAGCGCATCCTGCAGCCAAAGTTGACTTATTTCATCTAGTCAAGCGACAAAATTCAAGATGACAAGTTAATGGAGACACCCTCCCCCCACTGGAATACAATAATTTGCATTAACAATCACTCGCCCAATTAGAAAGCAATCATAATTGCCCCATTTCACAGCACTTCAAGATCTGTTCGGATGTTTAAGCCACTTCTAAGTTTACATTTCTTTCTTTTGCTGTTGTCAATTATCGCTTCTTTTCTCCGCTTGTTTTCAGCTGCCATTGAACAGTGTCCTAGCCTGCTCAGCACTCAAAATCGGATCATGCCTATATATACCTCCGCATGCCTGGGAAAAGGAGTCCCAGCTTTACGAGACGGACTGAAATTTTAAGAGCTATTAAACGGCAGCGGTAAATAAAACAGAATCTACCACATCCATGTTAAGAATGAAGCACTTACTTTGATAACTCCTTCATTTCTTCTTCATATACTTTCTTCCTTTCAGCCAGTTCCTCTGGAAAATATCTCACAATTAATTCTTCAGTGAGGAGAGTCTTTTTATAAGCCCTGGTTGCCAAGTACTGCAGAATAAAATCAGATAAAAGCTCACCAAGTGGACAATACTCAAGTGGATGCATAGTCCTGCAGCAGTCCATACATTACTAGGTTGGTTAAGGATCGATCCAGCAGAGTGCTCTGCACAATCATTTGGAAAAGGTACACAAGCCAGTGGATTAATGTTACCACATTACTACTCTCTCACCTTTTTCCCCCCAAAATGCAAATAAATCCAGGGTTTATGCAAATTGGGGATGGAACAGGTGCCCTCTGAGGAAAGGCTAAAGAGGTTAGGGCTGTTCAACTTGGAAAAGAGACAGCTGAGGGGGGATATAATAGAGGTCTATAAAAACACGAGAGGACTAGAATTGGTAAATGTGAATCTGTTATTTACTCTTTCAGATGATAGAAGGACTAGAGGCATTCCATGAAGTTAGCAAGTAGCACATTTAAAACAAATCAGAGAAAATTCTCACTCAATGCACAATTAAGCTCTGGAATTCAATGCCAGAGGATGTGGTTAGAGCAATTAGTTCGCTGGGTTTCAAAAAGGTTTGGATAAGTTCCTGGAGAAGGCCATAAACTGCTATTAATTAAGTTGACTTAGGGAATAGCCACTGCTATTATTGGCATCAGTAGCATGGGATCTACTTAATGTTTGGGTACTTGCCAGGTACTTGGAACCTGGACTAGCTCCTGTTGAAACAGGATGCTGGGCTTGATGGACCCTCAGTCTGACCCAGTATGGCAACTTTTTATGCTCTTATTGGAAGAAAAGAATACCTATCACATACAGGGTTTCAAAAGTACAACTGGCAAGTACTTACACTTAGTCTGACTGGACCTATTAAACTGGTTACTTTTTCAGGGTTAAACAAAAAAAAAAAAATCTACAGAAGGAGGCACACACACTGGCAGGTACCAAGTGTCCTAAATGGACTTGTGAGATTTACCCATGTTAAGTTCTCAATCTGGGTCACGAGATAAGTTTCGTCTCATGCAATTTGTCTACCACTCTTCAATATATTCTAGTGCTCTTCAAATACATTCAATACAACACATGCTATTTTACAGTATATTTGGAATACCATCATTTGGCCTCACTGGAGAGATTTGTTCAGTGCCTGCATAATAGTTTTATATGCAATTTAAAAAAATTAAAAAAAACCACTAGTCTTTATGGACCTTTCACATATAGTAAATCAGGGGTGGGCCAACTCTGATCCATGAGAGCCACAAACCGATCTAGTTTTCAGGACATCCACAATAAATATGCATAAGATAGATTTGCATGCACTACCACCGCTGTATGCAAAGCTCTCATATGCATATTCATTGTGGACATCCTGAAAACCTGGCCTGTTTGTGGTTCTCGAGGATCAGAGCTGGCCACCCCTGCAGTAAATAAACCTTCTTTGCATTTATCTACTACGATTACGTAAGGAACTTCTATCCTTTCATTTGACGTGAAGCACTTATTACGATACAATTTAGGACATCTGGCACTTTCCGGTATGTATTCCACCTTCTATATTTTTTTCTGATTTATTGTTGTTAGTGAGTTGTTTTTGCCTGTGGGGTTTTTTTTTTTTTGGTTTTTTTTTTACTAGTAGTTCACTCTCTCAGAGTTGCCAAGTTAGCCAGTTCCAGGAGGGAAACATTTTGGCCAGTCTTGATTTTGAACTTACATCCCAAAGCAGTGTGGTACTTGTAGTCCCCGATTCTACCCTATGAAATCAGTGCTGCAGGTCTCATAATGCATCGGAATGGGGTTGCCGAATACAGGAATGGCCTAAAATCCTCCTCCTGGAATTCGCTAACTTGGCAGCTCTGCTTTTTCTACAGGCTGCTGCCCTGCAATTTTCTAGTTCTCCAATATCACACGGGAAGACGTGATACTAGAAAGGAAGTGGCATTGCATTATCTGCATTGAATCAGACTGACTGGATTTTACCATCAAAATTTACATACACTGCACGAAGCTGTCAAATATTAACTTCAAAGCAAAATATGTGATTGACTCAGACAGCATTCTAATTGCCCCTATATATTTCAAACATTCTCACAATACCTGAGGCTATAGTTTCCGTTTAAGTACTGAAATACCTGGAGACACACTGCAGGATATGCATTGAGGACATACCATGTCCTTTTCTGATACTGTTAAGGAAAAAGTAAGGAGTAAGGATTTCACATTCTGAAACAGACTTTTGGCACCCAGTTTATTCACCATACATGGATTTGGCTGGACACTAAGGGAAAGAAAATAAATGTCAAATGCTGATAAAGCAAGTTTGCTTACTGTAAACAGTGTTCTTTGTAGACAGCAGAATGAATTATCCATGACACGTGGGTGATGTCATCCAACGGCACTGAACATACCCTTTTCTCTCAGCTCATAGAGCTTTTGCTCTGAGCATGTGCAGAAATGTCCACACAGACATTGCCTCATGACCTCTTCAGTCGATTTTAGAGGAAAGGCTAGCACGTGTTTAGCATAGCTAATTCATCCTGCTGTGTCCGGAGAACACAGTTTACAGAGAAAGCAGGTTTGCTTACCGTGAACAAGCAGGGCTGAATTAGCCATGAGAGATGGGAAGCTGAGGGCTGCAGCGCAGCATTTTAAGGTGAATTTTAAAAGAGATGTGTGTGAAGAAAATAGCAGATGCTCACAGAAGGAAGGCCCTGCCCTGCTTGGTGTCAAGCCAGAATCCCAGATATTCCAAGGACTGGGAGAGCTTGAGACTGCTTCTGTCCAGGTTTATGACCCAACCGAATTCCTGAAGCAAGGAGGTCAGCCTGTTGGTCACCCGGAGACTCTCTTCCATGGACTTAGCCCGGATCAACCATTTGTCCAAGTACGGGTGCACCAGGATTCCATCTTTTCTCAATGCTGCTGCTACGACCACCATAATTCTTGGAAAATGTTCTGGGGGCAGTGGCTAGGCCAAAGGGCAGGGCCCGGAACTGAAAATGGTGACCCAGTACTGCAAAGCATAGAAAATGGTGCTCTTGATGGACTGAAATATGTAAGTAGGCCACAAATAGGTCAGGGGAGGTTAAGAACCCTCCCTATTGTACAGCCATTACCACGGATCATAGGGTTTCCATGTGTAAATGATTCACTCACAGATGTTGGTTGATGCTCTTGAGGTCCAGGATGGGGCAAAAGGAAACTTCCTTCTTGGGTACGATGAAATAGATGGAATAACGCCCCATATTTTCCTGGGGTGCAGGTACTGGGATTATAGCCCTTATCCTGATGAGCCTTAAAAAGAATAGTCTCCACTGCCTGCTTCTTGTGCTTGGAGTGGCAAAGAGACATCATGAATATGACCAGAGGATTGCTGTGAAATTCCAGCGCATATCCTTCTCAAATGACCTCCAGTACCCATTTGTCTGAGGTGATCTCGACTCACCTCTGGTAGAAGAGGGACAGTCAACCCCCTATGTCCTTGTTTCGAGGATGGGTCAGCAAATTTTCATTGAGGAGTTCGGGACAAACCTGAACCCGAGCCTGCCTCTCTTTTGAGCTGTCGACTACGAAAGGACTGAGATCTCCCAAAGGGCAGAGACTACTGAAATGTCAATTTTCTGAAGGGGCAAAAGCATTGGGAGCCCCTGGATCGACCCCCTAAATGTTTATTTGCTTTGAATATTTAATATGTAAACCGATATGAAGTTTTTTACATCGGTATAAAAAAGTGCATGCAATAAATACATTAAAAATAAATAAATAGGTGAGGGACACTAAAACTGCTCTCTCTTATCTTCTAGTAGCCAGGGAACTGGAGACTCGCCCCATTTACTGGCCAGCTTTTCCAATTCGCTTCCAAAAAAGAGTGATCCCTTAAAGGGCACGTTTGTGATATTTGCCTTGGAGGTTGCGTCTGCTGACCAATTCCACAGCCATGGCTGTCTTCTGGCCACCACCACTGAGGCCACTCCTCTGGCCGAAGTATGGACTAGATCCGAGCCCACATCAGCTAAAAAGGCGGTGGCGGGTTCCACAACCGCTCTGGAATTCAGTCCCGAGCCTTCCACCTCCTGAGAGAGTAGGCACAAATGAGCTACCAGGACACAAAAAGAAGCAATCTGTTAGGTCATTGCTACTGTGTCAAAAGCCTGTTTAAGGATGGACTCATTCTGTCTATTGTGCGCATCCTTTAAGGCCGCTCCTCCCTCCACTAGGATAGTTGTTCGCTTAGAAATGGCACAGACCAGCACATCCACTTTACGGAAATGCAAGCAAACTCTCTCTCTCACTGCCGGATCCAGTAGATACAGAGCTTCTAACGCTCGTCCCACTTTAAAACTTGCTTCTGGGACATCCTATTCCAGATCAATCAACTCCTGGATGGCTTCCAGTACCGGAAAGTAGCAAGAGGCTTTCCATAGGGAAATCAGAATGGGTTCTTCTTTGGTTCTGTCAGAGTCCACCCCAAGAACTCCCAGCATCTTCAGGGTCTGGGAAACCAGGGCCAGCAATTCGTCTGTATGGAAAAACCATAGCATGGTCCAATATGGTTCTAACTTCCAACATCCAAGGAATCTGTATCCTCCTCTTCATCCGTGTCATCTGGGTCCCTGCCAGGGATACCCTTGGTGAGGCAAGGCATGCCTCGAGGTCTGCCGAAGGACTGGGAGAGGGAGGGCTTACTGGCTGAGGTTCCATCCGGACAGAGGAAAGTGAGGTAGCATACTGGCCTGTACGAAGGCATGAAGGCCCTAGAAAAATTCCTTCCAAGAGAAGGCAGCCAGGTCCATGCCTAGCCCAGGAGGAACTGGGGTAGGTGCTGCTAAATTTCCCTCTCCCATGAATGACCCAGTATCGGATTATTCAGATCTGGGGTACTTCCAGTTAAGGCTGTGGCTAACCAATCCTCTGAATGAGAGGAGCGAAGTCCGGGGAGGCCAGCACTCCCTGGCCTTCCTCACAGTTCTGACACAAGTTGGAATCCAGGTTCGACTGTGAAGCCCTAATATGACAAGCAGCTGGAGACGAAAAAATACTAAAGGGCTGAAGTTACTGCAGGGGTGTTTCTAGGGTGATGTCAGCTTTGAAATCTGACTCTGTCTCCATCTGCTGGCAGGGGAGTCCATTTGGCTACATGCTAGGAAATGCATTTTATAAAATACACGTATACGTACGCTTGAAATTTGTATCGCTTGAAACCACATAAGCATACATACCTGCGCACTCTGGAGGAGACAGGATGCTGGATTTGATGCACCACCAGTAGAACATTTCTTATGTTCCTTATACCTGCATAAATGTGGACCCATACAATCTCTACGCTATAAATATAAAATGGCCGGTTTCTACATGGTGCTTTGGCAGATGTCTGGCGGTGCAAAGCTAACCTTCACCAGGCTTCGTTTAACTAAGCAGCTTACCTCAGATAGGTTTTCTTTGCAAAGTGGGCAATGTGGATTATGATCAAGGCAGCGCTCAAGGCATTTGAGGCAAAACGTATGACCACAAGGCGTTGCAACAGGTTCATAGAACAGCCTACACAAAACAAAGGATGGCAGAGGAAAAGATTACATGTTGCCATTTAGCATTTCCTTTTTCATAGCACAAGAAATTTTAGTGATGGGAGACAGATTGCTTGCACCTATTCCTTTGGCTTTCTATTTTCTTTTCATATTTCATCATTCCGCTGTACAGGAAGAATTGTATCTCTACAAAGCTCATTCTAAATTAAGCAGTTTTTTAAAGAAAAGCTGTGGATGAACTTGTAAAATGTTACCACTATTGGTAATGCTTCCCCAAAGCTGCAATATTTTCCTGCACTCTAATGAGGAGGCTTCTTTAAAACTGATTTTTTTGGGGGGGAGGGGAGAAGGGGTTATAAATAGACTGAAGAGCACACAAAGAAAAAAAATCTGACCTATTTGGATTGGTTTCCGATGAGACTTTCCTGTGTTCAAACACCCCGCTAAGTGTACAGATACAGCAGAGTTTGCCAGTCCAGTTTCATGCGGCCATACCTCATACAGAGGGAACATTCAAAGTCAGATGCGTCCGCCAGGACTACTGGAATCTCTCTTGGCTTAGATGTGCTGGCAGGATGTTCAGATACAATATCCTCATCTAAATACAAAAACAATTGTTACAAACTAGACTTTTAAAATCAACGGCTTGCATAAAAATAAGCTAATAAATTGAAAGGAATGTACCATGGGCAACACATCCGTGAAACCATAAAACCACAGGAATTATTTGCAGGTATAATCAGAGCAGTGGCTGAAGCTGCTCAACCTAACAAATTTCATGTTTCAATGATAAAGGGAATGGAATGGCTCCCCTATGAGGAAAGGCTAAAGAGGTTAGGGCTGTTCTCAGCTTGGAGAAGAGACGGCTGAGGAGGGATATGATAAGAGGTTTTTAAAATCATGAGAGGTCTAGAAAAACTAAAGGGGAATCGTTTATTTACTCTTTTGGATCAAAGAAGGACTAGGGGGCACTCCATGAAGTTAGCAGAAAATTCTTTTTCACTCATCGCACAATTAAACTCTGGAATTTGTTGCTAGAGGATGTGGTTAGTGCAGTTAGTGTACCTGGATTTTAAAAAGGTTTGGATAGTTTCTTGGAGAAGTCCATTAACTGCTACCAATCAAGTTGACTTAGGGATTAGCCACTGCTAATCCTGGCATCAGTAGCATGGATCTACTTTGTTTTTTGGTTACTTGCCAGGTACTTGTTGTAACCTGGATTGGCCACTGTTGGAAACAGGATGCTGGCCTTGAATGACCCATGGTCTGACCAGTATGGCAATTTCTTATGTTTTTATGAATCGCCGAAAACCCCAACTAGGAGCACTACAGGAAAGAACTTAAAGGGATCCAGCGACTGAATAATACAGAAAAAAAATGCAAAACACACAAGAAGGAAAAGTTTTCCACAAGGCCAAAAAATAGCTAAAGTGAGCTCACTCATACTGCAAGGCTAACAGCTTCATGAAAAGAGAGAGACTGGAGTAGATGCATGGTATATGGCATACTGGGCATGCTCAGTGTGCTCACAAAGTTCTAAAAACTTTGACGTAAGTGTTCTACCTTGGGTGACATCATCAGTTGGAGCCCCATGTATGAGAACTACCATCCTGCTTGTCCTCGGAGAAAAGGAGGGTGCTTGGGTTTGGGAACAATGCCCGACAGCATATTTAGTTTAGTAGGGTGGGAATTGAAAGATTGAATCTACAGACCCGCAGCGATAATTTGGACGCTCCCTAGCTTACTGAATATGAGCCTTCTAATTTAATTCTCAGATGTATAAACTGCCTTTCCAATAATGCCCAAGGAGGAGTACAAGAACATAAAGTTACAGTAATCAATAAAAATCCACAGCAAATAAACATACAAATATGAAACAAATTTAATACATAAAATCAATTAACACAAGTAAAACACTAAAACTAGCTACAAATTTAACTGCACAATGATAAAATAATGAGAAATTACTACTTACCTGATAATTTCCTTTTCTTTAGGACAGTCAGATGAATCCAAAACAAGTGGGTTAAGCACCTCTTCCAGCAGATGGACACAGATGGAACTGACATTTCAGTACATATACCCTGCAGTGATATCAGCCTGCCAGTATTGTCATCAAAAGCAACTATGGACAGACTAACAAAATTCTTGATTAAAAACAAGTAACCATTTTAATACTCAGCCAACACTGAGCTCAGACAAGAATAAGAACATAAGAACATGCCATACTGGATCAGATCAAGGGTCCATCAAGCCCAGCACCCTGTTTCCAACAGTGGCCAATCCAGGCCATAAGAACTTGGCAAGTACCCAAAAACTAAGTCTATTCCATGTTACTGTTGATAGTAATAGCAGTGGTTATTATCTAAGTCAACTTAATTAATAGCAGGTAATGGACTTCTCCTCCAAGAACTTATCCAATCCTTTTTTAAACACAGCTATACTAACTGCACTAACCACATCCTCTGGCAACAAATTCCAGAGTTTAATTGTGCGTTGAGTAAAAAAGAACTTTCTCCGATTAGTTTTAAATGTGCCACATGCTAAATTCATGGAGTGCCCCCTAGTCTTTCTATTATCTGAAAGAGTAAATAACTGATTCACATCTACCCGTTCTAGACCTCTCATGATTTTAAACACCTCTATCATATCCCCCCTGGGCCATCTCTTCTCCAAGCTGAAAAGTCCTAACCTCTTCAGTCTTTCCTCATAGGGGAGCTGTTCCATTCCCCTTATCATTTTGGTAGCCTTTGTCTGTACCTTCTCCATCGCAATTATATATTTTTTGAGATGCGGCGACCAGAATTCTAATAATTCCCAACATTCTGTTTGCTTTTTTGACTGCCACAGCACATTGAACCGACGATTTCAATGTGTTATCCACTATGACGCCTAGATCTCTTTCTTGGGTTGTAGCACCTAATATGGAACCTAACATTGTGTAACTATAGCATGGGTTATTTTTCCCTATGCACCTTGCACTTATCCACATTAAATTTCATCTGCCATTTTGATGCCCAATTTCCCAGTCTCACAAGGTCTTCCTGCAATTTATCACAATCTGCTTGTGATTTAACTACTCTGAACAATTTTGTATCATCTGCAAATTTGATTACCTCACTCGTCGTATTTCTTTCCAGATCATTTATAAATATATTGAAAAGTAAGGTCCCAATACAGATCCCTGAGGCACTCCACTGCCCACTCCCACTGAGAAAATTGTCCATTTAATCCTACTCTCTGTTTCCTGTCTTTTAGCCAGTTTGCAATCCATGAAAGGACATAGTCACCTATCCTATGACTTTTTACTTTTTCTAGAAGCCTCTCATGAGGAACTTTGTCAAACACCTTCTGAAAATCCAAGTATACTACATCTACCGGTTCACCTTTATCCACATGTTTATTAACTCCTTCAAAAAAGTGAAGCAGATTTGTGAGGCAAGACTTGCCTTGGGTAAAGCCATGCTGACTTTGTTCCATTAAACCATGTTTTTCTATATGTTCTGTGATTTTGATGTTTAGAACACTTTCCACTATTTTTCCTGGCACTGAAGTCAGGCTAACCAGTCTGTAGATTCCCGGATCGCCCCTGGAGCCCTTTTTAAATATTGGGGTTACATTAGCTATCCTCCAGTCTTCAGGTACAATGGATGATTTTAATGATAGGTTACAAATTTTTACTAATAGGTCTGAAATTTCATTTTTTAGTTCTTTCAGAACTCTGGGGTGTATACCATCCGGTCCAGGTGATTTACTACTCAGTTTGTCCATCAGGTCTACCACATCTTCTAGGTTCACCGTGATTTGATTCGGTCCATCTGAACATTATCCATGAAAACCTTCTCCAGTACTTACAAACATAAGTCTAGGGACTGGATTAAAATTTACCAGTAATCCTTCTAACACAATCACCCAAGAGGATGATAATGCAATCATTCGGAAGCCACCGGAGGGAAGCGGGATTCATCTGACTGTCCTAAAGAAAAGGAAATTATCAGGTAAGTAGTAATTTCTCACTTCTTAGTGTCCAGTCAGATGAATCCAGAACAAGTGGGATGTACCCAAGCGACTCCCAAATAGGGAGGGAGGCTGCCTGCGGTCCAGTCAAAACTGCATATGCAAAGGCTACATCCTCCTGGGCCTGCACATCCAGACAATAATACCTGGAAAAGGTGTGTAAGGCTAACCACGTCGCAAATCGGCAAATGTCAACAGGGGACAACAATCTAACTTCTGCCTATGACATTGCGTGATGTCACCAGTAGGTCTAGGAACAGAAGACTCCAGCGGTCCAGAATCAGCTGAAATGCCTCGTCTGACAACGCCCACTTTCCTGGATTCAGACTCTTCTTGCTGAGAAGGTCTGCCCTTATGTTGTCTCTTCTTGCTATGTGTGAGGCTGAAATCATCTAGAGATGCATTTCTGCCTATTCCATAAGTTGATCTATTTCCAGTGACATTTTTGGCTCTTGGTACCTCCGTGCAAATTGATGTAAGCCACAGTCTTGTGTTGTCTAACATTATTTGGACTGATCAACCTTGCAGCCTGTCGCCGAACTGTAAACATACCAACCGGATCACCCTGGCTTCCAGCCAATTGATGTCCCAGAGAGACTCTTTATTCCAGTATCCTTGTGCTGTCAGCTCTTGACAGTGAGCTCCACAAGCAAGTAGACTTGCATCTGTTGTCAGTTCTAGCCAGTCCGGTGGGGCGAGGGAGACACCCCTCCTTAGATTTTTTTTTTTTTAGATTTATATTCCACTTTTCATACTTTTTATTTTCAGTACATTCAGGTACTGTAGGTATTTCTCTATCCCCAGAGGGCTTATAATCTAAGTTTGTACCTGAGACAACAGAGGGCAAAATGACTTGCCAAGGTCACAAGGAGCGATAGTGGGACTAGATGATCCACCTGCAGCCACCACTGCAGTTGGGAGGAGACCTCCATCGGCAAGTGGAGCCGAATCGAATAGTCCTGAGATTGCGGAGTTTCACCAAGACAGCAGGGAGCACTGCAGACGATGCATATGCACCCTTTCCCACGCTACCACTTCCAGAGCTGCCGCCATTAAGCCAAGGTAAGACCACACAGTTGGGCGCAGAGTGTTCATCAACAGATGGAGCTGCACCAGCAACTTCTGAATTCAAGCTTCTGGCAGAAAAACCTTGCCCAGCTTATACTGAACCAAACCCAGAGGTATTCCAACATCTGAACAGTCTGAAGACTGCTCTTGGCCAGGTTCACTACCCAGCCGAGCTCCTGCAATAGGGAAATCACCTTGCAAGTCCAGGCAGCTCTCTTCCAGTGACTTAGCGCAAATCAGCCAGTTGTCCAAATATGGGTGTACTAGGTTTCTATTCTCACTCAACTCTGCCGCAACTACTACCATTACCTTGGAAAATGTTCTGGGAGTGGTGACCAGACCATAGGGCAGTGCCCAAAACCGAAAGTGGCATCCCAGAACTGTGAACCGCAGGAGGCGTTGATGTTCTAGTCGGATGGGAATGTGGAGATACACCTCGGATATATCCAGAGAGGTCAGACATTCCCCCGACTGCACGGCCATTATCACCAAGCACAATGTTTCCATACAAAAGTGCTTCACTTGCAGATGACTGTTGACCCTTTGAGGTCCAGGATGGGATGAAAAGAGCCCTCCTTCTTTGGCACAACAAAATTAATGGAGTATCGCCCCGAATTTTCTTGAGTCGTGGGTACTGGGACCACAGCCCTCAGACTGAGAAGCCTTGTCAATATACCCTCCATTGCCTGCTTCTTCTGTGGGGAGCGGCAGCGAGACTCCATGAACACGTGCTAAGGAACACTGCGAAACTCCATCACATATCCTTCTTGTATCACCTCCAGGACTCCCTGATCTGATCTCAACCCACCTCTGATAAAAGAGATGTCCCCCTATCTCCTGTTCCCAGGGGTGGGTCGGCAAACCTTCATTGGAAGGTTCAGGAAGTTCCACTACCCGAGTCTGCACCTCTTTTGGGCTGTCGGGGAGAACTGAGACCTACCGAAGGGTCAAGTTCTCAAAGATTGCTCCTCTATAGAGTCGAAAACACTTGGATCCTCTAGCACGAACTCTCATGTTAAACAAGCACTGCGCCTGCTTCTTATCCTCTGGCAAACAAGGAATTGAAGATTCACCCCACTTACTGGCTAGTTTCTCCAACTCTCTGCAAACAAAAGCTAGCTTGGTGAGGTTAGCCTTGGAGGTCACCTTGGCTGACCTATTTCTCAACCATAACTAACACCTGGCCGCTACTACCAAAGCCACCCCTCTGGCTGAAGTGCAGACCAAATTACAGTCTGCATCTGCCAAGAAGGCAGCAGCTGATTCCATAACTGCTCTGGAGTTTACCCCAGAGTCATCAACCTCCTGGGAGAGATGCAAACAAGAGCAAGCCACCAAGGAACAACAATAAGTGATCTGCAAGGTCATTGCCACTGCTTCAAATGCTTAAGGATAGTCCTAATCTTTTTATCATGAGCATCCTTCAAGTCTGCTCCTCTTTCCACAGGAATAATAATCCGCTTGGAGACTGCAGTGCACACACAAGTGCATCTACCTTCAGAAAACATAAGCACTCTCTTACCATTGGATCCAGAGAGTGCAGGCCTTCCAAAATCCTGCCCCTGGGGCATCCCACTCAAGATCAATCAATTCTTGAATGGCTTCCATTACTGGGAAAAAACAAGTGAGGGTTTATGCAAGGAAACCAAAATGGGTTTTCTCTTTGGCTCAGATACTGAATCTGCCCAAGAACTCCAAGCATTTTCAAGATCTGGGAAACCAGAGCTGGCAGTTCGTCTCTATGAAAGAACTGTAACATAGTTCTATAAGGTTGTAATCCAGGGGGAATTTCACCATCCTCAAGAGAGTCAGGATCGGCGTCATCATCCATGCCATCTGGATCTCTATCCAGAGGTCCCGCTGCCACTCTAGGAGTACTCCAGCGTTTAACAGAAGGTTCAGGCAAGGATCCTACCTGCACCTGCTCTGGGAGCATTGGACAGGGCTGAGGACTGCAGCTCCTGGAAAAATTCTATCCATGAAAAAGTAGAAGTATCCAGACCAGGAAATACCTGAGGTGTACTCACTGAGCTACCTTCCCCTGCTGAGGAACCAGTTAGGGAAGTTCCAAAATCATGCACCCTACCTGAGTCATCTTTACCCAGACTCACATCTGGCTGGGAAGAACCAGGCTTAGTGAAATCAGAGGAAGACAATTCTCCCTCAGCCTCCAAACAGTGCTGGCACAAATTAGCAGGCATTTCTGGCTGAGATGTCCGAATATGACAAGTGGCGCAAAGAGAAAGACACTTGGGCTTCTTAGGTATAGGCGCCATTGTGGCCAACAGTGCGCTGAGCAGCGGCCAGAGGCATGCGTCTAACTGTTGTTGTTTTTTTTTGGGGGGGGGGGGGGGGGGGGTTATATGCACGCTCAACCTAGGCACCCAAAAATTATGTGTCCAACACTTAGGCTTCACACAACTAGACACCCAAAAATAAGCGCACAAAAAACTTAAGCACACAGTACTTCTTGTGCGCAGAGGAAAATGAGTGGCCATACGGCATCGCTTAATGTGGACGCACAGAATACAAGGCCCGACTGTGCATCCAAAAACTGGGCACACAACCTGAGTGCACAGCTAGATGCACATGTCGGACCGACAATCTTGTAGAGGGCAGCCTTAGAAGGTGCGAAATGCTGTTGCGGCCTATCAAGCAGCACACAGCGAAAAGCGTCAGAGCAGGGCCTTGCCTAAGAAGGCTGCTCAACCCGCTAGGCTGCTTATGTTCCTCGACCTCCCGGGGAATGGGATGAACATCGGACCGGCACGCCAAACACAGAGACCCGGGGAAGCCCTACACAACAAAAACCTTCTTCTAGGAGAATGTATATATATATATTTTAATTTATTTTTTTTAACTTACCGGAGCTCAGCTTTACCTGGCTGAGTACAGAGACGGTCTCCAGCTGCGGGAGAAAAGAACAGGTGCCACGCTTGGCTTCTTGCATCCGCTGGTTTTCAGCTGCTGAAACAGCTAAGTCCAGGCTGGCTGAAATCAGCCACCAGAACAAGGCACTTGCTTGAGGAACCATGGAAATCACCTCAGGAGTGTTGCGGAGTGCGCCCTCAGGCCCGGTTAGGAGCTCGGAAGCGTGGTCCCATCTAAGGAGGATGTGAACCCTTGTATCACGGCACGGCTCAGGTAGGAACCCCAATACACACCGCGAGAGGTAAGCCAGTATGAGCACAGGTGGAGCAGGAACAAGGCTGGAGCGAAGACAAGGCGTGCCTTATCCGGAACACGAACAAGGCAGGCTCAGGCCTCCGCTGGACCTATACGTGCCAATGAGATCCTGCAACGCAATGCTGATCTTGAGAGTAGCCCTCCAGCTACTCGAGAGTCCTTCCGGACCCGTTGCTAGGGAACGATGAGTGCATGAGGCCAGACGGAGGCTGAGGGCAGGAACATGAAGACTCAGGATACTCGGAGGGTTCAGACGTAGACTTGGATACTCAGGAGACTCGGACGAAGACTTGGATACTCAAACAAGGACTCAGACAAGGATTCAGGAAACTCAGAAGACTTGGAGGACTCAGACAAGGATTCAGGATACTCAGAAGACTCGGACAAGGATTCAGGTTGCTCAGAAGTTTCAGGCACAGATTCAAGAGTCAGGCAAGAGTACTGGGTGAGAACTGCATCGCAGTGCGCCCTACACAGCCACCCATGGCTGGTCGCAGACCACGCTGAATGTGAAGCAGACTCCACACGAGGACGTGGAACTTGAGACTGGAACATGACGAAGATACTCTACTGCTCTCTACTGCACCGGGGCGTGCCCTACACACCCACCTGTGGCTGGTCGCGGACCACGCTAGAGCGGAGCAGGTTCTGGCAGAGTCTTAGGCATGAACGGAAGCAGGCACAAGGGAACTCCGTAGACCGGGACAAGATTCAAGACTCAGGATACTCAGAAGCAAGGCATTAAAAACAGAAGTCTCCCGGAGGCTTGCGCTGCAGACAAGAAGGCCTTGTACCACGAGGCGCCCAACACAGCCATCCCATGGGCTGGTCACGGACCACGACATAGCACGCCAAGAGAGGTGGACAGACGAGGGACCTGGGAACTGGACGAAGAGCTGAAGATGAGATGGTCGAAGTCAAGACAGGAACATCGGACATCAGGAACATGGCAGCTCAGGACACGGAACATCAGGACATCTGGACACGGAACATCAGGAACAGAAGACAGGTGAAGAGGGAGCTCCAAAGAGGGATGAGACCAGGAACATCAAGGAGATGAAGTTCAGGAACACGAAGATCCATCAAGACACAGGAGACCATGGAAGACCTAAATTGGAAGGAAGATCACAGACACTGTGCAAACCCGATCCAAAGGCACTGAGGATCAGCAGCAAGGCCCTTTTATAGGGCTGAAGCAGGATCACGCTGATGATATCATCGCTAAGGGCCGCGGGGCTTTTGCCGCCGCTGGCCCTTTAAATCTCAAAGTGAGATGCACGCCCGCGTCTATGCTGAAGCAGGAAGAAGCAGGAGCAGAACAGAGGACAGCAGTGTGCAGGCCACGTGGAAGGCCCGACGAGAGGCGGCTCCCTACCGCAAGGAAGATGGACAAAGGCAGCGGCAGAGGCAGCTTCCCTGCCGCTCAGACAGAGGACCCCGGCAGTGGCACCAGCCGTGATGGAGCAGGAGTGGCAGTGGCGGCTTCAGCAACAAAGGAAAGCTCCCGACGGCGGCACTAGGACCGCGGGGGAGCCGGGACACAGTGGCATGGCTTGCCGTGAGAAAATGGCATCGGCAGCAAAGCTGGCCGCGTTCAAGCTGGAGGTAGGTGGGGGACTCTGCTCACGGACAGGACCACAACAAGGAGTTCTCAACTTTAGAAGGAACCATTTGGTATCACCGCAGGAGAGTGGGGCAAATTTATTTTTTAATTCTCCTTTTCTTTAAAATGAAGCAATCCCCAGTGGGGAGATGCACGTCCACCATCTGCTGGAGACGGAGAATCTGGCAGGCTGATGTCACTGCAGGGCTATATGTACTGTGACATCAGTTTGACTGTCTCCTTCTGCTGCTGGTAGAGATGCATAGCCCACTTGTTCTGGATTCATCTGACTGGACGCTAAGAAACTCGGGTTGTAAAAGCTAGTTTAAAAAACTAAGTCTTAAACATCTCAAAGCTGCTAATATGCTTCTAATCTGGTTTCCCTAGGAAGTCTTTTCTATAACTGTGGACCTTTTATCTCCTTCTTGCCAGATGTGTAGTAGAAAGGCAGGCAGGGGAGAGGAGGTTTACATAAAAATGCTCCCTATGTTGAGTTCAAAATTCGAAGCAGCGTATACCAAAACAACCAACATTTTAAAAAACATGGAGGGATCTTTCTCCCTCATTGCCCTATAAACAACAGTTTTAAACTGAGCTCAACAGCGTACACATGTAATTCTGTCAGGATAGGATGATTTTATTTCTGACCCCCCTACTGCTAGGCACCACTGTCACTGCCCTAGTTTGAACCAAACTAGAGAGTCTCCAAACTAAATTATCCAGTAAACCCACAAAGGGAGCCTTACAATAATCTGATTACATGTGACCACAACGCCCACCCTCTTTTGATAGGATCTTCCCCTTCCCCAATGTGTGAATTCTAACAAGGGAGGCCAAATTCCTTGCATGACTCAGCCAGCCATCGCTCTGCACACAGGTAACCGGGCAAGTTAGCCAGCTAGTGCTGAAAATTAGTGCCGACTAGCTAACTTTCATCCACTCTGATCTAACGCCGCCCCCGCCAAGAATTTGAGGGGCTAAACAGAGCTGTCATGTCAAACATGGCGGTTATAATTAGGTGCCCAGCAGCAGTGCATTTTCAAAGGTAGGCGGCTAGGAGCTTTTGAAAACCTGCCCCATCATGTAAGAGAAATGCAGTGGGGACCCACGTTCAAGGAATCTTGTATGTATTTGCAGTACTTTACCTGGGCGGAAACCCCTTACAAGTCCCAAAAGCTTGCATAACAAACGGATTCTTTCTACCCAAGTACTGTTTTAAATAAATATATTTATGGTGGGCTAATATGGCAACTCTCTTCCTATTTTTTTTTTGAAAGAGGCAGAAAACAATTCCTCTTCCCCTTGGCACTCCGTCGTCTGGAAGCCACTCGAGCCCCCTCATTTTGAAAGGGCTCTTATATCATGTTTTTTTATTTAAACTAGGCTCAGTAATAATTAATTGTTAAATTGTTTGTTTGTCTGTTCAATGTAAACCGTAATAATTAACTGTTAAATTGTTTAAATTGTTTATATGTTCAATGTAAACCGCCCACCGAGGCGATAGTTAATTTTTTTCCTTGTAAACCGGAGTGATATGTATATTATACAGGAACTTCCGGTATAGAAAAACCCAAAAATAAATAAATAAATAAATAAATATCATGTTATGTCGGTTGTGTTTTTATTCATTTGCCTCCTACTTTGGGAGCAACACCGAGATTATGTATTGGTTTGCCCCCATTCATTTGTAAACATTCTGCCAGGATACCCTAAAAAGCAATACAAGAGAAATTTGGCATAAAAACCCATCCTGGCTCTTCCATACACACACACTACAGACCTTGCTTGGCAACTTTGCTGAGCGTTTCCAAGCTCTGTAACTCTGAACTGCTGGCAAGCTTTCTCTTTAAACTGGCTGCCGGTAAGCCGCTGAGTACTTTTCCCAACGTCGTCTTTGTGTCTTCCAACTGCAGATCACGTGTATGTTGCCGGACTGAAGAACCAGCGCTTCCAAACAGGCCACCCTCTTGGGATGAGACTTTGGTTAATCTGAACACAAAGTCCTGCAGACGAGACACACACACCATGAGGACGTCAAACATGGTAGACTTCCCCCTCCATCGCCACCTTCTCTCATTTGCATCCAAATTAGTCCTTCTTAATTAACTGCGCCTTGAAAACAACTATGTGAACAGGAGGCGTAGCCTAGTGGTTAGAGCAATGGGCTGTAAACCCAGAGTTCAAATCCTCGTGACCTTGGCCAAGTCACTTTAGCCCTCATAGCCTCAGGGACAGGAAAATAATTACAACATCCGAAGTGCCTGAAAGGTGAACTATAAATAAATACAGTGTAAGCCACTGTGGCAGCTCTACAGGATGCTCATCTTTCTGCATCCCTTCCTTCATATAAAGCATGCTTGTTTTTTCTTTTATAGAGTGAATCTTATCACCAATCTTCCAGGTGCATAATATTACAGAAAAGCAATAAAATATTGTCACGAGTTGGGCCTCAAAAGGGGCAGGTCAATGAATATAAAGTGTAAAGCGTAGCATGATTTTTAAATATTTGTAACCCTTTTTTTTTTTTTTTTGGTAACGCAGCCCATACCTCTGTGCCAGCATATGCATTCGGTGCAGGCAGCAGTAGAGCACATGGCTGGACCCCATCATCACAAGCCTGCTCAGCCCGATTCTAAAAAAAAAAATTAAAAAAAATCACAAGGAAAAAAAAATTCACATTATTCTCATCTGTCATTTCTCCAAAATCAAGGTGGTGAACTGGAAAAAAACAAAACAACTTGTTTGACCCTGAACTTCTGTTGAGGGTTACAATTTCCTCCTGGTTCTTGCCCACTTTTTGTGCTGCTCGATTCCACAGACTAGGAGAATGATTATTAACAGTTCTGTGGCAGCCCACAAGGCTAATGCTGATTATTAAAAGATAAATAAATAAATACCATTTGTAAACAGCATGCTCTGAATTACACTGCAGTGACAAGTTAACAGTAATGCACAGTTAGGACAAGTTAGCCTTAAAAATATTAGTGGCTTACTACAATATACCATAATTCTAAGATATTCAGAAAGTGGGATCAAGAAAGAAGACATCTTGGCTTCTGATCCGTCTGAACAAATCATATTAGCATCCCGCATTTCACTCTACACGCCCACAATTAGGCAGCAACACCAATGTTGGTTTTGCCCACCATCTCATCTCCTTATCCTTGAAGTTGGCTGCTACGACGAGCACCCCAGAATTGGCTGCAGATATGTTCCAAAAGAAGAGCAACGCCTTGACAGGGGGAGGGGAGGGGAGGAAGGCACAGGGAGTATGTTTAGCGTAGCATATACTGAGCTGTCAAGAGATGGTATGCGGCAGCAGAACTGCTACTGCCACTTGGCAAAGCATGGCGGGGCGAGGGGGAGGAGCACGGGGAAGGCACTTCCTGACACTTCAGCACCGAGTGCTAAATTCTTTAACTACTGCACTGGGGCTTTAAGAGTCTTTTGGGTGTAAAGTACCATGGGACTGATGAAAAGAAAGTTGCTCCCAAAAGTACAGAATGGTTAGAAGACTCCTGAGAAATCAAGACCTATTTGGAACCAAACCATGAGAGTCAAGGTATATACACAACAGTTCCCAAACTAGCTTTCTAGTTAACTGAAGAGCAGCTCCACAACAATGCTAAAACGACTACAGCAAAGAAGCCGAAGGAGTAACTCTCCGATGGAACCTGTACGGCAGCTCTGTACCTTTAAGCCCCCTGCACTTGAACCATCTTCTCTAGTCGATGTGCTGATGCTGCATAGAAAGGTTGGTTTTAGCCTTGTGTAAGACGAGGTAGCATGGAAGGGAGCCGCGAGACTGTCACGTACGTTTTCAAAAGCCGGGAAGAACATCTCACACATTATCTAAAGAGAAAAAAAAAAAAAAACCCAAACAATTTCAGTTCTTACTAGTACGCAAACTTTGAGAGAACGCAGCAAAATATGGTGACCATATCCCTAAAGCCTCTGGTTTCTTGAGATTCCATGACCCTAGGAAGAGCCGCATAATCTTCTTCTGTTGAAGAAAGCAGAGTTGCTTACCTGTCACAGGTGTCCTCGGAGGACAGCGGGATGTTAGTTCTCACACATGGGTGACATCATCAGATAGCGCCCAATGCGGAAAACTTATGACAAAGTTTCTAGGAATTTGACTAGGCACATTGAGCATGCCCTATTCCACACGGGGTATCATTTCAGTCTCGTAACATAAAATTACAATAAAAACAAAAAATTAGGAGAAACCCAGTTCTGCAGGGTGAAGGGCAGGTTTTGTGAGGACTAACATCCTGCTGTCTTCAGAGAATACCTGTTCCAGGTAAGCAACTGTGCTATCTCTGAATACAAGCAGGATGGTAGTCCTCAGTCCTCACACGTGGGTGTATCCCTAGCTACAGGCTGCTCCCAAACACAAAAACGGGACCAACAGACACCTAACCAAGTGTCAACAGCTCAGCAACACTGGTAATGAGGGTAACAGAGGGAGATAGCCTGAACCCAAACAATGTGCCTAGGTTGAGAGAGCTGGATTTTACACCTCAAACAGGCTCCGAAGGACAGACCGGCTGAACCTACTGTCACGTCAGCCATCCCTATCCAGACAGTAATGAGATGTGAACATGTGGCGAGAACTCCTCGTCGCGGCCTTGCAGATCTCCTTCACTGGAGCTGCTTGCAAGGGGGCCACAGACGCTGCCATGGCTCTGACAGAATGACAGAATGAGCCTTGACATGATCCCCAAGATGCAATCCCGCCTGGGCATAACAGAAGGAGATAGAATCTTCTAGCCAATTGGATATTGTCTGTTTGGCAATGGCAACGCCCAACCTATTCTTATCAAAAGAAAAAAGTCGGGTGGTCTGCTATGGGCTTCTGTTCACCCCAGATAGAAGGCTAAGAACATATGAAAATGCCATACTGGGTCAGACCAAGGGTCCATCAAGCCCAGCATCCTGTTTCCAACAGTGGCCAATCCAGGCCATAAGAACCTGGCAAGTACCCAAAAACTAAGTCTATTCCATGTAACCATTGCTAATGGCAGTGGCTATTATCTAAGTGAACTTAATAGCAGGTAATGGACTTCTCCTCCAAGAACTTATCCAATCCTTTTTTAAACACAGCTATATTAACTGCACGAACCACATCCTCTGGCAACAAATTCCAGAGTTTAATTGTGCGTTGAGTAAAAAAGAACTTTCTCCGATTAGTTTTAAATGTGCCCCATTGCAGTCCAAACTGTGCAGTGCTCGTTCGCCTTGGTGCAAATGGGGCCTGGGAAAGAATGAGTACAGAGACGGTCTCCGGTTGTGGAGGGAGGGGTCATCTGCCGTCACCAATGCACTTAGCCTCCTGCACCCCCTGCCTTTCAGCTGATCTAGCAGCTAAGTCCACGCCAGGAAACCCAGCTACCGGACCAAGGCACACCTCCGAGGGACCATGGAAATCGCCTCAGGAATTCTCGAACTGGGGGAGGGACCTTTAGGTATCACCACAGGAGAGCAGATCTTTTTTCTGAATTTAGAATTTCAAATTTCTCCTTTCAAAAAGCTCAAAGCAATTTTCATAGAGAGATGCACATCCACCACCTTGCTGGGATCACTGCAGGGTGATGTATACTGTGTCGTCAGCTTGCTCCATCTCCATCTGATGGCAGAGTAGCATAAACCTACTGGTCCTGAGTCCATCTGTCTACTGCTAGTAAATAGGTTGTGGCACACTGATTACGCAAATTTCCTTCAAAATTGAAAGAGAAAGCCCCCAAACTGTGCAGCCTAATTTTTTTAACCCTTGCCGTAGAATCCATCTTTGAGCTGGTGGAAGAGACTTAAGGGGACGGGTGGAAGGAGGGTGGGTGGTGGCCTGCCATGTCCTATGGTGCAAAGAGTCAGGATTTTAATGGACATGCCCGGCTCATTAGAATGGAGGGAAACAGCTCAGACGCCAAGACAGTACCAAGAACCATACTAAAAATGCTCTCTCCTGAAAAGCACATCTTTTCTCAGGCCTAGAGCGAGGAGCAGCCCAGCCAGTAGAAACTTCAGCACATTATCTAGAGAGGCAGAGTCAAATAAGAAAAAAAACAAACAAAAACAACACCACCTCACCTTCTGCGCTTCTTTCTTTACCAGGCTCCAGTTAGGATTTAAGGCGACACAATAGAAAAACTCCTTCAGCGCCTCCTCACGCCTCCCCACGGCAGAAAGAGCTCGAGCTTTCACATAATGGCCCTGGGCTCACATGGAAAAGAAAAAAAAAAAAAGACAAAAAAGCAATTAAGACCGTCCGTCGCCTCTTAGAACCCCTGCAGGCGGGGGACTCGGTTTGAGAGAAGCAAATCAACGCATTACATTTTTGACAAGGATGCAATCTGCCAAGAAGAGGTGGGGGGAAAATCAAACAGCAGGAAGAGCTCGGCCTCCCGAGAGAAGGAAAGGCTAGGCCTTGTCCAGTCTCTGCCCGCTGTCCCAAAAGAGGCACAATGAGCTCGCTGTGGAGAAAGACCACTGCTCTGGGCATTTCCTGCATGACTGCCTATAGCTTCTCTAGCACCGGGAGACGGGTTTAGGATTCTCTGCCGTCCCCCCCAGGTTAGGTGGGAAAACAAGCAGCATAAGATCTAAGGCGCAGCCCCATCGCGTCCTGAGGGAGTGCAGGCAAAAGTGTGAAACTTCTGACGCCCGCTGATCATCATTGCCCGTCTTTGATATCACGTTACCAAAATAGGTTTCCAAAAACTTGATGGCGTCTGCGTCATTTATTTTTATTGGGTGAGGGAGAGGGGTCGACTATCCGTACAGATAAGACGATCTCAGGCACGGGGAGAGGAGGGCTAGGGATAGGGAAGGAATGTGAAAACGAAAGCGGAGCAGGGATGGGGGGGGTGGGGGGGGAGAGAAGAGGGAAAGAGGACCAAGGATAGGAGATGGGGAAGAAGATCAGGCATCTGGGATGGGGGAGGAGGGAGTAAGAGGGGTTGAGTTGCGAGATCTGGGAAGAAGAGAGGTTCCATGATCTGGGAGACAGAATCTGAAATCAAGGGAGAAAGGATCTGGATTGCAGTTGGAGGGGAAGGGATGGAAGAATAGGCAGATATCCTTACCTTGCTCTGATACTGTTTCCCCTTACATCCTCTCTCCAATCTCCCAGTCTGGTATCTGCCCCCCTTCCACCCCCCATGTCATCTCTCACACGCGTTAACTCTGTCCTCCTCCCCCCTCTCACATCCTCCCCTAAATGGCAGGACGGGGAGGCTGGATCAGGGAGCAGTGTAGCTCTTCTTTACTCTGCTCTATCCACTCCAGTCTCACCCCCCTCCCTCCTGTTCCCCGTACGCTGTCTGGGAAGGCAGGGGGCTAGATCAGGAAAGCAAAAGGCAGTTCTCTGCCGAGTGAGATTCAGCACAGCCGGAAGGCGGCAGATTTTCAATCAACCTGCGGGGCCCCCAGATTTTTTGCCCTAAGCCACAGGCCTAGTGTGCTGATTGACAACCTGGGCCTGCCAGCACTTTCCTCTTCACTAGGTGCCACTGGTACCTCTGGCCAAAGAGGCTTGTTTCTGCAGACTGCATCCACCTCACAAAGGGCTTGCTCGTAGTCTTCCATGGCCATGCACAGCTCAGCTCGTTGCGCTCTTAAGAAGCAGTCAGAGGGGGCTGGAAAAGAAAGGAAAATATTGCAAAAATGGGGTTGTCTCCCGTTATGGACAGGTTGATCCAGTCCTGGGTTTTCTCCTCTGCACGTACCAGCTCATGAGTCACATTTCCCAAAGAATGGCAGGACTACAAATCCATGTAATCTGTGTGTGTGTGTGGGGGGGGGAGAAGAGCTGCAGGCAAAACCAGGACTGGATCAATCTGACCTGGCAACCCTGGCTTTCAATAATGAGTTCATACATCGAAAAGGTACACGTGAATAGGGAAATACATAGATTTGTTTCTATGAAGGAATATTTATGTATTTATTTGATTGATGTCTATTTTGCTTTTTCAGGCCTTCAAAGCGGATTACATTCAGGTAACGGAGGTATTCCCCCCCCCCCCCCCCATATCTCCAGAGAGCTCACAACCTAAGGGAATCATTTACTAAGCCATGATATTTTATTGCAGGAGGAGCAAAATATTGCAAGGGGGGTGTTTCTGCAATATTTAGCCCCTCCCTGACAAAATATCACAGCCGTCTTGCTACGTGATTTGTTTTTAATCGCTGGAGAAACACAACAAAAAAAAAAAATTGCCCCCAAAAAACAGTGCCTACATGGGCGATGGTGGCCCACCTGGGTCAGGGGCCACTATCACGTTAAAGGACCCCAGATCCATAACCCCCCCCCTCCGCAAAGTAGCTGTCTTCCCCTCACCCGGGGGTCTTGGTAGACCCCTGCCCACCCCGGGGCTGCCTGCCAAGATGACCCCACAATATCAAAGTTAAAAAAAAACCAAGATTTTAAAATCATGGAGTAATACACTGCTCCCCCCTACCCACCCCTCTCCCCCATCCTAACCTCCCCCTGGGACCCCCCCCCCCCCCTTCCAAAAAAAATTAATTCCCTGGTGGTCTAAGGTAGCCCCCCCCAATCCTCCTCCTCCCCTTCCCCCTCAAAATAATTCCTTAGAGGTAAAGTCCCATCGGCGCCTTTTTGGAATATGGCATCAATCGGGCTGGGGGTGTTCCAGGTCCACCTTGGACTACCAATGCTTCTTTTTAAGGTGTGGGGAGGGGCCCTGGACCACCAGGGTGTTATTTTGAGGGACTCACATTAAATGGGTACTCAGAGTCTTCACGACAGCCTCTAAGACCCAAGTCCCTTTCCCACTGCCAGGGTTACCAGCTACTTCCTTTCTGACATCAGATCATGACAGGAACACAGAAGGCCTTGCACGTGGCACAGGGAATCCCATCCTGTGGCCAAGGAAATTCCCAAGGTGCCCGGGGCCTTATAAAACATCCCCCACAGGACATAAATTTCCAATCCTGCAGGTTCAGGAAGCGGCTGCAGAGCTGGACTTTGAGAGAGCCAGGGAGTCAGAAGTGCAGTACCCGATGGCGTTTGTTATCCCTAACAACTCAACACGGGTATTAATTTGTCAAAACTACATGATTCGGGGGGGGGGGGAAGGCCGCTCTGGAGCAGCACCAAGATGGCTGCCTGAACAACTAGCTTCTCAGAGACTGGCTAAGATTTCATGCACCAACATCCGACTGAGTCACTGTTTTGTAAGCGGCTTTATATTTTCCCTTTCTTTATGATGTCTGGCACCGTATCAGGTAAATCTGAAGCGGCATTTGCGGTTGCTGTCAGCACAAAGCGAGTAAAACAAGGCCCTCCGCGCGCAGTAGGTCAAAGTCACGGCATCGGAAGTTTTGATTTTGACCGAACTTAAAACAACTCAAAGAAGTGCTGCAATCTAATGTCGATGATACCGTCACAGATTTACCACGGCGTGTTTCGAAGTTTCAGTGAACTCTTGGAGAAGGTGGAATCTATCACTTCATCTTTATTTTCGTCCCTGACCCCTTTGCAAGCCGGGGCCAAGAAAACTGACATTTTGCAACGAGACCTGGAGAACATTTCAAATCTGAATTGTCGCAGTAACAATAGAATCCTAGGGATCCCTGAAGGCATGGATATCATTTCTTTTTTTTAGCTACAGTGATACTCACCTGCTCAGGATTACACTTCTCACTCCCATTTGAAAATTGAAAGAGCTCATCGAATTCCTTACAGACCCCTTAAAAACGCTAAGTTCCCTCGTCCAATTATTTTTCAATTGCTGCGGTATGAAGTCCTCGAGGTCCCTACCTCTGCCCAGGTTACTATGCCAGTCTCCTATAAAGGGAACTCTCTTTTATGTGATTTGGCTTTAAGACCACGTATGCAAGCCTGGGGGCCAGATATGGGCTTCTCTACCCAGCGAGAATGCGGGTTACACATCATAATGAAACCCAAACCTTTGACTCCCCAGAGCAATTAGTCATTGCCTCCATGAAATCCGCACCATAGGTGATCGCTTAACTGCTCTGGATTGGACCCTTCATCTTCTCTTTTTCAACCATCGGTTGTATAGATTCCTCTGAAATGGAGGGAATCACTATTGCAATTTATATAGTCGCGATTTTTTAGTTTATTTTTCTCTTTTTCACTGATGCTGTTTAAATGTTGTTTCTTTGCTGCCACTGTGACATGGTTCGGATTTTGATCACAACTTCTGTGCACATTGTCCTTAGGATCCTTCTTCCCTGCTATGAGGTCCATTTATTTTTTCAAGATGAATCCATTCCCATTGTATTGGGTTTTGGTGTTTTCCCTTTTTTTTTTTTTTTTTTTAACAGGGGTTGTTTGCACTGCTATTCTGCAATATAAGCTATACATTCTACTGGCAATCACTTACAATAGGCGTACCAAGTCAGTTTCTCTCCTTTTTAATAGCAATGAACCTTCCTCATACACTTTACCTATTTTTTCTGATGTCTACGATATCTGATGTTCATTGGTGTCACTGAATGTCAATGCTCTCTCACACCCTATGAAGGGGAAGAAAATCCTTACTTGTTTAGTCTTTCAAATCAGACATTGTACTGCTACAAGAAACCCATCTTTCTTCCTCAGAAGCTCAAACAAAATTGGATAGGGGAGCTACTGTATGCACCAGCCTATAAGGAGTTGCTATTCTCTTCCACTATATTTCAAGAATATGATCCAGGAGGGAGGACTTTTCTCATCTACAGGCTGTATGCTCCTAATTCAGATAGTCCGGTCTTTTTCTAACAGGTCACATCTCATTTTATGCACCATAACCCCACTCAGGTGATTCTGGGCAGAGATTTTAATCAACTTTTGCCTCACAAATCTGCTACATTTTTTGAAGGGTTTAATAAAATTGTGGATAAAGGTGAACTGGTAGTGTATTTGGATTTTCAGAAGGCGTTTGACAAAGTCCCTTATGAGAGGCTTCTAAGAAAACTAAAAAGTCATGGGATAGGAAGTGATATCCTTTTCTGGATAGCAAACTGGTTAAAAGACAGGAAATGCGAGTAGGATTAAATGGTCAATTTTCTCAGTGGAAAAAGGTAAACAGTGGAGTGCCTCAGGGACTGGTGCTTTTTTAATATATTTAAAATTATCTGGAAAGGGATATGACAAATGAGGTAATTAAATTTGCAGATGATACAAATTATTCAGAGTGGTTAAATCACAAGCAGATTATGATAAACTGCAGGAGGACCTGCACGACTGGAAGATTGGGCATTCAAATGGCAAATGAAATTTAATATGGACAAGCTGAAGGTGATGCATATAGGGAAAAATAACCCAAGCTGTAGTTGCAGGACTTAGGTTCCATGTTAAGAGCTACTACCCAGGAAAAAAAAATCTAGGCGTCATTGTGGATAATACATTGAATTTGTCATCTCAGTGTGCTCCAGCAGTCAAAAATCAAACAGAATGTTAGGAATTATTAGGAAGGGAATGGTGAATAAAACGGAAAATGTCATAATGCCTCTGTATCGTTCCATGGTGAGACCACACCTTGAGTACTGTGTACAATTTGTTCGCCGCATGTCAAAAAAAAGATATAGTTGCATTGGAGAAGGTACAGAGAAGGGCAACCAAAATAATACAGAGGATGGAACAATGAGAAAAGGATAGAGAGGTTAGGGCTGTTCAGCTTGAAGAAGAGACAGCTGAGGGGGGATATGATAGAGGTCTATAAAATCATAAGAGGTCTAGAATGGGTAAATGTGAATTATTTACTCTTTTGGATAACAGGAGGACTAGGGGGCACTCCATGAAGTTAGCAAGTAGCTCATTTAAAACAAATCTGAGAAAATTATTTCACTCAATGCACAATTAAGCTCTGGAATTTGTTGCCAGAGGATGTGGTTACAGAAGTTAGTGTAGCTGGGTTTAAAAATGAATTGGATAAGTTCCTGGAGGAGAAGTTCATTAACTGCTATTAATCAAGTTGACTTAGAGAATAGCCACTGCTATTATGGGATCTACTTAATGTTTAGGTACTTATCAGGTACTTGGATTGGCCACTGTTGGAAACAGGATGCTGGGCTGAATAGACTCTCGGACTGACCCAGTATGGCAACTTCTTATGTTTTTAGGTTCTTATTATAGACAAACAATCCAACTGCAAACCATCTACTTCTAAATCTCAACTGGTAATAGACCAGCTTATGCATTCACAAGGTCTCGCTGATCCCTGGTGAATCCTGCATCCCACAGATAAAAATTTTACTTTCTTCTCTGCCCCCATACTTCATATTCGAGAATTACTTTTTGATATCTGGGAACTTGATTCCTTCTACCAATTTGGCGACCATATATCCCATTTTGATTTCAGATCATGCTGAACTTATCGCCACTATCTGCATCGACCCACATGTGGATATATAATTCAGCTCTCCTAGAAGAACTGTCCTTCATGCCTCACCTTCGGGCTCTCATAGATGATTTTTTCCAACAAAATGTAACTGATGACATTTCCGTTTTTGCAGTATGGGAAACCTTTAAGGCCACTATTCATAGAGAGATAATTAGCTTCACTGTAGCATTAAACAGCAATACCAGAGCAGAACTGAATAACCTCCATGCAGAGGTTTTACACTTGGAGAAAGCCACCATCATTAGAAGAGACAACACTGTTGCATTCATTATATAAGGCCAAATATGCTTATAATAATTTGTCGAGTAAACAGTTGGGGAAATCTATATTTATCCAGAAAGCTCGTTAGTATTCAGAGGACAATAAGTGTGGTCAGCTATTAGCAAAGTTTATCAAGGAGCGTAGTGAAAGGAAACGAGTTCAAGCAATAAGTGTAAATGCTTCACATACTGTTGTGAGGTATGCTGACATATTGGATCAGTTCCGCTTATTCTATCAAAACATATTAGTCTGAAATATCTAATGATTCTTCCCTGTACTTTACTTTCTTCAACTACTCATCCTACTCTCTCTACGAAACAAAAATTGAAGCTAGAGGAGTTTCTCTCTCTAATAGAAATGTCTAAGGCTTTTTCTTTATTAAACTTAGGAAAGCTCCTGGCCCTGATGGATTTCCCGTAGTTTTCTTTAAAACATTTCAAGATTTGTTACTACCCCATCTCCACCACTACTGTGCCGATTTATTGTTAAATCCATTTCTAAAGCCCGTTTGCTGATGCCTGCATTGTATTTTTACCAAAACCGGGCAGAAATGCTAATTTAGGCCCTGATTCATCAAGGCATTTTCCCATAGACAGAATAGGAGAAAAGCCCTAATGAATCGGGCCCTTAGTGTCTAACTATAGACCCATTTCTTTTTTCACTGTTTATAAACTAATTGCAAAACTGTTGGCCAATAGGATGGTGAATGCTATGTGTGATCTGATCCATCCTGATCAATCAGGATTTATAAAACGGCACTGTATTTCTAACAATGCACGCCTTTTTCAACATCTAATTGCTTGGCACAAAATGTTCCCACTTCATGATACCTTTATCTGCAGATGTTGAGAAAGCATTCAATCTTGTGGAGTGGGAATATCTTTTTTTTGGTTCTCAGATGGTTTGGATTTGGGGACACTTTCCTATCTAGCATTTGGCTTCTCTATTATGCCCATCAGGCAAGCATATCTGTAAATAATAAACTTTCTTCCAAATTTATTCTATTTAGAGACACGAGACAAAGATGTCTTGTCGCCCTTGCTTTTCAGCTTAGTTCTGGAACCTCTTCTATTGGCCATCAGGCAGCATCCTAAAATATCAGGCATTTTGATTGGGAATGAGAAGTTTAAGCTCTCGGCGTATGCTGATATCTTAAATCTTAGCAACCCTGACACTACTCTACCTAATCTGATCTCTATTTCTTCTTTTTCCAATATCACAGGTAATCAAATTAACTGGCAAAAAAATGAAATCCCTCTGAATTTTATGGGCTGCAATACTGCTCTGGATAAATATCAAATTAAACATATCCATGAAGGTCTTAAATATTTGGTTATTTCATTTTTGCTGATATTTCTCACACTGTTAGACATTGTGAATCATTCTGTTATGTATGCTCCAGGAAACTTTTCTTCAGTGGTAGCCTTACATCTCAGTGGTGGTGTCGCCTTGACACTATTAAGATGGCTACTACACCCCATATAAATTATGACGTCTCTATGGTACCATTTTATTTCTCCGCTTTCTTTCATAAACAATTAAATAGGATGCTTACTGACTTCTTATGGCAAGGGAAGACGCCCAAAATAGCACTTTCAAAACTTAAAGTAACAAAGAGAATGGAAGTGTCAATTTTCCTGATTTTTAAAGCTACCATCATTCATACATTTTACAGCAGGAATACCACTAGTTGCATTCGGTATTAAATATTTCCAACAATCCCCGTTGGCTGATCACTAAACGTCATTCAGTACAACCTTTTCCTTTGGAAATTATCCCTGGTATGTCCCCACCTTCTTCCTTCACAGAGCTTATTTGGAATGTGACCAATTTTTCAGTCCAATATTCCCTAAATGGAAATGTTTCAAATTCTCCTTTCCTTGGTATCACTTTCATATTAAGATTGCCAACAGAAGTTTTTATTGGAAAACATGGCATCTGTAGGGTATCTGACTCATAGAACAACTGATAAAGGATACTAAGCTACTCTCCTTTGACAATCTGTTTTCTCAGTTCATAGTCTAAATATCAAGCCCATCATTGGTTGTAACTTTATACCTCAATGAAGGGATATTCTTTTGAAGATGCACTTCCTAACTACTTTTCCAAAACTAGCTTACGCTGATAGAGATATAGGTCCAATGGGAGATTTGACATTCATATATATACACACACACACACACACACACACATATACCCATAGTACTTAAGCAAATCAGATTCCCAAAGTATATTACTTTACTTAATACCTGGCTTTCAGAATTAAATTGTTCTGAGGATGAAGTTGACTGAGTATATTTAAGAAATTCTTCCATTCGTATCTCACTATCTTCCAGCATTACACAAACTATTTTTCATAATGCATACAGCAGTTTGGACTCCGTGGAAAGTGTTTAGAGTTAGAATCTCTAAAGATCATAAATACTGGTCCTATATTAAGTAAAAATCAGCGTTATCGCACATGCTTTTCCCATTGTCCTCTTGTCTTTACTTTCTGGAAATCCATATGGAGCACAATATCATGCATACTCAATACTGACTGCTCAATTATTTATCAAATAATCATACTACAAGCTGCAGTTTTTTCAATTTCACTTTCACCATCTAACAAAAAATTATTGGATTTTTTTATTGGCTATGGGTGTAAAAATGATTCTTGCTAATTGAAAGCATAATGTGCTACTTATTGAGCATTTTTGGTGGAAGTCTGTATGTACTATAAATATGAGAAGGCAGAAGCTACAAAATTTCACCAACTTGCTAAACGATCTGTGGTGAGGAGACCTTGAGAAGACTCCTTAGAAACTGCATCCCTGTAACTCATGCTATATGAGTATTGCCTTCTTTATTTGTATGCTTCCGTTGCTACTTCAAATATGTTGCCTTTATCTCTCAAACTAAGCTGCTCGCTGTGCTATGATGTTTTGTTTTATAACTCTTCATTGCATTACCTTTAATTCAATAAAAGTATTTGAACAAAAAAAAAAAAAACAACCTACGTGGATCATTTATCAATTAGGCAACTCGTGGGGAGAGAAGTGCTACAGCTTTCAAAAGTTTGCTTCAGTGCCAATTTTCTTCCTCTAGCTATTTATTCCTATAACAAAGTGGTTGACATGCAAATATGTAACCTGTCCGATAAAATAATCCAGTGACAGCAGCTCTGGCACAGCTTGCTTCAGTAGCTAATAACCGCTCAAGGCAGTCTCCAGGTAACCTGATCGCCTTCTGCCACTTCTCTATGCAGGTGCACCGGGCTAGAACAAGAGGGTCACGATCACGTTTGAGGAGAAAACGTGTCCGCGTGACATCTTAAGACAGTGGAAGGTGCAGGGGGACAAGAGGCATTTCAGAAGCACAATGCAAGGGTGGGGAGAGATGGAGTCAGGAAACAGCGTTCTGTTTTCTTTCCGTGAAAGCTTTATTTATGGATCTAACTACACCAGGATTTACTGAGCACACCACGCTCTGTTCTAAACTTTGGAAAACTGATTCTTATGCAGCCACCTGCTTGCATCCAAACAGTGCTAGCCAACATAAATCTTGTCTAGAGAAAGGAAGTCAGAAGGGTTATAAAAATGTTTTCAGACGAAATCACTTGTTTGTCCTAGGCACAGTAGCTTTTTGGGAGAGAGGGTGGGGGGAGAAAGAGAAAGAGAGATGACCTGGCAGTTTCCTCCTGCTCAATACGAGCCAGCTGCAGTTGGACCATAGCAAAAAACTTCTTTTGCAATCACTTGGCAGGTGGGGGGTTCCCACCCAATTTGTATGTCCCCACTCCCAGCTCACTGAGCCCCAATAGTGCAGTGACAATCCTTGGCAGGGATCACACAGAGCCCCACTTTCGCAGGCCCCAAATCGGGCCACTAGGTGTCGCTATTGCAATGACAGATACTCCCCTTCCTCCAGGGGCTGATTCTGCAGCAGCACCAGCCCAGGGAGCAAAGAGCAGATCCAGGAACTGAACCTAGGTTCTCCATGTGGCAGCAAGCAGTACTAGACCTCTAGTTTGTTTGGAAAAATAGTGGAAAGTGTTCTAAACATCAAAATCACAGAACATATAGAAAGACATGGTTTAATGGAACAAAGTCAGCATGGCTTTACCCAGGGCAAGTCTTGCCTCACAAATCTGCTTCACTTTTTTGAAGGAGTTAATAAACATGTGGATAAAGGTGAACCGGTAGATGTAGTGTACTTGGATTTTCAGAAGGTGTTTGACAAAGTTCCTCATGAGAGGCTTCTAGGAAAAGTAAAAAGTCATGGGATAGGTGGCGATGTCCTTTCGTGGATTGCAAACTGGTTAAAAGACAGGAAACAGAGAGTAGGATTAAATGGGCAATTTTCTCAGTGGAAGGGAGTAGACAGTGGAGTGCCTCAGGGATCTGTTTTGGGACCCTTACTGTTCAATATATTTATAAATGATCTGGAAAGAAATACGACGAGTGAGATAATCAGATTTGCAGATGACACAAAATTGGAGGGATCAAGGGCCCCTCGAGTTGTGGATCTGGGTTGAGCCAGGGGTCAGCCCTGACTCCCACTCAACCTTTTCTTTAGCCACAGTTTTTTTTTAGGTAGCGGTCCTTTAAGGCAATGGTGGTCCCTTGAGGTTGGGACTGCTACTGCACCTAAAGGGCCGCTCGGCGCGTTCTTTTGTCCTGCGGTGCTTGGCCGCAAGACAAACGAATGCACCATAGAGCCGCAATCATTTTTAAGGAGGAGGGGCCCGACTGTAGCAGAGACACCACCCACCACACACTTAATAGCTGGATTCCCTCCTGCGAAAAGAAATTTTCGGCTTGATGGTTCTAGGCTTAAGTTTGTAACTAAAGGAATGGAGGGTAACGCGACTTATCAGAGGTCACAAGAAGCATCAGTGAGAAAAGAGGGACTTGACCCCTAGTTATCTACTCTAACCACTAGACTACTATTGACCACCACCCTCCCTTCCATCCCTGACTCCAGCACGCTCCTCCTCCTCTACTCCATTAACTACCTCCCTGCCTCTATTCACCTGATGCTGCCAGTCTGTGCGACCCTGAGCCCAGCTTATTACAGGGGTGGGGTGAGATGCGGAGGGGCCCAGGAAGGCCCCCGTCTGGGTTTAGCTCAGCCCAGCCCATCCTGGGGAGATCTAGGTCCCAGCTTAATGGCAGATGGTGGGGAGAGCAAAGGGACCCGGGGGGGAGTCCCAATTCTATTTATGGGAGGGAATTTAATTTGTTTATTTTGGCTCAGCAAATAAAACCAAAACCCAAATTTTAAAACACTGAAACAAAAATACAAATTAAACGAAAGTTTTCCTCATCTGCAGAGTTGTGAATTTGGACTGCAAAATCGCAAGGAAGCAGTACAGCACAGGGGATGAAATTCTTCTATGAATGAAACAAGAGTGGGATCTGGGGGCGATGGGATCTGATGATCAGAAGGTGGCCAAACAAATGGAGAAGTTAACATCAAAAGCCAAAAAGCTTCTCGGCTGCATAGGGAGAGGAATGGTCAGCGGAAAAAAGGGAGGTGATATTGTTCTTATGTAGGTCCCTGGTGAGACCTCGCTTGGAATACTGTGTACAATTCTGGAGGCCGCACCTTCAAAAGGATTTAAACAGGATGGACTCAGTCCAGAGGGGGGGCTACTAAAATGGTCAGTGGTCTTCCTTCTAAAGCATATGGGGATAGGCTTAAAGATCTAAACATGTGCACCCTAGAGGAAAGGCGAGGTAGGGGAGATAGGATAGAGATGGTCAAGCACCAGGCTGTAGGGGAGGGGGGGGGGGGTCACAAATCAGGAGGGGATCTCACGTTGTGACTCCTTCCTTTCACTCATTGCCTGTGGGGTTCCCACTCCCCGCAGACAAAAGAAAAAAAAAAACTGCAGCAGCTGACGTGCCCGCAGGGTAGGAACCCTGCGGGCACGTCAGCTGCTGCAGTTTTTTTTTTTCTTTTGTCTGCGGGGAGTGGGAACCCCACAGGCAACCCCACAGAGGCTGAAGAAAGAAAACGTGGGAAGCAGATGTGCCCTGCAAGCTAAAGGAGGTGAAGGGAGGCGGGCAACTGGAGGGGGTGAACCTTTCACTCTCCTGCCTCCCCCTTGCTTCAGACTGAGAAAGGAGAGGAGGAAAGAAGAGTGATAGGGTAGAGAGCGAGGGAAGGGAATAATAAAGGGGAGAGAAGAGAAGGGGTGAGGGAAAGAGGAGAGCTGAGGAGGGAAGGGGCAAGGAGGGAAGAGAGGAGGAGTGAATGAGGGGAAGAGGGATGAGTGAGAAGGGAGGATAGGAAGAGGGAAAGAAATGAAAGGGAAGAGGATGAGGGTTACGGGGATGACAGAGGGGAGGGAAAGGAGGAGTGAGAGGGGAAGGATCCAGAGAAGGTAGGAGACACGAGTAGGAGGGAAGGAGCAGCAGCACGGTTGGCCCTGTGGCCAGAAGACAAGAGCAGTAGCAGAATCGGCCCATGCCCTGGGAAGAAAAAGCAGGGGTCGCCCCATCGACTGCATGGGCTGAAGGCAAAAGCTGCCACAACCTGCGAGCTTCAGAGAGGGAGAAGAGCGAGTGTGAGAGCAGGAATGTACCAGAGAATGAGTGTGTGTTAGTGTGTGTATATGAGCCAGAGAGCCGAGGGCAATGTTTGGGCACCCCCTCTCCTCCCTGACAATCTCAGGCTGACTGGAAATCACAAGTTCCCAGGTACAGAAAGCGGATAATTTCTTTTATCCTTATTAGTTTTAATTATTTGGTATTATTTATCTGCTCTTAAAATGTTATTGATTTTTGGGACCTTTTTAAAATGTTTATATATTTAAATATTGAATGCTCTATTTGTCAGCAGTTTTGAAATATTTCTTAGTATGTTTTTACTTTTATGAAATATTTTCTTAGTATGATTTTACTTTTATGATTGGTTTCTTAATTTTTGTTTTATGAGGCATAGAGATGTTTCTATTTTTCCATTGTTGCACTGCATACAGAGTCTGGCTTGTTGCGGTTTCCAATTCAGTTGTTGTCTATGTGTTTCCATTTATATTTTATGGTCTCTTTATTCTGTGGGGCATGGAGTAGCCGCCGAGTGGTTTGAGTACTATAAACCAGGGACACCAGGGTTCAAATCCCACTGCTGCTCCTTGTGACCTTAGACAAATCACTTCACCTTCCATTGCCCCAGGTACAAACAGATTGTGCACCCTCTAGGAACAGGGAAATATCTATAGTACCTGAAAATAATCCACTTTGAAGTGGCTGATCAGTGCAATTTTAAATAAATATTTGGTCTGAGTTCTACATGTGTGTCCAAGATGAGGTATTCTGCTAGCATGTAGTTTCTGTATAGGGATATATATATATATATAGCAGCCTTGCTTGCTCTGTTTTCCTAATAGGAAATGTAGTTGGGGGGGGGGGGGGGTTAGGCCTGGTTTAATATTTGCAGTATTGCCATTTCACTGTTACAGTTTGAGTACTGGCAGTTAGTACTGTTTTGGTACTGGAGCTTTACTATATTGCAATTGAAATAGCCCACATCTAACTTGCATTACAATAGCCTTAATGCCATTATGGGTTAAAGCATCTTTTTTTTCAGGGTTTTCTGGTTGGCACCACAGCAGTACATGTAAATATAACACACATATTTTAAATGATATTTGTACCTCAGTAGACTGTACTTTGAACGTTCTTTTTCATGTAAAAAAAAAAAAGGTTATAAATGCATAATTTTTAACTGTGTGTAGGGGGGGCCATTGGGGGGAGGGTACAAGACTGTAAGGTACGCCGAAGACATCTAATACCCTTGCACCAGCTCTGGTCCGGAGCCACACGCAGACAGTGCACATGGAGAGAAAGAGGAGACCATAGGTTATGGTTTGTGCAGGCCATGGTGGTACAATCCTTAGATTAATAATAACATACATCAGAAAACTGAGAATTCCTTTTTTTTTTTTTTTTGGCAAAACAAATTCCCTGCTTCTATTTTCAGTGGCAGACCTGTACTGCAAACTTCTCCGAGTACTTAGTACAAAGTTATTGTGATTTGAAGTATCTGGTTCTAATAGCAGTCCCTGTGGGCTCCCTCAGAGCGGCTCAGCTTGGGTGGGTTTCCTGTCTCACTTATTTCAAGGGGATCCCTCCCCATCACCTTTTCTCCAGTTCTCCTTCCTAGCCTTTGCGACAACAGCAGCCGAGTAGGATTTTTCATGTTCTGTTAACCAGCTGGAGGCGGGGGGGGGGGTGTATTTTTTTATGAGGCCCCCCTACAGGGTGAATAGGGTATGCACAACAGTTCATTTCTTTTCTGGGATTTGTATTAGTGTGAATTTCTGTGACTTTAAACATTTCTAGCGGGGGGGGGGGGGGGGGGGAGCACAAATGAACTGGACCCTGGGCACTGGAGACCCTCTGTAACCACTCACACGCTCGCCTTAAAAGGGAACAATGCTGACAAGCCCATACACAAGCAGTCTTACACTTTAATGCTTCAAACACTCACAAATTTACACTTTTAAACCTGAAGTAATTGCTACCCATTAACAGACAATCCACTCTACAGCTTAAATATAGTCCTCCCTCAGCAGACAGAATACCCTTGAATACAAAGAAATGTCAGCACCTCCCAGTGCAATGTCCTGGTCAGTTCCTCAGGAGGTGGAACTCCTTCAGGTATCATTCTGAGAGCCCATGACAGCTATAATTTTTTCCCCACAGATCAGGTGGTTAGGAAAAAAAAAAAAGAGACCCCAAACTGAAAAAAAAGATGAAATGGGAGAGAGGGGGAGGGAGAGAGAGAGAGAGGGGTCCACACCTCTGCACTGGTAGTCCAGCACATAAACACAGATGGCTTCAGATACCTCAAGTCAACAGCTGGTTATGAATATATGCAGGTGAGGCTGGTTTTCCAGTGATGCCAGAGTGTCATTGCTTGAGGGATATTTGAGGGTCCAGCATCAAAAGGAACATCTAAGATCACTTAGTCTCCTGTTAAAACATGCTGCTTTAATCAAGAAGCAACTAGGGGTACCCTAGCCTAGACCACAGCTAATTCACACAGAGGAGACTGATAAATCTGAGCTGCTGGGTGAAAGTTAGGAGAGTTTCCAGCTACACTGGCCACCTATTTAGTTGCTAAACACCTCCTTATAGGTGCACTCCATACCCTGCACAGCATCAGCTGGATTCAATTCACTCAGACATGGAACTCATTCCTTTTTGCTAATACTGTCTTGCAGTTTTCATTTGTGCCATCACATGCTTCTCCAACTAAAGAGCTCCGGGCGGTGTTACAACAACTCAGAATCTAGGTCAAGAAACATGCATTAGGCCATCTGTCAGGCTTACATCTGCAATAAAGCACATTAAGGTCAAGGAATGTGTCAAAGGTCAAGGTACCCTGCACTACAATAGGTACATCACAATGAAACGTGATCACAGACTGGGCACGCTTCTGGTAACAAATATTGTACAAGGCTAACATAATAGACTTTTCTTAGTACAAACAAATTTGATAAGGGGAGTCGGTACAACTTGTTTCAAAACAAATTACATATAAATAGGATCACGTGACTGCCAAGGGAAGGCTAAAACAGTTCATTCAAACAAAGCAGCTGGATAGAAATGGTTACCCCCTTATTAGACGACCAAATATTGAAAGTTTTAACTCCCAAGACGAACATGCTTTGTGCAGGTCTTATTTTGAACACAAAAGTTTACGAACAGTATCTAACCCTCCCCATAATGGGAGCGGGAGAGAACCAAAAGGTCGCACACGGCAGCCCCGCACGCTGCAGCTTACCCAGTTCGGCGGCTTGGTCGTATTTTCCTAATGCCCCCGTCAGATCTTGCTGCTGGCGCAAAACGTCCCCCTCGACGCACAGTTTTCGCACTCGGCTCTCGGTCTCAAACCATTTCTCCAGCAAGTTGCCGAGCAGCACGTTGACTCGGGCGCCCTGCGAGGGGCCGGGGCAGGCGGCGGCGGCCCCGGCTGGGCTCCCGCTCTCGCCCCCACACAGCGGGCACTCCCCGCGCCCTCTTCCCTCCGGGCAGCATTTGCAGAAAGTGTGGCCGCAAGGCAGCGTCGCGGGATCGAGCAGCAAGCGCCGGCAGCCGGGGCAGGAGAAGAGATCGGAGCCGCCGCCGCCGCCGCCTCGCTCCGGCGGGGCCCCCGCGGGCAGCCGGAGCGCCTTCTCCCGGACGCCCAGCGCGATGCCCTCCACCAGCGGCCGCAGCTCCTCGGGCCGCAGCCGGGCCAGCGCGGCGGCCGCGGCGTAGGAGTCCAGGGCCTCGGCTAGGCGGCCGGCGCGGGCCAGCGCCTCCGCCCGCCGCAGGCACAGCGCCCGCTCGGGCCGCTGGGCCAGCCGCGAGCCGTAGATCTCGGCGGCCAGCTGGAAGTCGCCCGCCCGGGACGCCTCCCCCGCCACGCCCAGCATCTCCGAGGCCAGGCCGGGCGGCAGGGGGAGATCGGGCGGCGCGCGGTCCGAGCGCTGCCCGCCGCTCGCCTCCATCGCCCGCACCCCCAGCGTTCCGAAGACAAAGGGCCGGCGTTCCGAAGACAAAGGGCCGGCGTCCCGCGCCCCCGCCCCTCCCTGGTCCCCGAGCCTGCGGGAGAGGAGCAGCGCGCGGCCCGCCGCTGCGATCGCCCTAGGACCGAGCCGCGCCCGCTGGGACCGCTTAGATCGCACCTTCGCAGACACCTGCTCGAGCTTCAGCCACCGCCGGCAGGAGTGGATTTTATTTTTTATTATTATTTTTTTTTTTTTAAAGTCCCCGCAGGGCAGAAGCCAGAATCCGATGCCCACTTCGGGAGAAGCGTCGGTTCGGAGCTTTAAATCGTCAGTCAATCGGTGGGGGGGGGGTGGGGGCACAGACAAAGACCCTCCAGCGGGAGAGCCGCTTCGGTCGCCATAAAGGCGCTGCTCGGGCTCCCCGCTCGCTTCCACTCTGCGCTTGTATTTGATGCTTTGTTTTCTTTTTTTTTTTTTTTCCGCCTCTTTCCAGGGAAGCGGCTGGCGGAGTTTAATCTGCCTCTTCGCTCGAGCAGCGCTGTGATTGCCTCTTCCTGCCCATCCCCGCTGCCGGCTTCGCTTCTGCCCGCGCTCCGCCGCGTGACGCGCGGGCCGACGCCCCGCCCCTCCCCGCTCCCCGAACTGGAGCGGTTGTGTAACGCCGGAGCCCTGCTCAGACTCACCGTGACCCGCGCGAGACGAAGAGGGGGGGCCTGTGCACTAAAGGGTTCTTCCCCCCCCCCCCCCATTCTGTATCTACGGGGAGATGATGCTTAGTAAATGACCTCCAGAGTTAGAACTAGAAAATAAAAATACAAAAATCCTCACAACTACAGTGCAGGGCGGATATTCCATCATAAAATATCAGGTCAAGAAGTACTTCTTATGGTATAAGTGCACATCTGGGATTCAATGCCAAGAAGTGCAGCGTCAGGCATCTGGGGTGCTGCAATCCAAAAGAGCTGCATGTGATGGGTGATGAAAAACTAATGTGCGTGGCTGGGAGAGGACCCTTGGGGTGATAGTGTCTGGCGATCTGAAGACTGTGAAGCAATGTGACAAGGCGATAGCTAAAGCCAGAGGAGTGCTGGGCTGCACAGAGAGAGGAATAACCAGTAAGAAAAAAGGAGGGGATGCCTTTGTACAGGCCTCACCTGGAGTATTGTGTTCAGTACTGGAGCCCATTATCTCAAAAACGACAGAGACAGGATGAAGGCGGTCCAAAGAAGAGCGACCAAAATGGTGTGCGGTCAGCATCGGAAGAATTATGAGGAGAGAAATATTTTTTCACGGAGTGGGTGGTGGATGAATGGAATGCCCTTCCGGAGGAGGTGGTGAAGACAAAAACAGTAAATGAATTCAAAAAGGCATGGGATTAAATACTGTGGAATATCCCTGAAGGCTGGAGTTGAAATGAAGAAAAGGTTGCATGGAGGTAACCTGCATGGAGCCGCAGCTACTACCCCTAACAGAAGGCATGGGGATAACCACCCATAACCAATTAGCTTACATGATTTTGACACAACTGCAGCATTGCTCTCCGTTTTGACGGCGAGGGGAAAAAAAGGGGAATTGGTTTTAGATAACAGCCAATGCTGGGCCTTGACTTTTGCAGTCCGGGGCACTGATATGCAGACATTAGGGATAAAGCGCAGGACTGCTGCTACGGCCAAGTCTAAAAGCAGAGCACATTCAAGCAGCATTGTCTGAATTATCAAGACGGCTGTTGTTCACCCTGTGAAAATGTTGCTCGCATTAATTTTGTTATAGGTTTGACAGTTGCTTGGTTTTGATTGCTAATATTGCTACCCTTAACATAAGGCTTGGGGGTAACCTGCACGGTGTGGCAGTTGCAACCACAGGAAACTTGCTGGGAAGACTGGATGCTTTTTTTTTTTCTGCCATCATTACTGTGTTACTTTGACAATCCCCCTGCTGCATAAAGCTTCATACAACATATCATACAAATGATATGTTATAGGTGTTTTACAGGAGCCGCGATTCTTTAAAAGCACACTGACAAACCCGAATGCTTTTAACTGCATGCTGTTAGGTTTTCTGCCGTTGTGATTTATAAAGATCTTGCGGTGTCATTTCCCGTGTTAAAAATGTATTTGGGGTTTCTCTTCCCCTTGCACGTGCTCACTACGAAACAGCGGTGGGTAGGTATTTCGTAATGGGAAACATTTAAAAAAAACAAAAACCATGAATCAGAAGACATAAAAAGGAGAGAAGGGGCTGTGGGGGAGAACAGCATTAAAGAAATAAATGCCTAATCATAATTATGACGAGTGCCGACACTGGTCCTGGTCACATCAAAGACAGAAGGGTTTTAGTATACAGGGAAGAGCTGGCTCTATAACCTTCTGAGTTCACGTCCTGGCTGCAGGAGCAGGGGACCATGGAAGAGGATCCTGGGCTGTGCCACTTCTTTAAAGGATGGTCCCTGTCACACACTCCCCTGCCTGGATTCATGCAGAGGAAGCAAAACTACTTTAACCCAGGCTAAGACACCATTCATTCATGTATTTACTAGTAGAGACCCACAAAATACTTACAGGCAAAATAATAGCTTTATTGCAACACAGTACTTTCTGTAAATACAGGATTCCCAGGTTATTCTTTCACCAAAAACTGTAACAGAGTCATTGGTCTGTCACAGAGTAGCACCTGTCACGTCTTTGCTCTAGCCTGGGAGAGGAGATAGACAGTGCTAGGAAAAACTTTCTTTTTCTGCAAAAACTGGGACAGATATTCAGACTTAAACTCCTCTCCCCCGCCAACTTACCACATGTTCCTTCCTTTTTATAAACTAAACACCTTTGCCAAATCTATTGTAATAATATCTAATATGCAGTCAGAAGGTTTGGGTTAAAACAGAGGCTCCAGGGTCTGGGTTAAAGTAGAGAACCTAAGAAAATAAGAATTGCCATATTTCGTCAGACCAAGGATCCATCAAGCCCAGCATCCTGTTTCCAATAGTGGCCAATCCAGGTTGCAAGGACCTGGTAAGATCCTAAACAGTAAACAGATCCCATGTTACTGGCGTGCACTAAGCAGTGCCTTAAGTCTGCTTGATTAATAAATATTTCTGGACATCTCCACCAAGAATTTGTCCAAGCCTTTCTTAAACCCAACTACACTGTCCGCCTTAACCACCTCCTCTGGCAATGAATTCTAGATCTTATTTATGCATTGAGTGAAAAAGAATTTTCTCTACTTTATTTTGAATGTGCTACTTACTAACTTCATGAAGTGTCCCCTAGTCATTGTATTTTTTTTAATGAGTAAAATAACTGATTTACATTTACCCATTCTGTTCCACTCATGATTTTATAGACCTCTATCATATCCCCCCACAGCCATGTTTTCTCCAAGCTGAATAGTCTTAACCTCTTTAGCCTTTCCTTCATAGGGAGCCAGTGTTCCATCCCCTTTATCATTTTGGTCGCCCTTCTCTGTACCTTTTCTAATGCAACTATATCTTTTTTGAGTTGTGGCAACTGGAACTGCACACAGTACTCCAGGTGTAGCCTCACCATAGAGCAATACAGAGCCATTATGACATTCTCCATTGTATTCTCCATTCCTTTCCTAATAATTATTAATATTTTGTTTGCTTTTCTGACTGCCGCTGCACACTGTGCCAAGGATTTCAAAGTATCCACTAGGGATGTGAATCATTTTTCTGACGGATGAAAATATCATATGATATTTTCTCATCAGTCAGGTATCGGGGGGGGTCCCTGAAAGTGATAGGAAACCCCCACAACATTTTCATGTGATTTTCTTATTGTTTTGGGGGGGGGGGGTGCGGGAAGAAAGGGCACACAGAAAAACAACCCGCAAACCCACCCTGACCCTTTAAATTGAATTATTTAGAATCCCCCACCCTCCTAACCCCCCCAAAACTTTTCTAAAGTACCTGGTGGTCCAGCGGGGATTCCGGCCATCGGCTCTCAGGCCATCGGCTGGCACTAATCAAAATGGCGCCGATGGCCTTTTGCCCTTACCATGTGACAGAGGCTATCGGTGCCATTGGCCGGCCCCTATCACATGGTAGGAGCAATGGATGGCCCGCGCCATTTTTTAAGACAGGGCCAACGCCGAGGAGGATGCCGAGCCCCAGCGCGAGGACAGCTGCAATGAGGAAAGCTGCGAAGGAGCCGGGAACGCCCGTGGACGCCATGGCCGAGCAGCACAGGGACTCAGGGCAGAGCTGGGGGACGGTCGGGCCAGGTGAGCAGGACCAGCCGCGGAGCGGACATGGCTGGGAAGCGCAACACAGTTCAGATGTATTCCACACATTAAGAAAGGTGGAAGGAAGGCAAAACGATTACCATCATGGTTAAAATGTGAGGTGAAAGAGGCTATTTTAGCCAAAAAAACATTCTTCAAAAATTGGAAGAAGGATCCATCTGAAGAAAATAGGATAAAGCATAAGCATGAGCATTGATAAGACAGGCGAAGAGAGAATTTGAAATGAAGTTGGCCATAGAGGCAAAATCTCATAATAAAATTTTTTTAAAATATATCCAAAGCAAGAAACCTGTGAGGGAGTCTATTGGACCATTAGATGACCGAGGGATTAAGGGGGCTCTTAGGGAAGATAAGGCCATTGCAGAAAGACTAAATTAATTCTTTGCTTCCATGTTTACTAATGAGGTTGTTGGGGAGATACCAGTTCCGGAGATGGTTTTCAAGGGTGATGAGTCAGACAAACTGAACCAAATCACTGTGAACCGGGAAGATGTAGTAGGCCAGATTGACAAACTGGATGGTATGCATCCTAGGGTACTGAAGGAACTAAAAAAAGAAATTTCCGATCTATTCATTAACATTTCTAACCTATCATTAAAATCATTCATTGTACCTGAAGATTGGAGGGTAGCCAATGTAACACCACTATTTAAAAAGGGCTCCAGGGGTGATCTGGGAAATTATAGACCAGTGAGCCTGACTTCAGTGCCAGGAAAAATAGTGGAAACTATTCTAAAGATCAAAATCATAGAGCAAATAGAAAGACATGGTTTAATGGAATACAGTCAACCTGGATTTACCCAAAGGAAGTCTTGCTTAACAAATCTGCTTCATTTTTTTGAAGGGGTTAATAAACGTGGATAAAGGTGAACCAGGAGATGTAGTATACTTAGAATTTCAGAAGGCATTTGACAAAGTTCCTCATGAGAGGCTTCTAGGAAAAGTAAAAAGTCATGGGATAGGTGGTGATGTCATTTCGTGGATTGCAAACTGGTTAAAAGACAGGAAACAGAGAGTAAAATTAAATGGACAATGTTCTCAGTGGAAGGGAATGGGCAGTGGAGTGTCTCAGGGATCTGTATTGGGACCCTTACTTTTCAATATATTTATACATTATCTGGAAAGAAATACGACGAGTGAGATAATCAAATTTGCAGATGATACAAAATTGTTCAGAGTAGTTAAATCATAAGCAGATTGTGATAAATTGCAGGAAGACCTTGTGAGACTGGAAAATTGGGCATCAAAATGGCAGATGAAATTTAATGTGGATAAGTGCAAGGTGATGCATATAGGGAAAAATAACCCATGCTCTAGTTTACAATGTTAGGTTCCATATTAGGTGCTACAACCCAAGAAAGAGATCTAGGCGACATTGAAATCGTCGGTTCACTGTGCTGCGGCAGTGAAAAAAGCAAACAGAATGTTGGGAATTATTAGAAAGGGAATGGTGAATAAAACGGAAAATGTCATAATGCCTCTGTACCGCTCCATGGTGAGACCGCACCTTGAATACTGTGTACAATTTTGGTCGCCACATCTCAAAAAAGATATAATTGCAATGGAGAAGGTACAGAGAAGGGCTACCAAAATGATAAGGGGAATGGAACAGATCCCCTATGAGGAAAGACTAAAGAGGTTAGGACTTTTCAGCTTGGAGAAGAGACGGCTGAGATGGGATATGATAGAGGTGTTTAAAATCATGAGAGGTCTAGAACGGGTAGATGTGAATCAGTTATTTACTCTTTCAGATAATAGAAAGACTAGGGGGCACTCCATGAAGTTAGCATGGGGCACATTTAAAACTAATCGGAGAAAGTTCTTTTTTACTCAGCGCACAATTAAACTCTGGAATTTGTTGCCAGAAGATGTGGTTAGTGCAGTTAGTATAGCTGTGTTTAAAAAAGGATTGGATAAGTTCTTGGAGGAGAAGTCCATTACCTGCTATTAAGTTCACTTAGAGAATAGCCATTGCCATTAGCAATGGTAACATGGAATAGACTTAGTTTTTGGGTACTTGCCAGGTTCTTATGGCCTGGATTGGCCACTGTTGGAAACAGGATGCTGGGCTTGATGGACCCTTAGTCTGACCCAGTATGACATGTTCTTATGTTCTTATGAACTGTCCTGAATTTCTGAACATTCAGCGTTCACTGTCATTAAGATCACTCACACTCTTTTATTGATCCTAAAAAAAAAAAAATGCTGTGCTAGCACGTGGTACAGAACCAAATTATTACTTAAACTTTTCTGCCTAGCACCTTACCTTGACTGGAATACTCATTCACACACACACAGTGCTGGATTTTAAAAGGGTTAAGCACATAACCGTCCTTACGGGTGCCAGGCCTATTTTAAAAAGGCTCGGCGACCCGCGTAAAGCCCCGGGACACGTGTAAGTCCCGGGGCTTTACAAAGGGGCGGTCTGGGGGCATGGGTGGGGCGAGGGCAGGGTGGGGTGGTCCAGAGGCGGGATGGGGGCAGGATCAGAGGCCTCCGACATAGCGGCCATTGCCGCTATGTCGGAGGATCGCGTGCTGGCAAGCTGCCAGTGCGCGCAAAAGGTAAGACAGAGGTCGGGGGTGTGGGGGTTTAGAGTAGGGCTAGGGGGGGAAAGGTTAGGGGAAGGGGTGGGAAGGTTAGGTTAGGGGGAAGGAAACAGAGGAACATAAGAACATAAGAAGATGCCATACTGGGTCAGACCAAGGGTCCATCAAGCCCAGCATCCTGTTTCCAACAGTGGCCAATCCCGGCCATAAGAACCTGGCAAGTACCCAAAAACTAAGTCTATTCCATGTAACCATTGCTAATGGCAGTGGCTATTCTCTAAGTGAACTTAATAGCAGGAAGGCAGCGCAGCTCAGCCTCCGTGCGCAGGTTATAAAATCGGGCCTACATGTGCACGCGCACATGTAGGCCGCGCGCGCTTCTTTTAAAATCTACCCCACAGTTTCTTCCTATTGTCAATGTTCTTTCATTAAATGTGTTTTTCGCTTTTATTAGGCCTTGAGGACAGAGGACTCTGACAGCACCTCTGCTCTCTTGAACATCAGGCTCACAAATGTTGAATTTTATAACTGTCTTTTACTTTTCTAAACTCAGAAGATCCTTGCTCTTGCTGATGTCATCTTATTAAATAGTACTGGGCACAGTCTACTAGTTGTCTTTAATGTTTACTACTGGGAGAATTTCTGTATGGGTCTATTATTTTTAACATTAGAATTTTTTGTAAGTTTCTTACTCGTTATAATGACTTTTATTTTCTATTTGAATCCTGCACTACAGCTCGGATTAGTGTAGCTGCGCCTGCCCAATCACTGGCCCCTAGGGAAGCCATTGTCAGGGCTCCATGGTTACCGCTTCGCCTTATCCTCTGGTTACTATGGAGATTCCTGGGGTTTTTTAGATGTTAGGGAGTGGACCATCCTAATTGGGGGTGTTTGGGTAGTATCAAATTACTTTTTAATTAATTTCTTCACTATTTTGAAACCCTTAAAATCCTTCTAGACCTATTAAAATTATTCCGTATATTTATTCTTAACTTTTCCTATGTTTTTTTTTATTCTTTAAATACCCATACGGTTTACACGATTACCATCCATTAACTTTAAATTTTCACTTTTGACCCTCAGCAGGTTTTTCCTATATATTTTTAAAGGCTCTGTTTGTTTCGTACAATTAGTTTTTATCTCTAAAGGAGTAAGGCTCCCAAAGGGGAAATTTACATATTAAAATAGTTTTGGGGGCTGGGGAGTTGGTGTCAGACAGGTGGTCAGGGTCCCCTTTCCTGACCACCACCATTGTTTCTTTTCATTTGTATTTAATTTTCTTTATTTTATCAAAAATTAATAGTTCCCCCCCCCCCCTCCCACCTGAACCATGGGTTTCCACTGACATAATCAGTGACGTCAGGGGAATCGTGGCCTACTCAACAGTTAAGTTGGGGGCATCTCTTAGGCCCTCCAATTATTTATTTATTTATTTATTTATTTATTTATTTAAGTGTTTTTATATACTGGGGCACGTTGGGAACATCACCTCAGTTTACAGGTAACATAACGCAGCTACAGGCTTTACAAAAAACACAGGGGGTAACAGCAAACTGAGTAACCATGTAATAATAGCGTGCATTCATTTTTATTTTTTTTTATTTAATTTTTTTCTTTCAGATTAAACTAAATCAAAATTTGCAGCGGCAGCAGCATTCACCCAAATGGTCCTGTGCGACCCCCAGCAACAATGACCCCCGACTCTCCGACGAAGCTCCATACGCAGGAGGAGGATGCCGCCGGCAGCGGTCAAGGTTTCCAGCTCAGCTGACCGCTGTTGGTCAGCTGATTCCTCCCACACAAGTTTCCCCGACGCTCGGAGCTCAGCGGCGCTATGGCTCCTCTTCCCTCGCCGGCGGCCAGGCCCAGCTTCAGGCCCTCTTTCTCTCTCCTCCTCCAAAAATACCTCCGTAAAACCACTCCTCACTGCAGCTCTCCCAGCCGGCATGACTTGGGCCCACCTTCCTCTCTCACAGCCTCGGCTCCTCTGCATCTCAGCAACCAGCGCATCCCATCTCCCCTTTAATTGCCCAATCTTTCTCCTCCTTCACTGTGACTTGGGCCCACACCGGGATGGGGGGGGCCAGACTTCACAACGCTCACCCCATCCTGCCAAACCTGAAAATTAGTTGCAGGCCCCAGTCTCTACTCTTGGTCTTTCTTCCACACCGCTGAACTTCCATCACCGTTGCCGCTGAGAAGCACCAGGTGCTCAGCCTCAGGAGCTCAGGCAAGTTATTTATTTATTAGACCCTATTTACATTATATAGCTGCATTGTCTTTTTTTCACTGCTCCAGTTTACTCAAATGGCAGCATGCTCTTTAACCTCTGTCTCCCTTGGGAGGTGGGTTTCACTCTCCCCTACTTAAATTTCTTGTTGTCCTCAACAAGACGCACTCTATTGCATGCACCTCCCCTTTAAACTAAAGTGTCAAGGCATTCCTTCACTACTTTTAGGTAATAGGCAGTCACTTGTTTGTGTACTACTATCAGGGGGGACATTCACTGGGTTTCCAGGGCTATCATAAGTGAACCTTATTGTGGGCTTCACAGTCCTACCTGTTCTTCTTGGATCTCGGGGTGGCAGTGGAACCAATTCCAGTTTATGATTCTCTTTGGGGGTGAATCTCATCTGTGGCACCTCTTTCCCTCTCTTTTCCAGGTTGCCATCCCTCTCTTGCCATCTGTACCACCCTCCATCCTATCTTTATTCTTGGGGGCTTCTTGGATTTCCCTCTCCTGGGTTTCCATCCCCGGGAACTATCTTACTAAGTCCCCATCATATGCCTGTTGGTTAGGGGTACGGTCTCTCCGATGTGACTCTCAGGTGAACCTCATATGTCCCCCACCTAACTCTCCTTCTGAATCCTCACTATCATGTTCACTATATCTGTCTTCCAGTGGATACTCAGGTGTCCCTACCAGTTCCTGATGGGATTCCTGTCAAACTCCCAATGAGGTTGGGTCTCAGGTATTACTGTTCCCCTTCTTCTTGGTTGAGGTTGAGGGGTTCAGCTATAGCTTTGGGTTCCTCCAGGGGAAATACCAACTGTCCAATGGGCTGGCGATGGTTTCTGTGTTCTGTTTTTTACTGGTCCTTCACCCCACTCTGGCCTTACCTGGTAAACAGGCAGATTGTTCAGTTTTTCCTCAATAACATAGGGGGTAGACCTCCACCTATTAGCAATTTTGTGTATCCCAGTCAGCACCCAGTTCTCTAAGAGTTCTCTGTCCACTGCCTTCAAGTCATTCTGCCTCACCTTCTGGTCATATCGGTCTTGTTTCTCTGGCTTAATTTGTAGGCAGATTCCACAGTCAAGCTATAGGCTGCCCCAACTGTTCTTTTAGCCTCTTCACATAGCTTTGAAAAGTCTGAGGCAATGACCTATCTAATGAAACCCCAAAACACAGATCAATTGGCAACCGGGCTTCTCACACAAACATCAGAAAAAAGGGTGAAAACCCCATAGCATCATTATATGTGCAGTTGTAAAGATGTACCAACTAGCTCACCTACTCGCTCTAGTTCCTCTCTTGAGCTGGTTTCAATGTCCCCAACATGTTAAGTGTCCTGTTAAACATCTCTGCCTGGGGGTCTCCCTGGGGATGATAGGGAGATGTGTGTGACTTCCTAACCCCAGCCACCTGCAACATCTCTTTAAAGAGTCTGCTTTCAAAATACATCCCCTGGTCAGAGTGTATCTGGGCTGGGAGACATAAGAACATGAGAAATTGCTATGCTGGGTCAGACCAAGGGTCCATCAAGCCCAGCATCCTGTTTCCAACAGAGGCCAAAACCAGGCCACAAGAACCTGGCAATTACCCAAACACTAAGAAGAACCCATGCTACTGATGCAATTAATAGCAGTGGCTATTCCCTAAGTAAAATTGATTAATAGCCATTAATGGACTTCTCCTCCAAGAACTTATCCAAACCTTTTTTGAACCCAGCTACACTAACTGCACTAACCACATCCTCTGGCAACAACTTCCAGAGCTTTATTGTGCTTTGAGTGAAAAAGAATTTTCTCCGATTAGTCTTAAATGTGCTACTTGCTAACTTCATGGAATGCCCCCTAGTCCTATTATTCGAAAGTGTAAATAACCGAGTCACATCTACTCGTTCAAGACCTCTCATGATCTTAAAGACCTCTATCATATCCCCCCTCAGCTGTCTCTTCTCCAAGCTGAACAGCCCTAACCTCTTCAGCCTTTCCTCATAGGGGAGCTGTTCCATCCCCTTTATCATTTTGGTTGCCCTTCTCTGTACCTTCTCCATCGCAACTATATCTTTTTTGAAATGCGGCGACCAGAATTGTACACAGTATTCAAGGTGTGGTCTCACCATGGAGCAATATAGAGGCATTATGACATTTTCCGTTCTATTAACCATTCCCTTCCTAATAATTCCCAACATTCTGTTTGCTTTTTTGACTGCTGCAGCACACTGAGCCGACGATTTTAAAGTATTATCCACTATGATGCCTAGAACTTTTTCCTGGGTGGTAGCTACTAATATGGAACCTAACATTGTGTAACTACAGCAAGGGTTATTTTTCCCTATATGCAACACCTTGCACTTGTCCACATTAAATTTCATCTGCCATTTGGATGCCCAATCTTCCAGTCTTGCAAGGTCCTCCTGTAATGTATCACAGTCTGCTTGTGATTGAATAATTTTGTATCATCCGCAAATTTGATAACCTCACTCATCGTATTCCTTTCCAGATCATTTTATATATATATTGAAAAGCACCGGTCCAAGTACAGATCCCTGAGGCACTCCACTGTTTACACTTTTCTACTGAGAAAATTGACCATTTAATCCTACTCTCTGTTTCCTGTCTTTTAACCAGTTTGTAATCCACGAAAGGACATCGCCTCCTATCCCATGACTTTTTAGTTTTCGTAGAAGCCTCTCATGAGGGACTTTGTCAAATGCCTTCTGAAAATCCAAATACACTACATCTACTGGTTCACCTTTATCTACATGTTTATTAACCCCTTCAAAAAATGAAGCAGATTTGTTAGGCAAGACTTCCCTTGGGTAAATCCATGTTGACTGTTTCCCATTAAATCATGTCTTTCACAAATAATCATGTATTTCACAAATAATTTCTCCCATAATACTAAGGCAACAGTCTCTGCTCTTTGGTCCTTGGTGGGGTGTGCCTGTGCATACCTGGTGAAATGGTCTGTCACAACCAGAATGTTCTCTTTAAGCTGGGAATCCATTTCTAAAGTCAAGCAATCTATACACATCAAGTCCTTAGGGCCTTTACTAGTAATGTTTACCTTCTCTGCTGCTCTGTGCAGTAGTGTCTTTCTTTTTATACAACTAGTACATTTTCTACAATGTATTTCAACATCTTATGCTTCCTTAGGCCAATAGAGCCTGCCCTCACCAGTTGTAGGACCATCTCTGCCCCCATATGCCCCATGTCGTCATGGACTGAATTTTTGTGGTAAACATAATTGTTCCGGATGAACCAAATTGGTATCTTTCCTTGCTCTGGACAGTACCTGATTCCACACAAATAGACAATCCCAAACTCTGATTGGCAACCGAGTGTCTGGGTGGCTCTGATGGACCACTTGTGCCTCCCAGATTTCTCTTCTTGACCCTGAGCACATCACCAATTAAGAGATCAGTCTGTTGTGCTTGTTGAATGTCCTGCAAAGTCAATCTTGGCGTGCTAGTGGAGACCAGAGACACAACATCACAGTAAGCAAGGGGAAGACTGTCGGGGGTGAGCATCCCCAAGCTATTTGCAGCATAACATAAATTCTCTGGATCATCTTCACTCCCATTCCCTGCCTGATTACACACTGCTGCCAAACAGCACACGTATCTACTTGTGGTTAATAGGCTCAGGCCACACAACTATATACATTTCTACAAGACATTAAGACCATTTAATATTTGACAATTTGGGGTTGTTGCCCCCACAGTATATCACCATATAGAATAGAAGAAACGTCTTGAGTTCCCGCTTAATCAAGTATTGTTATTAACCTCCCATTTTTTTTCACAAGTCTCACTCATGTAAAAAGATGCAACTGGGCTGGTGAGCAGTATTGGTCTGGGGGATCCATTGTATCTAAACTGCTGCCATCTCTGCAGTGCCTCTTCCACTCCACTGAAAGGTCCGTGCCAATGCTGGGGTCCATGTCGTCCTGGGGACCTGACTACTTCCCGATCTTTTGCTATGGACCACACCCTCCTGGGGTTGAGTCCCCCTCCTCCTGGTGAACCCAACTGTGCTTCTGGACATGCTGCTGGGGTCCCTTTTTTCCTGGGGGACCATATGATCTACCACTGGGGTCCCATTCCTCCTGGGGGACCACTCAATCTGTCATTGGCATCCACACCTTCCTGGAGGACCGCTCGATCTGCCACTGGTTTCACATCTTCCTGGAGAACAACTCAATCTGCTGCTGTGATCCACACCCTCCTGGGGGAGCACTCAATCATCTGCTGGGGTCATCTTGCTCAAAGAGGACCCAGGGTCACCTCCCAATCTGCTGCTAGGGTCCCCTTCCTCCTGGGCTACTGCTTCACCTCTGTATCTGCTGCTATCATTCAGTTCTTCTCCCTTGGTAGGAGGATTTTCCCTGGCTTGGGTTTACAGCTCCACTAGGCTCATGGTTGTTCATTTGCTGTTACCCAGCCTGCATGGGTCACCTTCTCTCAGCCAAATGGCCAAGACCCAGGCAGGACCATGGAAAGAGGATATGTGCACATCCTTCCATCCTGCCTGACCTTTGACTTCTGTTGGCTGAGAACTGGGTACCTAAGGGTCTGATTCCGCTTGTTAGTCAGGGTGAGAATCTGTTTGCTCCCTAGGACTGTTTTTGAGTACAATTTTTCTTACAAATCCCTCTTTTATTCAGTATTCTCCACTGTAGGACTTTTCTAGTCATAGCTCTGTAATTTAGGTTTTTGCTATCTTTTGATTTAACGTGATATTTCAGTGCAAATTACTAACAGTGGTCCAGGAGGCTGTGACATCCAAATCCCCTACCTGAGTCTCTGACTCATCAATTCAGTGGTCATTTAAGCACCTTCACAGTAATGGGGTCTGGCTACCTCTTCAATCTCATTCTGGGTTTCTTGGGCTGGCGGCTCATGTTACATAGCTGCATTGTCCTTTTTTTTCTCTGCTGCAGTTCACTTAAATGGGAGATGGGTTTCATTCAGGATGGGGGCAAGACAGGTGGGCTAGCAAAGTAATCAGCCAAGTTAGCCTTGGTCCCCTATCAACCCCCCCCAAAAAAATCAGTTCTGGCTATGCCCTGCCACTTCTCCCCCTTCAGCTGTGCTTCTCCTCTCTCCTTTGGCAGCAAACTCTGGCTCCCATGCAGATGGCACTGCCTTCTGCATCTGTTCCTGAGGGACAGCCTAAAGCAGTCAAAGAAGAACACTATGAGCCAAGCAATGCTATCCTCTCAAATACACATCCTCCCCTGGCTCCAGTCCCTGCTGTTTCACACACCCCTGCACTGACCTTCTCTCTTTCTCTCTGTTACTCATTCACATCTATTCTGAGTCAATCCCACATAAATCCATACCCCCCCATTCCTTAACCAATCTCTTCTCTCACCTATAACTCTCCCCCCTCACTTCATAGTAGATCCCTATCATCCCCCCCCCTCCCAGCCAATCCCCTCTCTCATTCTCCTAACCACCACTGATTCCCCTCTCTCGCCCCCTCAGATGCCTCCTCCTCCTCCTAACTGGCACCTGCAGCCTGTGCAGCTCCCAGGGCACCGCCCCTGCTACCTCTATAGCAGACACACCACAGTGCCACACTGTCCCTGAAGCATAATGTGGTCAACCATTGAGGCCCCCATTGCCACCATCATGACATCAAGCCTCCCACTGCTGTAACAGTGCCAAGTCTTCCACTACTACTGCCAGCGCACCTGCTGCAGTCTGCCTCTGCTGGTGCTAAGGCTGCTGCTACCAATGCAGTCATCCTCTGCATTACTTACTCTCCCTGCCAGGCATTACTGGTGCTCCTGTTTCTGATGTACAGCCCTGGAGCCTAACTCTACATCTGTGCCCTGAAGTCCAACTTTTACATCAGCAATCATTGTTCAAGACAGACCAAAAAATTATTATAATAGAAGATAATGCCACCTTATGGTCAATGGTGGTACTGCAACCTCTCAAATTTCCCAGGCAGACAAAAAGCACAATATTTTTCAACGTAAGTATATTATAGGTTTTTAAATGAATAAATACATCAAGTATTATAATAATTGATTTATATTATTTTTAAGAGATATTCTAGCAGATTGTATTTTATTCACTCTTCATCTTCAATCTCCTTTTCCCAATCAATATGTCTGGGTGGCTCTGCAGAACTCGAGCCAGCATGAGGGCGTTGGAGGGGGCACCTCCTTCAAAGCACCCCAATTCAGCATCGTTCCTGGGCCAACAGGAGATGCCGCTGCCAGCCATGATAGGGACAGGAAAAATATCTAGGAAGGTAGAGAGAAATGGAGGAGAAAGGTACAAGGAGAATTAAAAAATAACCCCGCAACAAGTTTGCCATCCCCAAGACTGGAGGCACTTTTTTGAAAGGAAACCTTTTAAAATGTGGTCAGCCACATGAACGGGGCCCAAACCTCAGTGCCACTGTAGCACTGGAAAGTATGCAAGTCCCATGCATACTTTCCCTCCCTGCCCCTTTTTTTACCACGGGTAAAAATACACATATTGGGGCGGATTTTAAAAAGCATTTACATGCGTAAATCTGGGTTTTAGGCATGTAAATGCACTTTACTCAAGTAAGTGGGCTTTTGAAAATTGCTACAATATATGCCATTGAATCGTCCATAGGATTTATTCGCATAAGTGCACTTTACGTGAGTAAATGGCTTTTGAAAATTGCTACAATAGTAGTTACATTTATGCACGTAACTCCTTTGAAAATTACCCCCATTATGATCAGTTTGGGTACTTTTAGCCACAGTAAGGGGCAGGGCAATATTCAAATTCCCCATTACCTGCAGAAATGCCCTCTTAAAGGCCGGTGCGGTAAAGTGCGTTCAGTCAAAACGCACCTTTTTTTGCCTGCGCTTCAGTGGGTATTTTCTGCGCGCAAAACTTATTCCTGACGCAGCAAGGAGTTTTGCGTGCAGAAAAGGTGCGCTTCTAATCGGGAGCACTGCTTGCCGCCCTCGCAGGGAAATCTCATGCAAAAGAAGGTATTAAGCAGTCCCCGCCCCCGCCCCGATGCAGAGAGACCGCATCGGGCCAGGTCACATTTTTAGCGCTGGAAATTTAACTCCATCTCAGACCTGGAGTTAGGTTTCCAGCGCTACTATGCTGACACTTAGTTTTTAAAACAGTTTAAAAATGTCCGTGGATAAGTACAGATTTATCCTGGTAATGGTGAGAGCTTACCTACAGTACCTGAATGTAATCCAATTTGTAAAAGCAGAATATAAATCAAATAAATTTAATTCAATTAATTACTTATGTGGGTAAGTTACTGCTGCTACTCTCATGCATAAGTGCAGACTTATCCGGCTATCTGTTGCGGGACATTGCATGTTATCCGACTAAGTAACCGTGACGTGCACCAGACAGACAGTAAGAACTGACTTATTCAGCTATCTGGCAGCTGCCTCCTGTTGCCAAATAGACATATAGGGGCAGATTTTCCAAGGGGTACGCGCATAAGATACGCGCGTACCCCCCGAAAACCTGCCCCAAGCTCCTCCTGCGCGCGCCGAGCCTATGTTGCATAGGCTGCCGGCGCGCGCAAAGCCCCTGGATGCGCGTAAGTCCCGGGGCTTTGCTTGGGGGGGGTGTGTCGAGGGCGTAGTGCCAGCCTGGGAGCGTTCCAGGGGCATGGCCGAGGCCTCCGAAACTGCTCCCGGGCCGGGGAATAGTGCGCCAGCATCGGGCCCGGGCAGGCGTAACTTTTAAAATAAAGGTAGGGGGGCGGTTTAGTTAGGGCTGGGGGGTGGGTTAGGTAGTGGAAGGGAGGGAAAGGTGGGAGGGAACAAAAAAAAAAAATTCCCTCCGAGGCCGCTCCGATTTCGGAGCGGCCTCAGAGGGAATGGGCAGCGCGCGCAGGGTTCGGCGCGCGCAAGGTGCACAAATGTTCACCCCCTTGCGCGCGCCGACCCTGGATTTTAAAAGATACGCGCGTGTCTATTAAAATCCGGCGTACTCTTGTTTGCGCAGGGTTGTGCGAACAAAAGTACGCCCGCACGCTTCTTATAAAATCTACCCCATAATCTGTATTTATCTGGCTAAGTGGCGGCCATGGTTGTCACAGAGGGGTGCCCCCTCCCTTCCTGAGTTAAAATGTGTGTTCGGCCTGTGCCAAATGCACATTTTAAAGTTTTGCACATTTTTAGACTCCCAGTGCATTAGTATATCATTAGCTTACTGCATTGGGAGTTAAAAAAAAAATTAACCTGAGCATTAAAAAAAATGTTCCCCGGAAACCAGCACACAGTTTTTTAATGCTCAGATTATTGCATCGGCCCCTTAGGTAGTAAAGCAAGGTGACTCTTTTATATGTTGGTGAAAGAAAGAGGTGTTGAGTTGGGATTCTATGTGGAAGGTCATAAGAAAAAGCAGAAATACTGAATAAATACTTTTGCACAGCATTCACTGTTTGGAGGAAGTTTCACAGGAGGATATATGAAAGAGACAGACACCAGTCCATTTATAAGAAAAGAAATTTCACATAGGACTAGCAAACTTGAAAGTGAAAGAGTCACTGGGGTCCAGATGAGATATATTGTTGGATATTTAAGGGCTTCTTTTTCAGTCATGCTCTGGAGTCGGGAGTGGCTCCAGATGAGGAGAAGACTGGCAAAGGTAGTCCCTCCTCACAAAATCAGCAGGGAGGGGGCACTACCTTAGAATAGATTACAATAAGCCAGTTTCCCTTTTTGTGGTGGGGGCTGATGCAAAAAAGCTGAGTGTTCAAACTGTGTGATGAAATTCGATGTGAAGTTTCCTAATGCAAAAGCTAATTCTTTTTTTTTTTAAACTCCCCATGCAGTAAGCTGATGGCATGAAAATGCATCTGGATTTATGCACAGAAATCACGGGTTTGTGTGCCCAAATCACGTTTTCCATGCATAAAAATAAGATTTCTGTGCACAGTGCAGAAAGCATTTTTTGTGAGCATAAGTCATATTTTATACCTGGAAAACACACTTTTTGTGTGTGTTTTCTATGCATAAAATCCCAACTAGAGATCCCAGCCCTGGAACTCGGAGTTAAGTTGCCAGGGCTAAGAGAACAGGAGCTAAGCCAGTGCCCCTCTCTGCATCAGGGATTAATACCTAATGCCATCATTAACATGAATTTCCATGTGAGGGCGCTATTGTTGTGCACAGGCCTTTTGTGTGCAAAACTCTGCTGCATTGGCAGTAGAGTTTGGAATGCGCACAAGTGAGGGTTAAACTGTGCGCTGTGCTGAGCGCACCTTTTTATTTTTTGCATTGGGCCCTGTGGTTTGGAAGTTTAATGGAATTACTACTAAAAAGGAGGTGATAATGCAGAATCTTGAATCCAACAGCTTACAAGATCCAGGGCAACATGGGTTTAGCAAAGGGAGATGATGTTAAGCAAATCTGAGTGATTTCTTTGACTGGGTGACCACCAGTGGATTAAATCAAAGGAGAATATCCCATGTGGTTTCCTTAGAATTCAGTAAGACCTTTGAGACAGGAGGCTCATTAGCAAGGTGGAAGATCCTAAATGGTTAGAAACTGATTAAGTAATAGGCAGCAAAGAGTGGTGGTAAATGAAGTTCACCCTAAGGAACTTATAGTTGGGGGGGGGGGATTTGTTTGTTTTTCCTTCCCTTTGTGTCATGCAGGAAAGACACAAAGGGATAGGTGACCTGCCTATTTCATCCCCAACAGATGTGGACCATAGGGGGAGCAATGGAGGAGCTGATGCCCACCTGGCCAGGGACCCCTAAGGAAGGAAAAGTGTTTTCATTAACGATTATACGTAAGATGTGTTTTTCCTCAGGATCTGCATGGGGAGAAGAAATAATGTGCAATCTTCCAGCGTGATCTCACAGAGAGCCCTTGCAGGGAATTGGCTATTTTATTTCCCTCTACCTTCAGGATCCTAACTATGGTGTATCCTTATGGCTTTTTCAAGGCTTGACTGTCTTTGACACGCTAGCTTTACCCCTTATTCAGTAAAGGGTAATAGCGCGTCGAAAACGCGTGTCCACCCCGTCCACCCCCCCGTCCACCCCCGAACCTAATAGCGCCTGCACCATGCAAATGCATGTTGATGGCCCTATTAGGTATTCCTGCGCGATTCAGTAAGTAAAATGTGCATCCAAGCCGCACATTTTACTTTAAGAAATTAGCGCCTACCCAAAGGTAGGCGCTAATTTCTGCCGGCACCGGGGAAGTGCACAGAAAAGCAGTAAAAACCGCTTTTCTGTGCACCCTCCGAATTAATATCATGGCGATATTAAGTTGGAGGTCCCAAAAGTTAAAAAAAGTAAAAAAAAAAAAATTTTAAATAGGCCCGCGGCTCACGGGTTGAAAACTGGACGCTCAATTTTGCCGCCGTCCGGTTTCCGAACTCGTGGCTGTCAGCGGACTCGAGAATCGACACCGGCAAAATTGAGCATCGGCTGTCAAACCCGCTGACAGCCGCCACTCCTGTCCAAAAAGAGGCGCTAGGGACGCGCTAGTATCCCTAGCGCCTCTTTTTGCCGCGGACCCTAATTTAAATAAATTAATTCACTGTATCGCGCGCACAGGAGAGTGTCCTGGGCGTGCCCTGGGAGCGTGGGCTCTCGCCCGCTCTCCCACGATTTTTACTGTATCGGCCTGTATGTTCTTTTATTTGTTTGCCACATTTCACTATAAAATATGTGAAATGTGTATAAAGTTACCTTGCTGTCATCAGAAGAAGTGCATCTAATGGAATAAGGATGTCCTCATGCTTGTTTGCCTTAAGGGTACCCAACCTTAAATTGTTATTGTGTCTCGCGTCTTTTCTCAGATTCCCTCACTGTATCTGACTGTGTTTCAAATTGACATATCTACCTCGGGGGGTCAGGTAATACTAAGTGAGTTTTCACGTATAGGTTTTTGGAGATCTGGAAAGATTCACACAGGGGGAGTGTGACCCAGGTCCCGATTCTGGTTCCATAGGCCACTGATATTACACCCCATAACCACTACCAAGTCCATGTTTAACCTCTGCCCACGGAACATAATTGGCTGTGTTGCTGTCAGTGGTACATGTTGTAATATGGAGTTTGACCTTTAAGCCTGGGTGATGTTGTAGGGTGACATATAGTGGTATAAGGGGGGAGACTTTTTACCTAGGTATTTGCTTTGTTGCTGGGGAGGGATTGGTCTCTGGAGGAATTAAATCCATAACTCTATGCCTAGGCTTACTGATTCCACCAAAGATAACAGGCAGACTTTGGAAGTCTCCTCATTTATCTCAGTCTCTGAATGGAGTAAGTGATTGATCTTGTTACTCATGAACTATGCTAGATGTCTGCCAGAGATAGGATTCACTGTGCTAAGGAATCTGTAGTATTGCTGCTGCCTGCTCATTTACGCTGTGAAAGCCTGTGGGGAAAACCGAACTTGTGTGAGACAACCTATTTTTGTGTTTACTTTACATTTTGGCATTATTGGAAGCCCCAGCACCATGAGCGGCCTGAACTATTTTCCAGGGTTTGGGTTTGCTTGAGGTGGAGTTTGCCAGACCCCTAATGTAGGCTTGAAGAAGCTACCTATTGGTGGACGGGGGGGAGGGGGTACCATTCAGCTGCAGTGGATAGAAGCTTCTCTATCCAGTAACGAAAAGCCTCTGAGCTCTGTCCACTACACCATCTGCTTGATGACTTTTAGGAACCCACAATCAGTGCAAGAATTAGAAACCCTTTAATACCTGGTTTTATATTTTATACCCCAGTTGAAGGTCGTATAAATAACCTGTTAAATTATGGTACAGTAGCCACTTAACTTTAGTATTAGAAACACTTTTCCTAGTTGCAAATGCCAAGTCTAGTATTACTCCCTCCCTTGGGGGTTCTGTTAGGAGTTAAGGCCATGGGATATGAAGGAATGTATCTGTGGGGGAAGAGTGTCCTTTTGTAGGACACTGTTTGACCAGTTTTATGATCACTTACCTGCTCATCTTAAAGTGGAGTATTTCACTGACGTCACTTGGCTCATCTTATATCTTGCATTTGAATAGCTCCTGCCCATGCCTGCGTAAACATTGATGCAAATCTTTTGGGGTTTTGATCCGTTTTTATTATTCACTTTTTCAAGTATTTTTTTCAAGATGATTGTACTCGTTCATGATTAAGCGACCAAACCTGTTGCATTCACAAGTGTCTTCTGGTGTGTTATGATTAAAACAGTTTCTCCTATACACACCCTATTTAAATAGGGTGGAGGGAGGTGGAATGAACGCATCTTCTTCACTTGTTTTAAAACAATTCTTTTTGGTTCACAGTTTTGATGTGGCTGTAGAGAGTTTTTCTTGGTCACGGTTATGCTGTTAAGATTTGGCTCTCAGGGCCTTACTTTAATTGTATTCTGTTACCATTTGCCTAAGGAGAGCCCTTTGAATGGAGTCCATGTTCTTTTACTTCATTGTCAGCAGATGGGATGCTCCAGTCAACCTCTGGCAGATTAAAAGTCTCCCACTACCAACACCTTCATTGCAGTCTTATGCCTGGCCTTGACTAATCCTCTATCCAGCTCCTGTGCTTGTGCTGAAGGTTACACATCTAGAAATGGCTGTGCCATCTCCTCTTTCCAAGATAAGCCACAGGGCTGCTTCTGTTCCCCATAATGCCTGAATTTCAGTTGCTTTAATATTATTTTTTATATACTGCTCCCCTTTTCTGTCTAAGCTTCCCGTCTCCAGCTGCAGCTCAAGCGTAAATTCTGCAGTAAGAGAAAACGCTGTGGCAAAGTTTCTGAAACTCTGCAGCAATTTTGCGGCAGGCTTGTGTATCAAGTAACATACATTTGTATTTTACTTTATTATTACTTCTACTTAATATTTCTCTAGCGCTACATGACATACACAGCGCTGTATAAACATACAAAAACAGAGTCCCTGCTCAATAGAGCTTACAGCCTAATAAGACAACCATCCAGGACAAGAGACTTGGGGCATTTCATAAAGCAAGACAATGGTTAAAAAGAAAAGAAAAGTTAGTTAACAAGACAAAAAGCAGGCAATCAGGTATAAGATTTAAAAGTGGTTGCAAAAAGGTGGGACTTTAGATGGGATTTAAACATGGCAAGAGATGCACCAGTTCAGGAAGACTGTTCCAAGCACACGGCACAGCCAGGTGGAAAGCATGGAGTCTGGAATTGGCAGAAGAGGAGAAGGGCACAGGTAGGAGTGACCTGTCCAACAAGCGGAGTGCATGAGGACGGGTGTAGAGAGAGATAAGAGAGGAAAGATAGTGAAGTGCTGCAGAGTGAAGGCATTTATAGGTGAGAGAGCAGCTTGAACTGTATGCAGAAGCAGACAGGGAGCCAATGCAGTGACTTCAGAAGAGGGGTTATGTGAGCATAGTGACTTTGGCGAAAGATAAATCATGCAGCTGAATTTAGGACAGATTGCAATGGAGAGAGATGGCTTGCAGGGAGACCTGTGAAGAGCAGGTGGCAATAGTCTAAGCAGGAGGAGATGAGAAAGTGGGTAAGGGTTCTGAGAGTGTGTTCAGAAAGGAAAGGATGGATTTGGTAATATTTTAAAGAAAGAACCAACACGTTTTAGCAGTGTTTTGGATATGCATAGAGAAGGAGAGAGAGGACTCCAAGGTTATGGATTATTTTACTTTATCAAAATAAAGCTGTTTTGTTTTTTTTTGTTTTTATATTTCTTGTGTGTGCAGATAATTTTTGGGGTTTTTGTTTCTTTTTTGGGGAAAGGATCTTAGTGATTGATGCTAGGGAGGAAGGAGGGAAATGGGAGGAGAGGGCTGTAGAAGGTATCTCAGAGGCAGCTAATGGAAGGGGATGAGGGGAAAAGAGAAGGAATGGAAACCAGAGGAAGAAAAGAGGGGAGGAAAGAAAGCGGACTCAGAGGGCTGAGGAGAAAGAGGGGGAGATCTGGGATCAAGACACAGGAGAGAGGGGGGGGGATGGGTCCCCTCTCACATTCCTCCTCCCAATAAGTCCTTTTTTCACTCACTTTTCATTCCACACCCCTTCTAATTCCCTCGCTTACCCCCCCCACACACATGCCACTCTGATTCCCTCACTTGCACTCATCACCTTTTCTCCTCTTGTCTTCCCTCCCCTCCCCATCAGGACTTTGTCAGAGACAGCAGCAGTGTGGTACATCTCCAGCTGCTTCCTTTCCCTGCCCAGCCCGTAGGCCTAGCATCAGGCTTCGATGCTGCTGGGGGGGGGGAACAGTGCAAATCATAAGAACATAAGAACATGCCATACTGGGTCAGACCAAGGGTCCATCAAGCCCAGCATCCTGTTTCCAACAGAGGCCAAACCAGGCCACAAGAACCTGGCAAGTACCCAAAAACTAAGTCTATTCCATGTTACCATTGCTAATGGCAGTGGCTATTCTCTAAGTGAACTTAATAGCAGGTAATGGACTTCTCCTCCAAGAACTTATCCAATCCTTTTTTTTTAAACACCGCTATACTAACTTCTTAATCATGACAGCCCCAGGCCTGCCTTGCTTAAGAAGAGAAAGCAGGCTGAGGCACCTTCTCACCACTGCCTGCTCTTCAGAAAGCCCAGATGAGTATGACAGGAAAAGACGTTTCAGGCTGCTGCTTACATCCGTAGCCCAGTCTCCCGCTTCAATTCCGGGATGATCCATCGCTCCCTGGCAGGACCGGGGAGGCTGCCTTAGGCTGCGTGGTTACTCCAGGGGAGCAGTGGAAAACTATTGTGACACATTTGTACTGATTATGGCAGCGCTCTCCACGCTGCACGTTTTTTAATGGCACAATTCTTTATTCATTTCTTTCCGCAAAGCCTGGCACCCAAGTGGTGAACATAGTTAGGAGAAGTAGCCGAGTGATTAGAGCAAGAGACTGAGAAGCAGGGAAGCAATGGTCCAAACCCCACTGTGCTTCTTGGGACCATGGGCGAGTCACCTCACCCTCCACTGCCTCAGGTACTATCTTAGGGGCCCCATTCACAAGGCAGTGTTAGGCCATGTACTGAGTGGTAAATGCTGTTTATTGCACGCTAAATGGATTGATGCCATTAGAGTCGCAGCCACCTTTCCCTGTGGGAGAATCGGAACACTAATCCACATCCTGATGCTCCCGGGCCATCACTTAAAGGAACTGATGGCCCTGAGTGAGCCCCCTAAACGTATTCAAACACCCCCCCCGGGGTCTCCATAGACTTCCTACTGCCCCTGGAGGCAAACAGCTGTAAAAATATTTTTTAAAAATGTTTTAAAAATCAGCATCAGGCCCCACCCCCAGCCCCCTAACCCTCCCCTTCATTACCAAAATCTGGGACCCTCCCGAAGACCAGGACCCCCACCCTAGCCCACCCCCAGCTCCTCCCCTTAGTCACAAAATTAGCCCAGGTGGTCCAATGGGGGCCTTGAGCACCCCCTAGTCTGCAGGCCCAGTGGCAGCCAGTTTTAGGAATGGCCCCACCCAGCCTTTGCTCTTATCACGTGAGAGGGGCAAAGGGTAGGCAGTGCCATTTTGAAAAATAGTCACCACTGGATCTGGAGCCTAGGGGACGCTCTGGGGCAAAATACCACGGCTTAGTGAATGAGGCCCTTAGATTGTTAGCCCTCTGGGGCCCCTGTAAATATCTAAACCACCTGCATGGAATCTGAAGTTCCTAAAAAGCAGAATATAATTATACCATACTGTTTCGTGTGCAGTCTTGGTATGCCGCAACACAATGTCATGGTATAGATTGCATTAAAAAAAACAAACACTTCACTCTTACCATGATAAGAGTAGAATCCTGCTACCAGCCACCGGAGAGTGCCTTCTGAATACTGTGCTCAGTGTCCATCTCCTCCAGGGGTAGGAGCCACCTCATCCTCCTCTGGTACCCCTGGCATGGCAACTCTTCCCGGTTACTTGACATGTGGCCTCTTCTCTACTTGCTCCTAAGTTCCCTCGCTGCGTGCCACTCCACTGCTATTGACAGTAGTCTGGATTCAGTGACGGATCTACTGCTTTGTGCCGTTGTCAGTGATTCTACTGTGCTCCTAGCAACTCGGGAGAGTGATATGATAGCCCATGTAGGCCTGAAGTCCGCACACACATGCTCAATCAAGACCGGATTAAGAGGCGGGAATGCTCATACTCACACACGTTCTGTTACCACTCGACGACGCTTGACGCTGGGGGCTCCCTGCAGTGCTGCCACTCAGTGGCGTTTCCCGGCCCAGCGTGAGTCACGTCCTGGCTCCACCCACCGAGGCCCGTCATCACCCCTCCCAGAAGTCCCCGTGTTTACGCAGGAAATTCTGATATTTAAAGCCCTGGTTCCAGCACAGCACTGCCTCGGCTACAGGCTTGCTTGTCCTGGTGCTCTCGTTGGATTCCCGCGTTTCTTGCGTTTCTGACTCTGGATGTTGCCTTCTTGCTGCCTGCCTTTGACTCAGATTGGATTTGGTTCTTCTCTAGCCTGCTGCCTGCCCTGACTGGACTGTGCTGGGATATGGTCCTCCTCTGCCTGCTTCGTATGGGCTTGAACCCTATCGGCGGTTACTATTCCTGGGACAACCTGGCATCATCTCTAAGCTTGGCAGCTTCAGCCTAAGGTAAGACTATTGTTCTACTAAGGGAGTCACTATCAGATCCGTAACGCATTCTCATTCACATGCATGTTCACACACGTGCTCACTGACTCACATGATGACATAGGTTCGGGGGGGGGGGGGGGGGGAAGACTTGCTCCAGAGAGGGAGGGTGAAGGATAAGATGTTTCTGGAGGGATTGTTTCTTGTGTGCACATATAGGAGTTGCATGGAAGAGATAAGGATAGGCAACATCAGTTGCTCAAAGGTGTGTGCATGTTGTGTATGTTCATTCAGAAGGGGGGGTGTTTCTGGAATAACTGGGGTGGTGTACTGTTTCCCTTTGGCAGGAAGAGGGGATAAATTCTAGGAGGGAGACGTAGGGGAAGGGACCAGAAGGATGCTGGGCAGAGAGGGGTGAACAGAGGGGAGCCAGAGCTGATGTAATAGGCAGACAACTGTCCAGGGTGCACTGTGCCAGGCTTGGGGGGAGGAAGGGTACCAACGTGCCTGTCGGGAGAGCTTGGCACCCGGACTCCTATGCTGCCGCAGGCTCTGACCCACTTATGTCATCCAAGACCTTCCCCAGCCCTCCAAACTACTCAGGGCACCATCCCAAAAACTCAAAGGTGGAGAGGTGAAAGGAACATGGGAGACAGCAGACCTAGCGTTGCCAACTGACCTCAGGTTGACCAAACAGGCTGATCCAGTCATGGTTTTGTCCCGTTGCATACAAGAATTTCTAGTCATGATTGTGTCACTGATTTTCCTAAGAAGTACAAATCCATGCATGCAACGTGGCAAAACCAAGACTGAATCAGCCTGTTGGCAACACTATAAGTCTGCAGACTAGAATCAGACTCTGTAGAAATATTACTCCCCCCCCCCCCTCTCCTGTCCAAAAAAAATAGCAGTAGCAACTGCAGCCCACAGGGCAAGTTTTTATCTGCTAGGAAAAGGATGGTGCTGGAGAGGACGACGGCAGCAGGCTGAAACAAGGGCAGTCCAGAACAGTGCTGCAGGTGGTAGCATACAACAGAGCGGCAGGCAGTGCAGAGACAACCACTGCCAGAGGCTGGGGATGGTCTCTTTTTCTGGGTAGGGCCAGAGGATCCTGGCGGCAGCCCACATACCTTGCAGTCAGGTCAGGCAATGAAGAAATTCTGCAGGGCCTGCCGCATCTCTGTCATTAGCAGCGGTGGACAGAGAATTGCTGGCTGCAGGAGCCTTGACTGAGCCAAGGACAGAGGACTAGGCTTGGAGGGAGAGGGACGATACAGGAGCCAGAACGCAGAGCAGAGATAACAGCAGCAGAGGGGGTCGGTGCGAGAAACATGCGAGGAGGACAGGCTTATTTTCAATTCTGCAGCTGTGTCGCTAGGCCATATTTAAGCCGATTGGGGCCTAGCCCGGGGCACAGCTGATTGGTTCTTGAGATGCTCAACTCTCCCCCCCCCCCGATAGCACAGGGCTAGCTTGACTGGGCTTTAGAGTGTGCAGTTACCATTGTAACTGGACACTGTACAGAAAGCTTTAAAACTGGGCTGTCCAGTTCAAAACCCATCAGTTGGCTACCCTAGTCGGAGTCGTGCTTGGGCGTAGGCCATGACTCCTGCTTTGGGTCTCGGCCTACTCCCTAGGCCAGGCCCTGGCTTCAGGCCTAAGCCTAGGGCCAAACAGCAACTTTTTTTTTTTTTTTTGTAATAGGTTTTCAAAACAAAACGAGATTCTGGGGCAAAATTGTCGGAATTTAACTCGTTCAGTTTTGAAATCAATCCGAAATGAAACAGGAAATTTTGTCTCATTTCCTATTTCGTTTCTCCTTAATGCCCATCTCTGTTATGTAGCACCCACCCTTCAGATACAAGTTACTTCACCTACGCTTTTAACGCAAGTGGCAAAGCAGGTGTAGACTGGTGATCCCACTATCAGCAGGACGCAACGACCTTACAGAACTGTGGCTCAGGGAGTCCAAGAGCTTGTGTCAGACGCCAGGTGAGTCGGCAGACGTCAGTGTGTGTGGCTCAAACCCGTCCTGCTCGCAGAAGTGAGCACACCACTTCTGCAGACTGCCAGGCCCAGCCAACTTTCACTCCCAAATGCAAGCTCCCACCACCACCTTGGTGTCAGTGACATCGTGCTACTAATAGCCTACTGGGCAAGTTCTCAGATCAGGAGGAAAGAAGAGGACTCTTCCTCAGGTGCCTGAAAATCATTCTGTGACTGAAATTTAAAATTAAAAAAAAGATGTACTCCTCTTGCAACTGGAATAACCAGCGATTTCAGGGAAAGGCAAATACAATCACATATCCACAATAAGCGTATGTCATTATTTTTTACTTATCAAAAGAACACTTTTTACAAATATTGTACATAGTGGAAGTTGAACAGTACAAATCAATTTAGATTGCCATCAGTAAGCATGTGCATGATGAATCTGATCGCTTTAGAAAAGTCATTTATGTCATGGTAACTTTACAATAAAGTTATCACAATATATATATAGCCCTAGAAAAAATAAAAGTTCAGTTTAGCAGAAGCTTGATAACACTATGCAAACAATAACGTGCGGTTGTACATCCAGTCAGATGTATCATTCAAGTACACATTGCAGAGAAAGGTAAATAATTTTCAAACAGAAGAATGACTAATACATTAAAAGCACAATAAAAAAATGTCCTTAAAGTACAGTATACTCAGATATACATTTAGATTTCTTTGAGGTAATCAAGTACTGTTTCCAAAATATTATTATTTTTTTTTTTACTCCCAGTCAAATCTAAGGAGACTATTTCATTAGCACCATCTGATATTATCAGATTTGTAGCTATAATGGTGCAAAATATGATGAAATTCCGCATATGCACATTCTCTCTCCTTCCTGTACTGCACAAAATACTTCTAGCATTGTTTAACCAGTTGTTTCATGGCTCCCAGCATATTATTTGGATATATATTGTTTTCATAGGGTGCTTTACATGGATGAAACCCCCAGCCTTGGCAAATCAGATAGGCTGGATAGAGATTTCAGCTGTACAATAGCACCCAACGCGCATATGCAGCTAAATAATTTTCATTTTAGTTGGGTCCTCAGCCTTCTGAAGCTCCACAGCATTTAAGACAGAATCAAGAGAGAACTTCAGCTCATATTTACTACAGAATTTTGCCCCTGGCAAGCTATGGAAGAGAAAAACCCTTTAGGGTCAGGAAATGGGAGGCAAGCTGTTTTCCCAAACTAAACACCAGATGTACAAAAGGGTTTTTCCCATATTTTGACTATGGGCAAAACGCTTAGTACATAGGCCCCTAAGGTAGCACAAAGACTGGTGAGAGGGAAAGCCGATTTCTGTGGTAGTAATTCCGATTTCCGGCAGAACGGTGCAGAAGGGAAAGAGGGAAGGGGTCCATCATCCTGTCTCTGACCGTGGCCAAGCCAGGTCACCAGCAGCTGGCAGGATTCTCTCAGCAATGTCTGGAAGACTAGAAACTCTATCTTGCAGGCAGGAGACTCCTATTTATCCTGCTCCTTCTGAATGTCCTCAAAAAAGAAATTGGTAGGCATTTCTGTGCCCTCATCCTCAGCTTACTGCGACATCGCTACGGGGCTGTAATGTTAAGTATGTGCATTTAAAAATTGGCATAACTGTTCAAAATCCTCACATTTCAGATGTGAAACAAAAAAAAAGGGTAATATACGGAAATCAAACACCGAACATATCACCGATGCAAGAAAAAAACTACTTAACCAAAAAATTCTTACTACAGAAAAAAGTAATTATCCCCCCCCCCCCCCAAGTACAATAAAACACAGATTTCAGTATTTTAAAAAGGAACTGTGCCCTTTCTAAGATTGTTGCCATTTCCAGAATATAGGGGAAAGCCTTCAGCCAGTACAGCTGAAACATACCAGGATGTGCTATTAATACAACATGCAGCATAAGTCGGGGGTCACAGTCTGCAATAAACAGTGGTTTCTAAAATCTATTTTTGGGATAGATCCTCCCCCTCACCCCTCCCCCAGACTGTCCCATCTCCCTGGAAGGGGACAGAAGGTCCCTAAAGATCCTCCATAAAGGTCAGATCAAGCAAGGCTACAGGGAGTTTGCCTAGTTTCGTTCTCATTTACTTTCCCCTCCCCCTAACCCTCCACATACAAAAGCAGGTTGCGTGGTGTCAGTACACTCGGCACTGAATCCGTGACTAAGATGGTGATTGACTTTGGAAGCTACTATGGGTACCTCACGACGAGCCACCAAGGTACAGCATGACGAGATGTTCTCGTACTAATACATCAAGAGGCTGGTTCCTATACTTCTCCTGTCTGGAGCCAGAAGGTCACAGACCTCTATCTAAAAAAAAAAAAGGATAGGCTGTGGTACCATGGAGTGCTACAGCAAAAAAATCTGAACGTCCACATATAATATGAGCCACGGAATGCTCCATATTTTCTGTGGCTGAATAATGAAGCTCACGTGGGCAGGTCTGGCTTTGCCATTCTCACTGAGGAGAATAAAGCTTAGTGAATCAGGCCATGACTGAGTGATAAGAATGGTCTGACTGCGCAAACTGGGGGGGGGGAAGGGGAAAAAAAAAGGGTAGCTCATTAGTTATTTGGGGTTTGTAAGTTAAGTTTCTAATGAAAAAGATCTTATGCTGGGTGGGTGATAGGAGTACAAAGTTGAGACTTCGTTCATCTCCACCACCAGCAGTTGAAGGCCTGTTGTGCCATACGAGTCAGCACTTGTACCATTTCTTGCCAGGGAATCATGAACAGTAAGAGTAATGTTGGGGTTCTATATGAATGGATTTCACATGTATTGGTGCTTTCTGTGTTTATGTACAATTGCATACAGAACAATGACAAAAACCTCTGTCCCCTGTGAGCTGGAAGTTACTCTTCCTTGCATTAGGCACAGCAGAATTATGAGGACTAAGAAGGGACAAATCAACCAAGCTCATGACTTGCAGCTTGCTATGGTCACATGCAGAGAAAGAGAGAGGTGCATACACTGTATAAACCCAACAGAAGAATAGCCATGGATATAAGATCCCATTACAGAACTATAGAAATGTGCAAACATTCTGATCAGCAAGAGAATTCAAACAAACCAAAAACAAGGCTTCTTCAAGTAAAATTCTTTCAAATATTCAAACACTAGCAATAGTTCTCTGAATAAATAGTGAGCTACACCGCTACGATACCAACTTAAAAAAATAGATTGTATCACTGTATAGATTCTGTTTTTCTGAAATTCATCTGGAAGTACATGGGTATAAAACATTTTTTTTATTTTTACATTTTCTTGAAACGCGGGTAATAGCTTTTTTAGCAAATTCATTATGACCTGTGGCAACAACTCATGAGGCAATATAAAACAAAATATTAATATCCCTCTTGTTCATTAAGAGGTCGATTTTAAAAAGGAGCGAGCACACGTCCCATGTGCACGCGGTTCCCGGTGGACGCGCCAATTTTATAACATGTGTGCGGCGACGCGCGTTATGTTATAAAACACGATATCCGCGTGCACATGCGTGCCCGATTTTATACCTCGGCAGGCACATGTGCAGGCAGGTGTCCCATTCGTGTGCGCGGTGGGGGGGGGGTATATTTTTAATTACTCACTGCCACACAATCCGCCTTTTCCCTAGTTCCCTCCCAGTCCACTGCAATTAAGGAGTGGAATGGGAGAGAAGTTCCCTAACCCTAACATTCCTCCCTTTTCCCTTCTCCTCCCTGACCCCTAAATTATCCCTAACTAACCCTTTTTTTTTTTTTTTGTTTGTTTGTTTCAGTACTTTACTGTTCCCTGGAGCAGAAGTATCTTCCTCACTTCCCCGGCCCGGCACTTCTGCACGTAACAGATTACACGCGTGGCCGGGCCCTTTCAAAAATGCCCGCAGCGGGCGCAGGGCTCAGCCACGTGCATAACCTCTATTTTTTTTTTTACATGCGCAACGCTCTTAAAATTTGGGCGTAAATCTTTACTTTAAATTGCACGTTTTACGGAAGAACTTTTTAAATAAAACACACATCAATTACTTGTAAATAACTGACTACCCTACTGTTAAATGAAAATACTTTTTGCCCGCCTTCTCATGGCCTGAAGACTGTGTTGTTTCTCGCTGCTTATGATCATTTAAGCCAAAATTAGGTCTGGAAGGCACTGTAAAAAAAAATTACAATTTTCCAAAGGACAGTTACAAACATCTGTGGCAAGTAAACAAAGGACTATTGCAAACTGCTAGTATGACGAGATCATCCTTGCCGGTCTTACAGCCATGGGTGCAAATCCCCTCTGTGTAGAAGATACCTCCAGCTGGCACCTAGTTGGAACTAGGCGCTTCACATTTGAAAAATATTTGCTAGGAAACGCTGAGTGACGTACAGTTCCATTGTCTGTTAGGCTGAACGAAGACCAGGGGTCCAGGGAGTTCAACCTTCTTCTGTGGTTTGGAAGGATACACAAATATTTTAAAAGGATTCTCCAGTTACTTATTGCTGTTTCCGTGTTAGACCACTTGAATATGCAGTATTACAGGGTCACACGCCTTGGGAGGGTGCGTTTAAAAAAAAAACAAAAAAACTTTTTAATAAATAAGTTAAACAAAATAAGAATCAGGTGATACATTTTTATTGGACTAACTAAAAAAGGTGGTCAATCCCGGCCGTGATTTTTTCAAAATATCCATAATGAATATGCATGAGCTAGATCTGCATTCAGTGGAGGTAGTGCATGCAAATCACTGTGGATATCCTGGAAACCAGACCTGTTTTTGGAATTGGCCACCCCCAGACTAAGTCTACACTGACCTAATTAAAGACACCCACTGTTCTTGAAAGCTAGTCTCAGATATACTGAGTTAGTGCAATACAAAAGATATCACCACCACTTGATTGTGGACCCTTTACTTCTACTTGCTTATCACACTGCTGCAATATCCAGTCATGCTGAAATCAGTTCTATCAGTACAAAACCAGCCTTTAAAGGAAATTTTACCATCTGCCCAGGCTGTAAATTGTGTGAGCTGTAGAAGGCAATTGGTGCACAGACGTGTGCCTGAGTCAGGGACAGAAGATGACCCAGTTTTCAGAGGGAGACTTGATCAGACCTGCAAGTACTGCAGAGCACCGAGAGGGAAACTGGGTCACATCTCACCCGTAACACAAAGGCATAGGTTACAGCTCACATCAGTAGAACCTTATTGAAATGCCAGCATTTCACTTACTTCTTTACCTTCATGCATGCTTTTAACACACAGTACAAGCAACACAAGCAAGAATGAAAAACAAAACCCTGCTATTGCCATGGGCTTATACTGAATAAGACATACAGTAAGGTCTGTCATAGGTCAGAACACCATCAAACAAATTGGCTCTCTCCATGTTAGCTGGACTGCATAATTAAATACTAAACAAAATCTTTAAAAGAGAAAATGACTGTAGTTTGTATAATTATGTGGCTATTGTCTTCCACAACACATATGCATCTTGAGTAAGGAGGGTAGTTGACCTTTAAGTAATCAGTTTAGTACCTCTACCCTAGTATATATATTTATTTATTTATTTTGTTTTATATACCGGCAACCGTTTGCACATCGTGCCGGTTTACAGATAACTTACAACCAAAGGATATATAGGCAAGGCCTTTACAAGGAACAGTGTGTATGCAAATGTCCGGTGTCAATTGCTGTTTGTCAAAAGAAAACCTTAAAAATGTGTTGAACTGAAAGCCAGTAAGTGGCCTTTCCACACGGAGAGCAGCACTGGCAAAAAGCACAGGTGATGGTGTTATGACAGCCTCCACTGACAGAAACTACTGTGTGTCCAAGCTCGGGTTTCATCATGTGCCCCAGGTTTAGGAGACATCAATATTAGGACTAGGATACTTAGGTTTAACATTTCTTTGCACAAAAATAGCTGCCACACCAGGTGCAACTCTCCCTGGGGCGTTACATTTCAGTAGCAAAACAACCCTCCTAACCAGAAGGTAAAACAAAGTGCATGGCAGTGTCAGGGTTAAAAAAACCACATAGCTCGTTTTTACTGTATTGCATAAGTCCAATGTAAACATAAAGAGTGCAAGGCGATTATTTTTAGGAGCAGGTCGATCTGCACTGCAAGAGTCGGGCATGCTTCTCCTCTGAGGGAATGTCCACATACACTTTAAATAGCCAAGTGCTTCTCCCCTTCTCTGTGCTGTAAAAGGGGACAGAAAAACGCACATTAGGTTATCAAGCCTACCTCCCTCTAAATAAAGATCCAACAGGTGCCAGCTCGTCCTGCAGCCCACAGAACATTAGTAAAAGTGAAAATAAGCCCGGCGCGCGCGCGCAACGTTACCCCGTCTAAGCAAGCGAGCATGGGGTTTTTTTTAAGAACGAGGGCCGAATCCTGCTCGGCATATTCCCCACCCCCCCCCAACTGGGCGCAAACTGGTTGGGGGCCGGCCCTTACCAGCTTCCTCTGGCTGCTGAGGCAGAAGGTGCAGATGGGCCGGGGGGCCGCGCCGCCGGGCCGCCGGCCCTGCAGGCAGGGCGGCTCCTCGCCGCCCTCCTCGCCCAGCAGCAGGATGTTGGCCAGATGGGCGATGTAGCTGGACGCCAGGCGGAGCGTCTCGATCTTGGAGAGCTTGCGGTCGGCGGGCTCGGTGGGGATGAGCGTCCTGAGCGCCGTGAAGGCCGTGTTCACGCTGTGCGTGCGGTCGCGCTCGCGGGCGTTGGCCGCCTGCCGCTGCTTGCTGACGCCCGGCGGCGGCGGCCGCCGGCTGCGGCGGGGCCGCCGCCGGCCGCCCTCTTTCTCCGAGCTCTCGCTGCCGCTCTCCTCCGGCGGCTCGGAGGCGTCCGAGCCGTAGCCGCCGCCGCTCTCCTCGGGGCGCGCGCCGCCGCAGCCCGTCGCCTTCATGGCGCCGGCTGGAGCACGAGGCGGCGGCGGTGGTGGTGGCCGCGCCGCGGTGGCGGGCGCGCGGGCCCCGGCGCTTTTATGCGAGGCGGGCGGGCCGCACCTGTTCGGCCGCCGCCAGCTCCACTTGATCCACGCTGACACCTCGGCCGGGCCATGTTTGAAGGAGAGGGGGGCGGCGGCTGCTTTTAGACCCGAGCAGGTGGTCCCTGCGCCCAGGCGGCTCCCGGTGCACCTGTTCCTGGTGTCAGGGGCGGGGCCCGCCTCCCTCCCTCCCACAATAGTCCGGCAAAAAAAGACAGTAAAAAAAGAAAATAGAGGCATGCAAGCCACAAACAAAAAAAAGAATAGAGCCAAGAAAAAAAAAAATAGAGGCATGCAAGCCACAAACAAAAAAAAGAATAGAGCCAAGAAAAAAAAAAAAATAGAGGCATGCAAGCCACAAACAAAAAAAAGAATAGAGCCAAGAAAAAAAAAAAATAGAGGCATGCAAGCCACAAACAAAAAAAAGAATAGAGCCAAGAAAAAAAAAAATAGAGGCATGCAAGCCACAAACAAAAAAAAGAATAGAGCCAAGAAAAAAAAAAATAGAGGCATGCAAGCCACAAACAAAAAAAAGAATAGAGCCAAGAAAAAAAAAAATAGAGGCATGCAAGCCACAAACAAAAAAAGAATAGAGCCAAGAAAAAAAAAAATAGAGGCATGCAAGCCACAAACAAAAAAAAGAATAGAGCCAAGAAAAAAAAAAAGAGGCATGCAAGCCACAAACAAAAAAAAAGAATAGAGCCAAGAAAAAAAAAAATAGAGGCATGCAAGCCACAAACAAAAAAAAGAATAGAGCCAAGAAAAAAAAAAATAGAGGCATGCAAGCCACAAACAAAAAAAAGAATAGAGCCAAGAAAAAAAAAAATAGAGGCATGCAAGCCACAAACAAAAAAAAAGAATAGAGCCAAGAAAATAAAAAGAAAAAAATAGAGGCCTTGCCTTCTTTCAAATTCCGCTTCTTTTACTCGGGGGAAGCGGCTTTCTCGGGTACCCAGAGGCGATGATGTGCTAAAAGGTTGCAGTTTAGGGGCTTTGAGATGTATTTATTTGGTTGCATGCCGCCTTTCAGACACTTCAAAGCAGATTACATTCAGGTAACTGTAGGTATTTCCCCGTCCTCAAAAGGGCTCACCATCCAGGAGGCCGATCGCATAAAGCAGCGCGGAAGACAGGCGCTCAGTGTTGAGCGCCCGCTATCCTAATGAGCGCCCAGCCACCATTCCCGGGCCCGAGACTGAATATTTAACATTTTTTTTTTATTTATTTAAAGAGTTTTCTATTCCGTCATTCGGAAACGTCAAAGTAACGCCATCATAACGAGGGGGGGTCGCGCTGCCGAGATGGCACTAGGGACAAATGTGCGCCCCTAGCGCCTCCTCAGCAGCGGGCGCCCGGGAGAGGTCGGTTGTTAGCGGGTTAGGAAAAGAGACGCTCAATGTGTTACGAGCATCCGTTTTCCTAACCTGTGCATAGCCACGCTCGTTAATTGAGTGTCCATTTTCCTAACCTGACCGCCGGCGCACTTTATTTTTTATTTTTATTTTTTTACTTTCTGTCCTTTTTGTTCCTTCGACTTTTGCCATGATATTAAGTCAGAGGAAGTATATTTCTGAGGGTAAAATTTGTGGGTCAGACGCACATTTTTTATTTTGATTGAGGAAGAATAGCTAATAGCCTAATCAACATGCATTTGCATGTGATGAGCACTATTAGTGCTGTTTGGATTTGATTACTTACCTTTCCAGATGTAAGCTCCAGCTGAATTACAGTCCAGGTGCAGTAAGCAGGGCTGACTTTAGGATGTGCAGGTGCCCAACTGCAGCTGGGCCTTAGAATACTGAAATTATAGTGGTGGTGTGCCCATCCTTTCTGCAGGGGGCCAGGATGGTCACCCCTGTTTGCTATCCCCCAAGGGCAGCCCCGGCAGTAGGTATTTTCTTGCCCCAGAGGTAATGGAGTGGTAAGTGTCTTGTCCAAAGTGCTAAGGCACATGATTAGGAGAAGTAGGATTTGAACCCTGCATTGCTCTGGTTCTCAGGCCACTGCCTCAACCAGTAGGCTACTTCTCCAACCCCTGTAAGGCCATTTAGGACTGTGATACCATTTTACGTTTGATTCCCCCCTCCCCCTTTTTTTCATATTAAAAAATAACTTTATTTTTATTGATTTCAAATATAAATCCAAGTAAAATGAATGAAAAAAAAAAATCAATGCTGAATAACAGGAAAAACAATTGCAATATACCATTCTCAAATGAGAAATAAAAAAAAGAGTTCTCCTGCCTATAACTAGTCCACTATTCTCCCTTTAGTTTAAGCAGCACTGTATCTGGAATTGAGTTCCAAAAACCAGTAGCTTTGCCTGGCATCTTTAAACTTGAGGCCTGTCTGTTTTGTTGAGGACTCAGATTTCTGATGACGAGAGAGCCAATAAGCAGATCCCAAAGAAATAAATGTATCATCAAGATGCAAGCAGTCGGAGCAGAAGAGTAGCCTAGTGGTTAGAGCAGCACACTAAAAACCCGGGCAGCCCGGGCTCCAGCCCAGTCCTGCTGATGTTCTTTGTGACCTTGGGCAGGTCACATCATCCTGCATTGCGTCAGGTACATACTTAGAATAGGAGCCCTCAAAGGACAGGGAAATAGTTACTGCACCTGAAGGTAATGCACCTTGAGCCACCAGTGAAAAGGTTGTGCGTTAAATAAACAAATGAGTTTTTGCCAGTGCTTTACTATTTGCAAAGGCTTCAATTCTGTTAGGCTCTCTTATGGCATCTTCTTTTAATTTTTAAATAACCATACGCTATTGTGGAATAGGAAATTCCAGGCTTCTATAACCATTTGTTGTACTAATCTACAAGAGACTTATTTTCCATAAATACTCTTGCCCTCATGTTGAAATCTCCCTGTGGTGCCCTTTATAGCCCTGACCCCACCCCCATCATCCCCTCACACCTTAGATCAGGAAAGAGGTTTCCTCTCACTTGATCTCCTCATACTGAATTTGGTCTAGCCACAAACCCTTCCAGCTGGCACACAAAGGAGGATAGATATTGTCTTCCTTATAGTAACACAAAAATTCACTATTTTCCAGTATAATACATCCAAACACTTGCAGCATGGAAAAAGAAGCACAGTTTGTGGTGATTAGAATTATTCCATTACCAACTCTGTGCTAAGTCAACTGTGGCATATGCGTCTAAGCATAGACTAATAAACCGAATGCAGACACGCCTTCCAGCATTCTCAGCTCTGAGCTCTCTTGCTGTACACAAGCACAGCTGATGCACATACATGGTATCTTGGCTGCTTGTGCTCATGTCCAGCTGTTACAATGACCTTCCACCTGTGCAGGGACGGTGCGTGTGTGTCTTGTGCCATTGGCCGCTTGTCAAAACCCATGAAATGGTAACAGATCGCATGGGCTTTTGTACCTGCTCACAAGCGCTAGGCAGCACTGCCAGCTTACAACAATCCCATCTATACTGTAAAACTGTTTCAAAAACTGGTCTCAAAATTAGTTTCACAATCAGTTCATCCACATGTAACCTGCCCCCAGCCCCCCTCACCAAGGAATGGGGATGGCGGGTCATGCTAGGAAACTGCTGAGACCTGACACAACTCATTACAGCCTCAGAGTTCATTCTGAACAGTGGGGAAGCAAAGCTTCGGGGCCCTTAGGGTTACAACTATCACTCACTCTCAAGAAGCACTCTTCAGACAGGATGTGGTTTTCCAGCACAAATAAAACTTTATTTAATAATCAGCTTCTTCAGAGGAAATTATTTTACATAAAGTACACATTTTTAGGAGGTGAATTAGTTTCTTCCATACCATATGCACTTTCTCAGGATCCTCTTGTCTGCTGGCAGGAACTTCTGGAATGGGCTGTAAGGATTCCCTTGCCTGCTATTTGTGAATTTGAACTGGGTCCTCTTCAGACTGTCTTTTCTGCCACTCATCTGGGTTTAGTTTGAAATGAGCATTCTCCTTGGTTCCACCTCCTAATACCAGGTTAGCACACATACACCAGCTGGGCAAGTAAGTAAATAGAAAGACTAGGGGGCACTCCATGAAGTTAGCATGTGGCACATTTAAAACTAATCAGAGAAAGTTCTTTTTCACTCAACGCGCAATTAAACTCTGGAATTTGTTGCCAGAGGATGTGGTTCGTGCAGTTAGTGTAGCTGTGTTTAAAAAAGGATTGGATAAGTTCTTGGAGGAGAAGTCCATTACCTGCTATTAATTAAGCTGACATAGATAATAACCACTGCTATTACTAGCAACGGTAACATGGAATAGACTTAGTTTTTGGGTACTTGCCAGGTTCTTATGGCCTGGATTGGCCACTGTTGGAAACAGGATGTTGGGCTTGATGGACCCTTGGTCTGACATGTTCTTATGTAAAGCTCTTTCGTCCCGTCCCCAAAAAGTGCAGTGGTTCGGTGTAGTTTACTGATTTTTTGAGGAAGCTGAAGGTTCACATGGGTAGTGTTGCCGCCCCGTCCGGCCCGCGCACGGACCTGCTCACCTCTCTGGCTCCTCTGCAGGTCCCGGGTCAGCCTCCCCAGCGGCAGCCGCAAGCTCTTCCAGGCCTCGGCGCCCCACGGCGACGGTCGCCGTGCCTTCCACTGCGCACCAGGCCTCACACGGGAGTTGGGCGTCTTCCGTGGCGTTGGCCATGCGCATGCGCACGGACCGCCCGGCTTCTTGTAGGGCCAGGGGCGGGTCCTAGTTCCGCGGTGCACCCTGATTGAAGGAACTACTTAAGGAAGTCGCTGCCTGCACTTCCTTGCCTTGGCAATTGGGTCGGCATTGTATTGTGTGTGCTAGATTGTCACTGCGTGCTAAGCCTTGTTCCAGTCTTGTTCCAGGATCCTACTGTTCCAGCCTTGTTCCTGCATTCTACTGTCCCAGCGTCCCTCTGTTCCTGCATCTGTCCATCCGTCTCCCAGGTAGTACCCTCGGACTGTCTCTCTCGTACTGACCTCAGCCTGTTCCTTGACCTCTTTGTCTGCTGCCTGCCTCCTGACCTCTGCCTGCCTTGTGAGCTCGTCTGACCTCCAGAACTTGACCTCTGCCTCGTCGACTACTCCTCGGACTGTCTCTTGGATTCTGACCTCTGCCTGATTGACCACACCTCCTGATTCGCGGACCCTCTCTGAGTATATGGTGGAGTTCAGGACTCTGGCATCTGAGCTCAGGTGGCAAGATTGCAAGCCATCTTCCTAGATGGACTCTCCAGCGCTCTCAAAGATGAACTCTCCATCCGTGAGACTCCCTCGTCTCTAGAGGACCTGATTTCCCTCACCGAGAAGATTGATCATCGTCTCCGGCAAAGGTTCCTAGAAGTAAAGGCCTCCCTCTCTCCTATACCGCGTCCCATGCATGTCCTAAATCCTCCTGCCAAGACTCCAGCACCACCGCCCTCTTCCGTGGTGGAACCTATGGAGGTGAACCGTGGGCGACTGTCTCTGACCGAACATCTCCGTCGGAGGAAGGAGGGTCTTTGCCTTTACTGTGGCACTTCCGGAAATACTCAGCAGTTCTGTCCAGTCCGTCCAGAAAACTGCAATGCCTGAGCCCGGTGGGGGTCCCGAGCTTAGGCGCTACTGTCACTGGCCCCCAACTCCTGCTTCCCGTCTCTCTGGGCATCGAGGCCTATTCCTTTGCCACCACTGCTCTTGTCGATATCGAGCAAGTGGCAGCTTCATCATGGATAACATTGTCAAGCTTCTGAACATTCCTCTTCAGCCATTAGATGTGAGTCTTCGCATCGCCTCCATTCAAGGAGAACCTCTTCCAGGGCTCACCACCCATCGAACAGTGGCTGTCCGTCTTACCGTTGGAACTCTCCATGAGGAGGAGATGTCCTATTTGTTAAAATGTTCTACACATCCTGTTTTCCTAGGGTTGCCCTGGCTCCAGGTCCACGAACCCCAGTTCGATTGGCAGTCCCTGCAGTTGGTGCAGAGGGGCTCCAAATGCCAGAAGACATGTCTACGTCAAGTATCTTCAGTTGTCCCTGATTGTAGATCTGTAAACAATGATTATTTTCCATATAATAATCATTATGGCAAAGTCCAGAGATGTTGTAATTGTCAATATGCAGTAGTTGGAAACTTCTGGGACAGTAAAAGAGAAAGGAATATTTTGACCAGAGGGTTTCCCCATGGATTCAGTTGTGATGTCCTTGTAAAAAATTTGTATTAAAATGTCTAGCAGTTTAAATCCCATTTTAAGAATATGCCCGTTATTGGATGTTGTATAGGGTATCTATAAACATATTGGCCACTGGAGGGCACCAGTGTAATCTGCAATAGAAAACCTAGACTCGCACAGGCCCACGAGCAATAGTCTTGAGTGTGTGAAATATATATTAGCGCAAGTTGCACAGCTGCGACTTAATGAGTTTGTTTTATGCACTTATTTACAAATGAAGCAATGTTGACCATGGGAATGATCACAGCATGTAGCACCTGAGGCCTTCTGCTTTACCAGAAGTGAGAATACGGCATGATGGCAAGCCATGGGAAGAAGGACGGCACTGGTCCAAACAGTATGAATGAAACTCTGTTATCTTTCTCATTTTTGTCACGCTTCTCATTCTGCGAGCGAGCATCATCCCTGATCAGTCAACTCAAGAGAGACGTCAGAGTATATGGTTATTAATAAAAGTATTGTACTGCACGTGACTCGTAATTTTCATTAGATACAGACCTTAGGCAGTATAACTATGTTGCATTGTTTGCATGTAAAGCAAAACACATTCCACCATTCTCCTTCCCATATTGCACTCTTCCTGGATTACTTGGAGTTTAATTCTTTGTTCATTGTAACAAGAATAAAGTAATATATACCAGACATTTGTCCTTTATAAGACAAAGAGTCAGGTAGTTATCCACTGTGCTGGGCAAATAAAATATTCATATCCTAGGGATGGAAAAGGCATCTGAGAAAACAAATCAACCCCTTTTATTCAGGTTTTCGAGCAGCTTCCACTCTCCAGTACATAATGTGTTGTATCAGGCTCGTTGCAATGTGCCAGAGCCTCTTTCTTTATGGATATGCAAAGTCACTTTGCTGTTGTTACTAACATATGGCTTAGAGTGGAGGAGATGCAAGGAGCATGATTGCAGCATATTGATTTTTGTTTTGTGTTGTTGTATGATTATGTACATTTTATTGTAGACTGCTATGAAGTGTATGATGTCGCAGTATATACATTTTTAATAAACCATAAACCACAAACCAGCATGCAGGAGCAGATTGGCTTATCAGGGGATCGGGCAGCCCTGGTGAGCACGTGGTTTCCTCTCCTCAGCATTTGGCAGCTGGGAGCTATAGCGCAAGGTTCTGCCTGCTGGCGACCAAAGAAGAGGGAACGCGGTGGAGCCCATCACGCGGTGGCCTGAAGAAAGCCCTGCCGGGGCCACGGCAGAGCCCATCCCACTGCGGCACAAAGAAATCCCCCATGGGGCCATGGTGGAGCCCATCCCATCATGGCCCGAAAAGAGGGTGAGGCCCTGAGAGTGGGACTGCATGTGAGAGCACAGGTGGCTTTTTGTTTGCGTGTGTGTGTGTGTCTGAGAGAGCACAGGTGGGTGTTTGACTGTGCATCTTTATGACAGAATAGAAAGTTTGTGTGGCCTTTCCACCCACCTTCCCTCCCTCCCCACTAATCCACAGCAATCGTGGGACTGGAAATCAAAAGCTCACAGTGTAACATTTGGCCGGCCGTGGGACAGCCCTGTGACTGGCCACATTCACCCTAGGATGCCGCCAACCCACCCCGACGCCATTCTTTCTGCCGCGTAGTTGCTGCCTTTCCCATGTGTGCCGATAGGTGCGGGCGCGCGCACGTTCATGTTTGATATGAGCCCCGTGATGGGAAACCCTCATCAGCGTGGCAAGAAACCCTCTTTGGTGCTAGTTAAACCCATCTGTCCTGTTCACCAGTACCTCAGCAACAGGTTCTCCTGCTCCTGCAGCGTGTGTTGCTTCTCTGTCTCAGTGCTAGGGATGTGAATCGTTTTTGAACGATTAAAATTATCTGACGATAATACGGCCCGGGTGCAGGAAGTCGCTCCCGGACCCCCGCTGGACTTTTGGCAAGTCTTGTGGGGGTCAGGAGGCCCCCCCAAGCTGGCCAAAAGTCCCTGGGGTTCCAGCGGGGGTCCGGGAGCGATCTCCTGCACGCGTGACGTCGGGAGCCAGGAACCAAAATGGCGCCGGCGCTACCTTTGCCCTGTCACATGATAAGGGCAAAGGGCCACTGGCGCCATTTCTCTTAACGCAGCCGTGGCCAGAGAGCTGGAGATCGCGCCGGGACCCCCCCCACTGGACCCCAGGTAATTTAAAACATTTTGGGGGGTTCGGTAGGGTGGGAGATTTGTTTAAAGGTTCGGGGTGGGTTTTAGGGTTTTTTTTGGTGTGCCAGTTTTCCCGCCCTCCCCCGATTTACGATTTTTAACGATTTAAAAAAAAAACAAAAAAAAAACACGACAATCAGATTTCCCCCCCCCCCCAGCCAAAATCGATCGTTAAGACTATCAGTCACACGATTCACACCCCTACTCAGTGCCTTGCCTTGTTGTTTCCCTGCCTGCCTTGCCTCCTAATTGTTGGCCTGTCTTGCCTTGCCTCTTCCCGACGTGTCCTGGTCCCATCTGTGTCTTGCCTGTCCATCTCTGCTTGACTTCTGGTATTGACCCTGGCTGTGGACCCTGACTACTCTCCTGGATTGCCACCTGTCCTGATTTCGGCTTGGACCCTACACTGATTGACCTCTGCCTAGACTTCAACACAGCCTGTACTCCACCTGCCCAGACCTTATTCTGGACCTTGACACTGCTTGCTCACTGCCTGATTTCAGCCTGTTAGTTGACTTTACCTGACCGCTTATTACAGGGCCCTCGTCTAAGCCCTGTTGGCCCCTGGAACCCAAGTGCTCAACCTGCAGGGATCGGGGCTGGTATAGGTGAAGCCCTAGACCCAGTCCTTGTAAGACCGTGTCCACCAGCTGTTGGCATGTGCCTAGCAGGTTCACCTACTAGGTGCGTCAACCACGTCACAGCCCTAGGATTCACATCCTTGACTTACGGATTTGGAGAGCGGGGAATTTTTTTGTCCTTATTTGTTTTAATTATGACTTTTGGCCTATTAGTTGATGTGTTTGTTGGTTTGAAATATTTTATTGGTGTTCTGTTAATTTTTAAAAATTATGAATTTTTAAATATTGATTAAAGTGATTTAAGTGAAAAGTGATTTAAGAAAGCTTGAAGAGTGGTCGAAGATTTGGCAGCTGGGATTCAGTGCCAAGAAGTGCAGAATCCTGCATCTGGAGTGAGGCAATCCAAGAGAGCTTTAAATGAAGGGGGATGAAAGACTGATGTGCACGGATCGAGAGAAGGACCTTGGGGTGATAGTGTTTGGCAATCTGAAGACGGTGAAGCAATGTGACAAGGCAATAGCTAAAGCCAGAATAGTGCTGGGCTGCACAGAGAGAGGAATAACCAGTAAGAAAAAGGAGGTGATAATCCCCTTGTACAGGTCCTTGGTGAGGCCTCACCTGGAGTACTGTGTCCAGCCCTGGAGCCCTTATCTGGCAGTTAGTGCTGTTTTGGTATGGGAGGTTTACTATATTGTAATTGAAATCATGTATTCAGGGCTTTCTGAGGTCCAAGCCCACACCCAACATGCATTACAATAGGCCTAATGCCATACGGATTCCAAATATGTTTTTTGCTTTTTTGCAGGGTTTTCTGGTTTGCATATAAATATAATATAAATGTTATTTTAAGTGATTTTTTTTTTATCTCAGAAGACTGTATTTTGAATGTTCTTATACATATAAAATCTGTTATAAATGAATAATTTATACTAGTATTCTCTAATGTAAGGGTTATTAATCATAGAGGCAGGCAACATCATCAAGCATTCACCAACAAAGATTATTCTTCCCTCCTAGCAACCAAGGCAAATACTATCACATGGAAATTCAGTCTGACTTTCAGTCCATGAGTCCAAGAATAGCAGGGACCCTTCTGTAATCATCTGTGATATCAACCACGTAATGGGTTTTGTTTTTCTAAGCCTCTCTTTACCTTCCCCAGATCTGCTTTGCTTGTAGTAAAGTAGAACTGCAGAAAATGCTTTTTTATTATTATTATTTTTTTTTTCAAACTTATCCAATCCTTTTTTAAACACAGCTATACTAACTGCACTAACCACATCCTCTGGCAACAAATTCCAGAGTTTAATTGTGCGTTGAGTAAAAAAGAACTTTCTCCGATTAGTTTTAAATGTGCCCCATGCTAACTTCATGGAGTGCCCCCTAGGGCCTCATTTTCCAATATCGCATTGGTAACGCATTAGGGGGCGTTACCAATGCAAATGAGGCTTCTTTCGTGCAGTGGGGAAACATCGCGTGCGGCGATGTTTTCGCCATTCGCGAAAACATTAGCACCGCACGCGATGTTTTCCCAGTGTGCGATGATTCTTTCGGTGTTTCATCGCAGTGCACGATATTTGCCCTTCAATCATCACGGTCCACGACAGCCCATTTCAGGCACAAGAGAGAGAGAGAGAGAGAGAGAGAGAGAGAGAGAGAGAGAGAGAGAGAGAGAGAGAGAGAGAGAGAGAGAGAGAGAGAGAGAGACTGACTTACTATAGTGCCTATGCCCTAGACAGGTATTTTAACCCCTATGGGAGGGCCACCTACTAACTCGGGGTGGGGATTAGGTATGAGCGTCGGGGGTTGGGGGCCACTCGCATTCCACATGAGACCTACGGAAAGAACAGTGGTCTCTAGTGAAGATTTGCTGGCCGTCGGAGTGAGGAAACTCATTCCAAGAGGAGATTTGGGCTACGTTCTCTCCACCTAGCTTGTTGTTGCCCAGTTAGAGTGTCCATCAAGCTAGGTGGAGAGAACGTAGCCCAAATCTCCTCTTGGAGTGAGTTTCCTCACTCCGACGGCCAGCAAATCTTCACTAGAGACCACTGTTCTTTCCGTAGGTCTCATGTGGAATGCGAAAGTGGCCCCCAACCCCCGACGCTCATACCTAATCCCCACCCCGAGTTAGTAGGTGGCCCTCCCATAGGGATACAAATACCTGTCTAGGGCATAGGCACTATAGTAAGTCTCTCTCTCTCTCTCTCCCTCCCCCCCCCCCGTGTCTGGAACTATCGTGGACCGCGATAATTAAAGAGTAAATAACCGATTCACATCTACCCGTTCTAGACCTCTCATGATTTTAAACACCTCTATCACATCCCCCCTCAGTCGTCTCTTCTCCAATTTAAATAGCCAGTGATTTATTGAAACTACTGATATTTAAAACAGTTGTGATGTCTATTTAATGTTTTTCAGTTAGAGGCAGTGTGGGGACCCTATGTATGTTATGGAGAGATAGATGATATAATTCTGTGAAGACACAATGTCAATTTATGATACATGATCAGCAGAAGGAATGTTCATAATCAAATTACAGCATGAAAATCGATTTGTAAATATTATTATACTAAACCCTTGTGTGTAATCCGTGGAGTTTCCCTGAAGAAGCCTGTTTATGCAGGCGAAACGAGAAATTTCGTCGGAGTATTTTAAAATATGTTAATGGGTTTTCTCTGATGAATATTATATCACAGATGATGTATATATTCACATGAATGTATATGTATTGAGGATTTTTATGAATGTATGGAGTGTATGGAGTATGAATGTAGGTTTAATAGTTAAATTAATCAGATTTTAAAGTTTATTGTATATGCACAAGTGTCCCATACATGTCCAGATATTGTATGTATTGATAATTTTGTATACACAATAAATAAAAAAATTTTGGGCATATGATATTGCCTAGTTTCCTCTGGAATGATGCTATAGTTTACACAATAATTATGTATGCAGCTTCATGGGGTCATCACCCTTCTATGTAGTGTTGTGATATCATCCTCGCATACCTAAGCCTGTTTTAGTTCCCGTCACCTGCCATGCTGTCAACTTAATGGGACATGAACTCCAGGATATCCGGAAGAAGATACACCACCTCCTGGAATAAGTGGCTGAGCATTTCAAGAAACAGGCAGACAAAAAATGTCACCAATAGCCAGGGGTGTGGCTCAGCATAAAGAACTTATGCTTAAGAATGTCCTTGATGAAGTTTGCATCCAAGTTCATGGATCCATTTTCTATCATGCGGCAGCTGGAACCGGTGGCCTACAAGCTAAAGTTACTTTCATCTCTACGGATCCACAATGCCTTTCATGTATCCCTGCTGAAACCTGCAATCCTCTCATGGTGGGGCAGATCACCCCTCCAACCCTCTGAAGTCTCAGCTGAAGAAGATACCCAATATGAAGTCCAGAAAATCTTGAATTCCCAGAAGGTCCAAAATCAAATCCAATATCTAATCTCCTGGAAAAACTATGGGCCCAAATACAATTCCTGGGAGCCATCCTCCAACCTCCAAGCCCCCTAGCTAATATATAAGTTCCACAGGAGATTCCCCAGGAAACCCAAGCCCAGAAGGCTGGGGAGGGAGCTTTGGAGGGAGGATACTGGCTCAAAGAATGGCCCTGCATGTCACCGCTCTCATTTCCGATGCCACCAGACAAGTCTCACTGCCAATACAAAGCTTCCCTCCTCGAATGCTGTCCAATGCCACCTGTCATCATTCTCTCTGATGTTCCATAGGTGCACATGTGCACCTGATGCCCTGTCTCTTAAAAGGTCCCATGGCAAGAACTTGGCTATGATGCCCTCAGATGACGTCACTGGCTTCCCTCTATTAAAGGCTTCTTCCAAAGAGCAGAAGTCACCTCAGCAATCGTTCTCCGGCATTTCAGCAGTGTGTGTTGCTCCTGCAATCCTGGTTCCTGTTTGTTCCTGCCTTGCTTCCTTGTCTAGCCTTGTCTCGTCCAGCCTCGCCTCCTCATTCCAGTGTCTTCTATCTGTCTTCGTGCCTCTCTCCTTGGACCACTACCACACTTGCCTGCTGCCTGGACCTCTTGCCTCGGATATGGTAATGCTTGTCTACCACCTGCCCAGTCTCGGCCTGTGCCCAGCTTCCTCAGTCTGCTTCCTGTTCTGCCCCCTCCGTGCCCTCAGACTCTTGCTCTCCTGGCTGCTGTAGGGACCCACCTAAGTCCTGCTGGCTGCCAGAACCCAAGGGCTCAACCTGCAGGGAACACAGCTGGTATAGATGAAGCTCCAGCCTGTCCTGCTACAGGGCACGTTCGCCAGTTGTCAGCATAGGCCTTGTAAGTTCGCCTAGAGGGCAGCATCAACTACGCCACAGCACCAAGGGTTTACTTCCACGCCACTCATCACAGCATGCTCTAAAGTCATTGCGGTTTCTCCAAGTAGCACTCCACTGCAATATCACCCAAGAACTGCAGAGAAATTCATTTAAATCATTCGGCAAACAGTGAGATTGAACTGAAGAAGCAGGTGCTAAATTTGGCCAGAATTTAGACGGGGACTTTAGGTACACATTTTAAATTTGCTTGAACTGAGAACTGAAAGAAAGGCATTTGTGGTTTTCGGTTTATAAGTTGCAAAAAGCTAATTTCTTAATCTTTTCCAATGCTAATAAATTCTTCTTTTATTATTAATGACATGGGGGTAGATATTCAATCATTAAGATTTAAGTGAGTTAACCGGATAAGACTTATCCAACTAACTCACACGGGATATTCAGTGGCACGGCTCAATAAATTACTAGTTATCTAGATAACTTTTATTTATCTAACTTTAGACCTGCTATTGAGCAGGTCTAACTTATCCAGGTAACATTACTGGATAAGTTCAAATATCATTACTTAGCCAGATGCTGGATTGCCCATATACCACACACCACTTATCCAGCTCTCTACTTAGCCAGATAAGTAGATATCTAGCTAAGTGACATGGCTGAACAGATATTCAGCCGCTGCCACTTAGCTGGATAAGTCCCTACTTATCCAGTTAAGTAGTACTGAGTATCAGCCTCATGGGTTTAGTCTCCTGTAGAGTATAAGAGATCCATATTTATCAGCATTTAGCGAAATGCTGATTTTTTAATATTTCCACCACTGGCAATTCAGTTCAATCAGTAACGATGAGCACATGGTAGTCAGAGTCAGATGGAAGTCAAGCAATGTCAAAGTCCAGTCTGAGATCAAGCCAATGACAATCCAAAAGATGAGGAAAGAAAAGGAGGACGAGAGATCACAGGAGTGAGAGGAGGCACTGAAGACAGACAAAGGAAAGACTGACATTGAAGACAAGAACTCAGAAGGCAAACCAGACAACCAGGAACAGGACACAGGAACTCAGGAACACCTCCCAGCAGAATCAGGAGCCATGAAGCAAGGAGGAGGAACCAGGAATGCAGAGACAAAGCACTTCTCCAATGGAGTTGACCTATTGCCGAGACATCCGTGGTGAGTTGGAGAGGGCCTTTTATAGTGAGGAGGTCCTGGCATCATCAGAAGGCACCCAGGAAATCTCCCGCTGCAGGACCTTTATATCTCAGAGAGACGCATGCACACCTAGGAGGATGTGGGAGGCTCAGTCAGCGGTGTCCTGCTGACTGCACCTGCTTGCAGGAGCATGGCGGATGGCCCCATCATGAAGCAGGAAGTCTAGCCTGGCATCAGGAGAGCAGGTGAGCATGGCAGGGAGCCTGGCCTGGTGTCAGGAGAGTAGGTGAGCATGATGGTCCATGGCCTTGCATCATGGGCTGCTGAATACAACAACACCAGGAAATATTTATACCTTTTGACCACAAAACAACGAATTCTTATTTCTGAAATAGCTTCTCAAAAGTAACCTCTTATCTAACTCCAGAGAACAGAAAATTAGCAATGTTGCCCTTGTGGAAATTATGGGGTAGATTTTAAAAGGGTGCGCGTGGGCTTCCATGTGTGTGCGCGGGCTTCCATGTGTGTGCGCTGCCTTCCCCCGTTCCCTCCCCCCTAGCCTGACCTTCCCACCCCTTCCCCTAACCTTCTCCCCCAACCCTACTCTAACTCCCCCTGACTTTTGTCTTTCCTTTTGCGCCTGCCTCTGGGCAGGCGCAAGTTGCATGCGCCGGCAGCCTGCCAGCACGCGATCCTCCAACACGGCGGCAATGGCCAGCCACTATGTCGGAGGCCTCTGGCCCTGCCCCCGCTCTGCCCCATCCCCTGACCACCCTACCCCTGGGCCGTCCTGTCTCACCCCCTGTCCGCCCCTTTATTAAAGCCCCTTGACTAACACGCATCCCGGAGCTTTACACGCGTCGCCTGGCCTTTTTAAAATAGGCCCTGCGCGTGTAGGGCTTTTAAAATCCGGCGCTATATCTTGTGAATCTTGAAGAAATTCAGTAAGGTCTAAACTTCTAGACGTTAGCTAGACCATCTAGTAAACCTTCCCCATTTACAAGATTTTTTTTTTCATCTCAGGTATATAAAAACAATGAGAAAGTTGAAAGTTTCAGAATGATACTTTTAATTTTAGATGAAATGTGGAAAATCTCAGAACACATATGGGACGCTCATTAGATACATGAGATTGATTGCACAACAACTATTGACGTTCCGCATTATAAGCTCTTTTGTATGCTCTTTTTATAACAGAAAATGTATAGCCTCTTGATAGAAGACAAGCACTGAGAATCCTTATCTGGTCGATGAAATCTTTCTTGTCAGAACAAATAAGTCTAATTCTTAAAAATTGTCCCACTGGTAAATGACATCTAAGATGATAAGAGTGAAAACTGGAAAATAGCAGTAACGAGTTTCTTTCCATAGGTTTTCTAAACACTGTTGATCCAATTCACTGTCCCTTTCTATAAATCAAAATATCAAGGAAAGGAATCTTGACAGGATAATAAATGACTGTAAAGTGTAAATTGTTGTTAACCATTTTCAATCATATCAAAGATATTCAGAAGAAGATGTCCATAGGAAGAACACATCATCGAACTATCTAGACCAATGTTTAATGAATTTATAAAAAGGAGAATGATACAAAAATATTTCTTCAAATTGGGCTCATACAAATCAGCCATACTTGGAGCCAAGGTAGCGCCCATTGCAATGCCGTGATGTTGAAGATACATGTCTTGTGAAAAACAAAAGTAATTGCAAATAAGAGCAATCTTAGCCAGGATGAAAGCAGACAGAATCTCCCTTTTTGTCAAAAAGCTGGCATCAGTAGCCTTCAGTATTTCTTAGTCAATTAATTGTTTTATATGTGCCGTACAAAATGGCGCCATTTTGTACGGCGCCATTTTGTACGGAAAAACGATTCGCGTGCAGGAAGTCATTCCCGGACCCCCGCTGGACTTCTGGCAAGTCTTGTGGGGGTCAGGAGGCCCCCCCAAGCTGGCCAAAAGTCCCTGGGGGTCCAGCGGGGGTCCGGAAGCGATCTCCTACGCTCCTGACGTCGGGGGACAAAAAACAAAATGGCGCCGGCGCTACCTTTGCCCTGTCATATGACAGGTCAAAGGTAGCGCCGGCGCCATTTCTACAACGTACCAGAGGCCCGAGAGTAAAAGATCACACCGGGACCCTTCCTCTGGATCCCAGGTAATTTAAGGCATTTGGGGGGGTTCGGGAGGGTGGGGGATTTATTTTAAAGGGTCAGGGTGGGTTTTAGGGTTGTTTTAGTGTGCCCGAGAGTGGAAGATCACACCGGGACCCCCCCACTGGACCCCAGGTAATTTAAGGCATTTTGGGGGGTTCGGGAGGGTGGGGGATTTATTTTAAAGGGTCGGGTGAGTTTTAGGGATGTTTTAGTGTGCCGGTTTTCGATTTACACGATTTACACGATATTTAAAAAACCCAAACTGCGACGATCCGATTCCCTCCCCCTCCCAGCCGAAATCGATCGTTAAGACGATCGATCACACGATTCACATCTCTAGTAGAAAGTGGGTTAGGAGCGGGGTAACCGCGGCCCCACTTTACTGTATCGAGCTATAAGTATGGAAATACATTTCACCGTAAATTCCTCATTATCAGAAAACAATTTTAGATCTTTATTAATCCTTAAACCATATGGGATCATCTGCTGTTTAACATACTGTAACAGTGTTGGTGCTGGACTAGTAAATTGGGCTTTGTCAACGTGCAAAGTCCTTCTTAAACGTCACCAGTGACGATTCTTTTACAATAGTGGATACATATTCATCCGTATAACTAAAAACGCCCATCCACGGTGTGTTGTGCCGAGCTGAGGAAGACATTGTGATAACCCAAAATATATGAACTGCTAATACAAAAGACATGTTCAATAGATCATAGCATGAAGTAACAGGGAAATTCAGGAAATAACAGTTCACTAAGCATTTTCCTTCATGGCATTGTCCCGGCCGGCTCCCGCTCCACACCCTAACCCTGGCCCGCCCTTTATTGCAGCTCGGCACTTCCACGCATACCGGGAGATACGCGTGTTACCAAGCCATTTCGAAAATGCGCTCGGCATGCGCACAGCCCGGCCAAGTGCATATCTCTTGGGATTTGCGAGCGCTGGGCTTTTAAAATCGGGCCCTAAGTCAACTTGATTAATAGCAGTTTATGGATTTCTCCTCCAGGAACTTATCCAAATATTTTTTAAATCCAGCTATGCTAACTTACTTAACCATATCCTCTGGCAATGAATTCCAAAGCTTAATTGTGCCTTGAGTGAAAAATAATTTCTTCAATTTGTTTTAATTGTGCTAGCTAACTTCATGGAGTGCCACCTAGTCCTTTTATTATCTGAAAGAGTAAATAACCAATTCACATTTATGTTCCTTTCATGATTTTATAGCCATCATAATAGACACTACCAGTCCCATAACCTTTATTGTCTTATAATTAATTATTTGGCATAAATTGTGCAGTAAAAAAATTATTTTGAAACTTTTTGTAATGCATATAAAACTTATCTTATTTAATAAAGCCGCATCCCCAACATGGTCCACGTTTCGAAACCGAGTTTCTGCATGAGGGGGTTATCTCACGATAAAAGCAATGTCATTTATTTCTGTAATGACAGAAAATTATGTTAATGAAGAAAAAGAAACAATCACAAAATAATGTTACTTCCCCTTACTCACATACGGACCGATACAAAAAACTTCGCGGGAGAGCGGGCAAGTGCCTGCTCTCTTGGGCACGCAATCCAGTAAATAAATTAATGTAAATGAGGGCCCGCGGAAAAAGGAGGTGCTAGGGACAATAGCGCGTCCCTAGCACCTCCTTTTTGACAGAAGCGGCGGCTGTCAGCGGGTTTGACAGCCGACGCTCAATTTTACTGGTGTCGATTCTCGAACCCGCTGACAGCCACGGGTTCGGAAAACGGACACAGGCATAATTGAGCGTCCATCTTCGGCAGATTTAAAAAAAAAAATTTTATTATTTAAAATTTTTTTTAATTTTTCGGGCCTCCGACTTAATATCGCTATGATATTAAGTTGGAGGGTATACAGAAAAGCAGTTTTTTCAGCTTTTCTGTACACTTCCCCGGTGCTGGCCGAAACTAACACCTGTCTTAGGCAGGAGTTAATTTTTGAAAGTAAAACGTGCGGCTTGGCTGCACATTTTACTTTCTGAATTGCACGGGAATAACTAATAGGCCCATCAACATGCATTTGCATGTTGCGGGTGCTGTTAGCTTCGGGGGGGAGGGGGGGTTGGCTGCATGTTTTCGACGTGCTATTACCCCATACTGTATAAGGGGTAAAAATAGTGTGTCAAAAACGCGCGGCCAAACGCGGGCTAACAGTGCCCTCTACCGGAGTGCACTTTACTGTATCGGCCCGATAGTCCACTATGGTGTTCGTGTAGATTGGCGCCAAATTTTTCAGACCGGAAATGATAATGCAGTGAATGGCATTTAAATAAAAAAAACAATTTCTGAACCTCAGAAGATGACGTAAACTAAAACATTTTCTGTGAAAAGTTAAATTTACATATACACGCATAGTTAGATGACAGTATACCATTCAATTTCTAAGTTCAACCCTTTGGAGGTTACTGTGTTCAAATAAAAAATCCCAAACTGCAGGGCAGTTCCTTTTATCCCCAGCACGAATGAGGACATCAGCACCTCTCCCCACAACGAGGACAGTGAAGGAACTCGGGACCGGAGGAACTGCGGATGGTGGCTAGCAAGTCCCCTATATTTTCCTTTCATTTTAAGAACATAAAAAGTTGCCAGACTGGGTCAGACCGAGGGTCCATCAATCCCAGCATCCTGCTTCAAACAAGGGCCAATCCAGGTCACAAGTACCTGGCAACTACCCAAACATTAAATAGATCCCAGGATACTGTGCTCAGTAATAAGCAATGGCTATTCCCTGAAAGGTGGATTTTAAAGACGTGCGATTTTTTTTCTAACGTGATTGCTTCACTGCGTGCATGTCATAAAATCCACTTCCCTTGTGTGCCTGATTTTAGATTGGTGCATGCATATGCGTGCGGTTGCCCCACTCTCTCACACAGGAGGGGAATTTTTGTGAAAACTGCGCAACGATGCAAGTAGGCCTACCTCCAATAAAGGAGCAGACTGGGCGGGAACTTCCCTAACCATAACCCTATCTTTCTTCCCTCTTCCCCTCTCCTTTCCGACCTCTAAGCCCCCCCTACCTACCCACCCTAATTTTCTTTTTCCCTGGCCTGGCCATGTGCATATCTCCTGGGATTTGCATGCACTGGGCTTTTAAAATCGGGGCCTAAGTCAACTTGATTAATAGCAGTTTATGGATTTCTCCTCCAGGAACTTATCCAAATATTTTTTAAATCTAGTTATGCTAACTGCCTTAAGCACATCCTCTGGCATTGAATTCCAAAGCTTAATTGTGCATTGTGCGAAAAAGAATTACTTCAATTTGTTTTAATTGTGCTAGCTAACTTCATGGAGTGCCACCTAGTTCTTTTATTATCCGAAAGAGTAAATAACCGATTCACATTTACCCGTTCTAGACCTCTCATGATTTTAAACACCTCTATCATATCCCCCCTCAGCTGTCTCTTCTCCAAGCTGAAAAGTCCTAACCTCTTTAGTCTTTCCTCATAGGGGAGTTGTTCCATCCCCTTTATCATTTTGGTTGCCCTTCTCTGTACCTTCTCCATCGCAATTATATCTTTTTTGAGATGCGGCGACCAGAATTGTACACAGTATTCAAGGTGTGGTCTCACCATGGAGCGATACAGAGGCATTATGACATTTTCCGTTTCATTAATCATTCCCTTCCTAATAATTCCCAACATTCTGTTTGCTTTTTTGACTGCTGCAGCACACTGAGCTGACGATTTTAAAGTATTATCCACTATGATGCCTAGATCTTTTTCCTGGGAGGTAGGTAGCTCCTAATATGGAACCTAACATCATGTAACTATAGCAACGGTTATTTTTCCCTATATGCTGTATTTTATTTTTTTTTATCTGCTCCGGCCTCTTCTCCCCATCTCTGGGAAGAACCTTTAGTTGTGCATTTGTGTTACCCATGCCCATTCGAATCACACAACCGAGAGGTGGAGTTATTTATGTGACCCCTTCCCTCCAGTGGGGGCTTATACCCGTCATATCGACAATTTGTCAAATCAAACTTTTAACTCAATTTTAAAGTTTTAGGATGGCTAATGAAAACATTACTCATGTCCCTGCATTTTAAATATTGGTATCGATCTAAATATCTTTCTTTTATCTGTCTCTGGGCCACAGCAAAATTAAAATAATGTATCAAAAGATTTACTTAATGTTCAGACTAGTTTTCAAGAGATAAATGTGGTTAGCAGCGACTGCCTAAGCTTTCTATGTATATTTTATTAGTCTTAAATGTTTGCTGGAGTTTTCAGGCAGATTCAGAAGCCTCCAGTGAAAATGAGCAATCACCTTGATAATAAAATCATCAATATTTTATTTCACTCCCTTCTTCCCATTTTCTGAAATCCTTGACCTGGTACATGAGTACAGTATTATACAGAACTTTAATATATCCTTTACTTATAGTGAGAGTCCTGATCAATTACTCAAAATGTGTGCAAGAAGTACTCTGGCGAAGCCTTTTTGGTATAATCAGCAGTTTATCTGGAGGAAACCCAACCTGCAATAAATCTACCTCTACATTTTATTCTCCCTTTGACAGTGAATAAATTCTAAGGAAATGAATTTCACTTAAAAGAAAACTGCACAGTATTTATAGAATGTGGCACACAGGATTACTCATCATATATCACTTGAAAATTACTGCGGTCATTAATTTCTTTAAACTGATAGCAAGAGAGTCACAAACACACACTAGAATCAGTAACAGGGGCCTCAGGGATTACTTGTCACTGCCTACTCCCCTTCTGGGACCCTTGACTCTTGAGTGGAAATGAAAGACCAGAATTTGATTGACAAAAGTAACAAAAAATATTTTGTACCATGAGCCAAGCATCTGTCAAGGTTATGTGACTGCCCACTGTGATTAAGATAATCAGTACAGAATTCTCAGGTTTGGCCTCCAGCCATAATAATAGCTAGGCTGGATCCTTGTAAATACTTGGACCTCAGCTGTGTTTTCAAATTAGGAGGTTAGGGCTGTTCAGCTTGGAGGAAAGACTGCTGAGGGGGATATGATAGATGTGTTTAAAATCATGAGAGAGGACTAGAACAGGTAAATGTGAATCGGTTATTTGCTCTTTCAGATAATACAAGGACTAGGGGGCATTCCATGAAGTTAGAAAGTAGCACATTTAAAACAAATTGGAGAAAATTCTTTTTCACTCAACGCACAATTAAGCTCTGGCATTCATTGCCAGAGGATGTGGTTAAGGCAGTTAGCATAGTAAGAGGATATTGGGTCACACCTTCACATCAAATTGCTTACTTATGAAGGGAGTCTGTTTCCCCCAGCTCTTACCCATCTAATGGATGTATATTCCATATGGCATTAGTCCCAGGTGTCTCCTTTATGATCTCCTGCTTATACTCTTGCCTGCCTAGTGATCCAGACAGTCTTTCGCTGATGGGGCAAGCCTGAAACATAGAAATGTGACAGCAGAAGAGGATCATATGGCCTGTTCAGTCTGCCTATCCAGACCAACAGTTCAGCTTTACAATGCCTACTACTAACCTCTCACGAAAAATTTCCTTAGATTACTCCTGAGTCTCATTTTCACTTTCATCTCATGACCCCTTGTTGTAGAATCTCCTTTCCTTTGAAAGAGGCCCTCTTCCTGTGCATGGAAATTGTGGAGGATTTAAATATCTCTATCATATTTTCCCTATCCCGCCTTTCCTCGGAGCCGCTCCTCAGTCTGCCCTGTGTGACTTGAGAGCTGCTGACAACACTGGGCCTGTTCCTCGGCCCCGCCCTGCTCTTCGGTGTTAGCAGAAGCATGGCCGCTGGCCATGGTCCTGCACAACTTCCTGCTTCCTGTTCCTAAGGCGCGGGCCGTGCCTCTTCACAAGATTTAAAGGGCCCACAGCCGGATATGCCCCGGGCCCCACCTGATGATGTCTTCCTGTCTCAGCTCTATAAGAGGGTTTCACCTTCAGTCCTATTTTGCCTTGCATTGGAGTTTCTTGCTCCTGGAAGTCTCATCTTCCAGCGCTCCGTCAGGTCTTCATTATTCGTTGGAGCTCCATGTCCTGTCTTGCCCAAGTCTTCGTTGCTTCCTGAGTCTTCATTGTTTCCTATGGCTTCCTGATGTTCCATGTCTTCATGTTCCGAGTTTCCTAGTCCAGGACTCCTGATGTTCCAAACTTCCTGATGTTCCGAGGTTCCATTCCTCCTTTACTTGTTTCAAGTCATCTTGACCCTCCAGCTCCTTTGGTTCTCCAGATGACATCTTGTTGGGGTAAATCCATCTCTTCGGTTCCTGTTTTCGTCATTGATGTTTCGTCTCAGCTGGATTCTCTTCCTGTGCTTGTCCCGCTCTCCACGTGGACTGTGACCAGCCTCTTCAGGTTGTGTAGGGCGCGCAGTGGGACAGGGTGGTCCATGATCAGCCCATTGGGTCCGCCCATATCAGTGGGCTGTGTAGGGTGCCCTGAGAGACAGTGCCAATGTCCGAACCTTCCAAGCTTCTCGTCTCGTCCAGAGTCTTCCAAGTTCCTCGTCCAGAGTCTTCCAAGTTCCTCGCCTCGTCCAGAGTCCTCTCGTCCATGTCTTGACTCTTCTGTGTCACAAGGCCTCCGTCTGCCCTCATCCTCAGTCCAGCCTGCTGCTTCTTGCTGCTACCCAGCGGTAGGTCCAAAAGGGCTGGGAACAGTCGGAGGACTGTTCACTAACCAACATAATGTTGTTGGATTTCCAGAAGCATGCAGGTCCGGCAGAGGGTCAGACTTTGTCTTCACCCATATTTGGATATGTCTTGCCAACCCTCGGTGTCTTGGATTCATCTGGGATTGTGCCCAGGCCCAAGGGCACACAATCCCCTCAAGTTGGGATCCTTCTCCTAGCGGTCCCTAACACAACAGTATGCAAGGCCTTAAGACCCTGCCACACTGGGTCAGACCAAGGGTCCATCAAGCCCAGCACCCCGTCCCCCAACAGTGGCCAATCCAGGCCACAAGAACCTGGCAAGTACCCAAAAACTAAGTCGATTCCATGTTACCGTTGCTAGTAATAGAAGTGGCTATTTTCTATGTCAACTTAATTAATAGCAGGTAATGGACTTCTCCTCCAAGAACTTATCCAGTCCTCTTTTAAACACAGCTATACCAACTGCACCAACCACATCCTCTGGCAACAAACTCCAGAGTCCAACCATGCGTTGAGTAAAAAAATAACTAGGCCTAACACAACAACTCCATCCTGTTTATATCCTTTTGAATGTGGTCTCCAGAACTGTACACATTATGCCAATGAGGTCTCAACAGGGACTTATATAGGGGCAATATCACCTTTTTTTCTGCTGACCATTCCTTTCCCTGTACAGCCAAGTAGCCTTCTGGCTTTTGCCATTGCCTTATCACTCTGTTTCGCCATCTTATTTATTTATTTTATTTTAAAAACCATAGTGGTCTCTTTTTCTTTATTTACTTTTCTATCAAAGCATATGAATTAGTATTCAAAGCCCCTCTACACACTGTTTTGTTCCTAATGTAAGTAATGAATGCAGCTGACCTCCACTCTCTAATTCTCCATAGTATGGAATCAGACAGACTGTGGAATCAGGAAGGCAGCTTGCGCAACATTGGTAGCTGTTATGGTCTGGAAGGAATAGGATCCAAACTGCAGAATAAGAAGATGCACATCACAATTGTCAATGAATTGGCATTCAAGCAAGAAAATGCAGCAAGCAAAAAGTTCTCTGGAGTTTTTTCAAGTCCCTGCTGTTTCAGGAGCTGTGTGGATTGGCTGGATAGTGCCTTAATTTGTCCCCAAGTATTCTGATGGTGCTGGCGAGGAGCTTGTGAAGACTCAGGGAGAAGTTTGGAATCGGATTCTGCAGGCCTTGGTGCCACGCCATCTCTCCATGGCTTAGCACAATGACTCGGAACCCAGACTGGACCTGAGAGAGCAAGCACAGCAGCATATCCTCGTCCCCATGTTAATAAGGGGACAGGGCCATGCCAAGCAGGGTTTGGTAACATTCTATACAAAACTGATGGTTGTGGATTGCTAATCCTGTTTCCAAAATGATTGTCCACCGCTGTGGCCTGATTGGAATGTGACACATTTAAATGATTTAAGGTAAACAGTACTTTGTTCAGCCATTCCTGTTTAGGGGAAAGTCCAGGGGCATTTCCTGCTTTTTGTTTGTGTTTATCAAGCGCTGTCTTAAGAGTAAGATTGGCTCGCTCCACAATAGCCTGTCCAGTGGAGTTGGAAGGGATGCCAAATATGTGTTTGATGTTTTGTCAACAATGGAACATCAAAAGTTAGCGAAGGAATGGCTGCTGTAAGCGGGGGCCATTATCAGTTTTTAAAACAGAAGGCAACCCCATGACCGAAAAGGTTCTTATCCAGTGATTGATAACATGCTTGGTAGCCTCCCCTTGTTGGGGGGGTGGCCCATAGAAAATGCGAGAAGGTGTCAATGGTTACATGTAAAAATTTTCCAGGGGGCAAAAGGAGGATATTGAGTTACATCCATTTGCCAGATTTCATTAGCATGTAAGTGGCTCCTAATGTAAGCAATGTAAAGTTGGTGTGTGCGACCTTGGAGGGCTGATTGCAGTGTCAGAAAGAGGGATAACAGGTTCTCATCTAAGCAAGGGAAACACATCTAGAGCAAAACAAACGCAAAGAGAAAAGCAGGCAAAAAGTATCAACAGTTCAGTTCCTAATGATGGCTGCAGGATGTCCTCTGTGGCAAAGGCATGACTTCTGTGGTAAAGGCATGGAAAAGGTTTGACGGGATGATTTCTGAAAATCATCTTCACATCTCTCATGGCAGGAAGACTGTCAATCTGGAAAATATTAAAATCTGGCACACAGCAAAAGATTAAGGTAATGATTAAAGTGAAATTTTTACTTTTTAACCTTGGAGAATCAATTTTACTATACAATTTAATAAAATCAATTTGGATTTGCAAGAAAAAAGCTTGGGAGGGGTTGCCCCAGATGTACCCACCTCTATCAGTAAAAAAAATAAAAGTTCAGAATTCTGTATAAAATTTAGAAAAAGAAATAAAACTGAAGTTTCCTTAAGACAGGAGGGCCGTAGACCTGAAAGGTAAAAACTAGTATACAACAGAATTATTAAAATAACAAATATTGTACAACTGGTAGAATAGCATAGTGCCTCCTAGTGGATGCACTATCATCACTTTATAGATTGCAACCTGGAACAATAAATTCAATCAATAATACTCTGAGCTTAAATTCAATGTGCAATACTAAATAATCAGAATAATGAGAACTTAAATATGCTCCGTTTAAACAAAAGTAACTCTTTTCTCCCTTTTTTTTTTCTTTCTGTTCACTCAGCACTGAACTGACAGAAGCACTTCTCTAAAAGCAGTGCTCTGCCTGCTACCACACGCTATAAAATGTCCTTTCAGATTTTAGTAGCTCAGATTCTAAATTTTTACACTAGTAAATGTCTTTGTCAGTAACCTCAGTTCAGTATTAAAGAAGTTTGAAAGTATTAATGTAATAAAAGTTCAGCATTGGTACCGTATAACATTAACTTACTTAAACTAAAAATCCTTATACTAACAATGTGCCAGCAAATGATAACATAACTAGATGACGTCAACCAGAAACGATAAGACTGGCAAGGATTTGCTGGTCTCTGGTAAACAGATTCTATCTTAACCTACTTTGTTCTAAAACGAATACTGCAGTAAAAATGCAAATTATGTGCACTGGCAATCCAAGCAATAGCTACAAAAATAAATCTCAGAGTAACGGAGTCATCCTAAATCTGGTCCTATTGAGCTTTGTCAAGGAATAGGAATCGTAACTTTTTCAATGGCTCTCTGTACTTTCAAAAAATCTCAATTCTTTGTCTTAAAAAAACTTCTTCAACTCCGCACTTCCTGTACTGGCAAGACACAGAATTTTAATTCACTGTACATGAAATTAACTTTCTTGCTAAATTATTGCTATGGCTATTAAGATTCTTAATATCTTTAAATTCTTCAGAAATCAGTTTCTAAACTTAAAGGATTAATTCATTGAATGGAGTTCTTTCCTCTGTTTATTTGAGAAACGCTGTTCCGCATTCCGGGGAAGGGAGAACTTTTGAAAAAAAAAAAAAACCTGATACTTGGTACTGCTTATAACTTTCTTGTATCTGTGATATAATAAATTTAAATGTAGAATGCTTTATGAAAAAACAATTTACCAACTTAAAACTAACAGCCAGTAATGAAACAAGAATTCTGCGAAACGGAAATGAAAAAAAATAATAAAGGACAGATTACACATGCATATAAAATAAGTATCTCAATTATTGAATTGCGTCATTCATGCAAGCGTTACATTTGCTTCATGCTTTAACTCTACATATAAAATAAGTATCTCAATTATTGAATTGCGTCATTAATGCAAGCGTTACGTTTGCTTCATGCTTTACATAAACTGCCTGTTCTGTTTAAATCAAACGAAACTTAAATTTTTTTTTCTTTCAGCTTACTAGAGAAAGCACTTCTCAGCATTTACCCACACTGGATCGACCCCCCCATTCTCTGATCTTCTGCTGTTAACCCTTAACTGACTTAGCATGTTCAAGTTCCAAACTTTTAACACTAGTAAGTACTTTGTCAATATCAAACAATGCCTGAAATCAAATCTAATTGTTCTTACAATTCCATAGTAGGAAGAAAGCAAAACAGGAACACTAAACAAAATAGGAATAAAGTAGAAAAATTAAAAAGAAATTAACTCATTTCAGAACTCTGCCAAACATCCACTCCATTCAAAAAGAAAGACACTCAGAAATTAAATCTAAACATGGCAAACAAACTAGTATCACTTCTGAATAAACATTCATTAAGTATGCTGAACAATTTGAAAACGAAAATCTTTTACTTCTATAAGAGACAGGCTTCCTTGTGCTAAAGCTTATGCAAGGGTTAAATTCTGAGTCTTGACTCCCCTAAGGAGGATGGGAGCGTAGGACTGATACTGCCGCTTGGGAATCTGATCCTGTACTCATCTCATGCTTTCGTGTGTTATTATAAAATAATGCAAATATTATGTTGGAGATTTTCCTGTCTTTTCATGCTTAACAAACTGTTGTGATTGTTGTATAACTGAAGCTGAAAAAAACTTCCGTTCTCATACCAGCTTGTAAACACATTCCGCTCTGCCCACACAATTCATTCATGCATAAATACTTCACAAATTAATATAAAGGCACTCGCTTCTAATACTGAGCTTATATCACTAAGGCTTGTCTCTTGGGCAGTCATTAGGTCTAATAAAACTGCATCATCAACTTGAAAATCCAAACAATGGCATCTGCAAAAAGGCATATTGATTCGGTATATATGACAATCAATTATCACATGAAAGGTACATACAATCAAGAAAAACTGCATCTGGGTAAGGCATAACAAAACACAAATACAAAGAGAAAATCAGACAAAAGGAGTAAGGATATTATGTTCATTATCAGAGCGCTGCGATACTTTGAGATTTCAAAGGTATCATTACCTGCTTTTTGCAGGGAGTTCAAATCATTATCTGTGGACTGCACGCTCACAGAGAATTCAAAGAAGGCCGGCAGTTAACCTTAATTTACTATAGAAAACACTCGCAGTCTTTATACTTCTCAAGAATACTCTTTATTATAGGAAAGCAAAGGAAAAGTCAGAAGAAGAGTTTCAGGAAAGATAGTTTGCCTAGGAGTTACTTTCTGCTCTGTAATACATTCTGCTTCTAGTTTTTTGTTTTTTTTCTTCTACTACAGAGATAATGGTATTCCTAGGGGCGGGGAATCTTGCTCACCCAGCGTCCCTGTGCATGCAAGAATCGGTTCCTTTGTATGCTTCCCTTCCTGGGGCATTGCATTGTTGTTCAAAATGACCAGGTTGTTTCCAATTGAAACACGTCCCTTTTGCCTTTTGAAATTGACCTGTGTGCAATGCGGCTGCCAGGGCGTCCATTTGGAATGCGTGAGTACCAATGTCCATGCAAGCCGTTAGCATGTCTGCTAAGGTGTAGTTTATTGTATTGACTATGGAATGCAGAGCTGGCCTACAGTCCGCATTTGCATTTTCAAAGACTAATTTCTTTAGTAGGTCAGTGCTAGCCTCTGGGTTGTCTACCTGACGCTGAATGGCTTCTTGCAGCCGATCTATAAATTGTATGTAAGATTCTGTGGCTGCCTGACGGGTCATTGTAAATGATTTTGCAGCTGTACCGGAATCAGGAACAGTCTCAAAGGCCTTGGTCACACAGCGATTGATCGCTGGAAAGGCAGCAGCGGGTGTCCCCACTGCTTGCTGTTCCAGCGTTGCAAATTGTCCCACCCCATAAAGTTGGTCAGGTATATATGCACCCCCCCCCCGAGGCATTCCCAGCTATGAGGGCTTCCCTTTGATATGCTGAATCCCAGATCACATCCTGAGCAGGGTTAAGGATCATACGTGCCAGAGCAATTCCCTGTAACAGCCCTGAAGTATAGGTGGAATGAATGTCTGTGTCTGTGATGTTCTTGCGAAGTTCCCGTAAAATAGTATAAGGCAGTGCTGACCACTGATACTGAATCCCACCCTGGGCATTAGGTACCTCCGTGATGGGAAATGCTTGAAGACCCTCCAATAATTCCTCCCCTGTGAGATTTTCTTTCACCTGTTCTTGTTGAAAGCCCATGCAGACCGCACTATATAAATCATTACTGGGAGCGGTGTTTTGAGATGGTAATTTATCTGGACAAGTCGGAGATGCAGAATCAACGACTGTTGCAGGCAATGGCAGCTGAGGATACAGGGAGGTTGCGGGTGGTGAGGGGGTTGGAGGGGAAGGCGGAGGGAAGTTAGTTTCTTGGATTTCAGGCTCTTTGGTGTCCTGTGATTCTTCCCCCGAGGCAGACTCAGAGGATGCCACTGGAGCCTCAGGTGGGGACGGTGCCTTGTGAGTGTGTGGCCCTAGATATTCTATCGCTTCTGTGCATTTTTGCCAAAGTAATAGATGTTTTATTGAGGCACGCGGGGATGTGTGCAAGGCATTCCCTAGCTTGATCCAGTCCTGGATATCCAAAGTACCAGCCTCCGGATACCACGGGCATCGGCTTGCTATTTCTTTCAACATATGTTTTATATCTCCTAGTCTGACATTAATAGCCTCTCCTTTGGTAATCAAGAAATGATTTCTTACTATTTGCGCCAACTCTTGTGCATGACACATCTGCTGAGCTGACAGTCCCCCCCCCATACTCACGAATGTGAGCAAACTCGCTGAAATATACTTACATCTGTGGGAGCGAGTTTGCTGAGGCGGTGCACCTGAGCTATTCCAACTCGAGTGAGTAGGGGTCTTCACGTCTCAGGGTCACCAGATGTTGCGACGCGGGAGACGCATGGAAAGGAGAGACGTCAGACAGGATTCTAAAGAAGCCAGGAAGCCATCCTGAAGTCACTTCAGACAGGCCTTTTATTGTGCTGCGTTACATATTATTTGTGTATACAATCACATCCTTGATAACAGCAATATTCTCAGAGACATAGCTACTAATTATTATGATTAACTCATGTTACTATCTTTGTGATCGAAAGCAAGCATTCTGTGTTTCTTACTGTGCTAAGAGGCAAGGTCTGTCTGTAAAAACAAGAGCTTGACACAAACAGGCTGTAGATAAGTAAATACTAAGAAGTGTTAATGCAAACAGATTCAGCTTCCGTGGTTTGCCAACAGAAGAGAAAAGTCTTACATCTCCACAGTAATGGGTTAGGAGAAAGATCATTCTGCATGAGGAACTGAACCCTACTTTGTGGCCTAACTTCTAAATACAATATGAGGTAGATTTTAAAAGCTGCACGCGTGCATCCATGTATGCACACTTCCTGGCATGCACACATGGACACACCGATTTTATAGCATGTGCACGCCGGCGTTCACGTTATAAAATCCGTGGGCCACGCGCACATGCGCCAGATTTTATAATCCCTCCAAGTGGGATTTCAGCTCTGTCCCCCTAGCTTTATGAATTTTAGGCATTCCAGAAATAAAGGGGAAGGGAAGAGGAGTAGCAATGGGGGTCATTCAACTGTTGGGTGTACAGATGCAGCTCATTAAACATATGAACAGTGAATACTTGGTAGTAAATTTTGTTTTATTTTGCTGTTGGTATATCATCCTCCTAAGGATCTGAGTGATTGTATCCCAGCACTAATGAATGTGATTGCAGAATTGCTTGTTCAATCTTTGCACTTAAGTTTTGAAGAGATTTTAATTTACATATTGATACAGAAAGAGGAGGGCTTTCAGGGGATTTTATGAAATGCATCTCTGGCTTAGGAACTGGCCATCCACTGGATTGAGTTTTCTCGAGGCAGACTTTTTCCATGACGTTATTGGGGGTGGGGACATTGTAGCTGTGCCATTAGTTTGGACAGATCATTATTTTATTTCCTTTACAGTTGAATGTTGATCAACAAAGACATCTATCCTCCCCCAAGTCAGACAAATTTAATCACAGTTAAAACCCAATTTATTTGCAACGTTGTTTGGAAATTTAATGGCCCAGTTAGAAGACCTGGAATTCTCTGGTTGATACCTGAAACCAAGAAGTAGAAAAGGTTTAGGGAAAAAAGTTGGTAATTCCATTGATTGAGATGGAATGGGGTAACTACTTTTGGTAGGAAGGATGGGTGAGTTCGGAGAACTACCTTCTGGTGATGAAATTGCAAGTATGGAGGATAATGGACCAAAGCCTGTAACTCACTAACTCTTCGTGCTGATGTTACTGCAACCAGGAATACCACTTTCCATGTAAGGTATTTTGTGTGTGCCAAGTCCATGGGTTCAAATGGGAACAGCATGAGCTGTTCCAAGATTATGTTGAGGTTCCATGGAACTGGAGGTTTGGATACCGGAGGACGAATGTGCGTTAACCCCTTCATGAAACGAGTCAGTAATGGGTGATTGGATATAGGGATATCATTGATTGGTCTATGATAGGCGCCTATGGCGCTGAGGTGAACTCTGATGGATGATGTTGCTAGACCAGCTACATATAGTGTATGAAGATAATCAATGAGCAACTCCGGTGAGCAGTCCAATGGTGGTACACCTTTGGAAGTGCACCAGGCAGAGTAACGTTTCCATTTATAGCTATAATTTTTTCTGGTTGAAAGTTTCCTTGATTATAATAAAATGAATTGTGCTGAAGTGGAAACTCCTTGTTCTGTCAGAAGGAGCCTCTCAATCTCCAAGCTGTCAAGTGTAGAGATGAGTGTAGCGGGTGTAGAAGTGTCCCTTGATCTTGGCAGAGAAGATCTTGTCGATTCGGTAATGGAATTGGATCCTTGATGGAAAGTCGAAGCAGGAAACTGTACCATGGTTGCCTTGGCCAGGCCGGGACTATGAGTATCAGTTGAGCTTTGTCCGCTATACACTTCTGAATTGTTCTTTTTATGAGAGGTATGGGAGGAAAGGCATATAGAAGGCCTGTCGTCCACGGAATGAGGAAGGCATCTTGAGCGATCCTGTATTGGCTTGGTCTTATTGAGTAGAATTTGGGAACCTGAGCATTGATCTCTGTTGCAAAGAGATCTATCGAAGGTGTCCCCCACTGCAGAAATATGTCTTGGGCTATTTCTGTATTGAGCGTCCATTCGTGGGGATGAAAGATAAGGCTTAGTCTGTCCGCTCTTGTATTTGCAACTCCCGGTAGGTAAGTTGCTTGCAGATGTATGCAATTTTTGTGAGTGTGTTTGAATATTTGCAGGGTTTCCTTGCAAAGGGACCATGAACTGGACTCTCCTTGTTTGTTGATGTAAAACATCGCTACTTTGTTGTCCGTGTAGATCATGACCCTGCATCCTTTCAGGTGGTCTTGGAATACTCATAATGCATTTCGAATCGCTCTGAGTTCCAATAAATTTATTTGCAGATTCTGTTCCGAGATTGTCCATAACCCTTGTGTTTTGTAAATCTCGAGGTGTGCACCCCAGCCCTTCTGAGATGCATCTGTGGTTAGGACTGCATTGTGAGGAGGGGGCTGAACAATGCTCCTTTGGACAGGGTGTAGTCTAGGAGCCACCATGTTATATCTTTTTTCATTTCGGAGGTCAAGGATACCTTCTGCGTCAATGGTTGTGAATGCTGTTTCCATTGGCGTTTTAGTCCCCACTGTAGGCGCCTCATGTGTAGCCTGGTGTTGGGAACCGTGAAATTCGCTGCCGCCATGTGGCCCAGGACTACCAAGACTTGTCTCGCTGACTGTCTCTGAGTATGGTTCAAGGTATATAGGTGACGGAAGTGTGATATTCTGTCGTCTGGGAGGTATGCTCTGTTGCACGTAGTATCCAGGCATGCTCCAATGAACTGTAACTGTTGTGTTGGTTGTAGGTGTGATTTCTGAAAATTGATCACCAATCCTAGTTCTTGTACACAATGTATCACCCGATGAAGGTGATCCAGTAAGAAGTTTGGAGTTGGTCCGAGTATGAGCCAATCGTCCAGATATGGAATGATGGTTATACCTTGTTTCCAGAGATGAGCCACCACCACTATCATGCATTTGGTGAATACCCTGGGTGCAGCCAATAGTCCAAAGGGAAGAACTTTGTACTGGTAGTGTTGATGTCCGTAGCGAAAACATAGGTAACGCCACGAGGATGGATGGATTGGAATGTGTGTGTAAGCATCCTTCAGGTCGATGGAGCACATCCAATCGTTGGTTTGAATGAGAGGAAGAATTGACTTCAATGACACCATTTTGAATTTCTCCTTGGTGAGAAATTTGTTCAATTCCCTTAGGTCTAGTATGGGGCGAAGGCCCCCCGACTTCTTGGGTATGAGGAAGTACGGGGAATAGAAATGTTAGTGATTTGGAGCCCGGGTGAATTTGTTGAATTGCTTTTTGTTTGCGAAGCAAAGCAATTTCCTCCCCCAGTTGTGGATAGGAATTGTGAATCTTGAGTATGGAAAGAATGAGGCAATATGGGTTTTGTGACAAATTGGAGTTGGTAACTGTGACCTACTATCTCCAAAACCCATTGATCTGATGTTATTCTTTCCCAGGCTTCCAGGCAAGAACGAATTCTGCCTAGAGGAGCTTGATGTGTGGTGGCGGCTGAGTAACTAAAAAGATGAAGTCGCTTTTGTTGCGGTAGTCGGCTGTTGTGCCTGCTGCCTCTGGTTACGTGGTTTACCTCTACGTTGGTTTGACGTATTGTGTTGTGGAGCAGGACGCTGGTAGGAAGGGTATGGTTGGGTACGAAAAGATTGATAAGATCTATAGGGTCTTCTGGCATATGATTGCCTACGAGTAGATCCCATATAATGACGTATAGTCGAATAAGTAGGATGTGATGTTAATGATTGTACTGCTAGAGCTTCTTCTTTCAATTTACTTACTGCATCCTGGAATCTTTCTCCGAACAGGTTATCTCCTGTACATGGGAGGTTTGTTCGTTTCTCGTGCAAGTCTTTACGTATGGAACTTGAACGTAACCATGCTAGTCTGCGGGCTGCAATGGCTGTTGCTGATGCCCTGGGATGATGTTTCATGTGCTTCTTAGATTGACCTCAAAAGGTGTCGAGAGCACTCTTCCATGTCATGAAGAGGCTGAGGTATCTGATCTGCCATTGAGGAATGTATACCCTTCATAGCTTGCATGCACTTATATAGGTATTGTACCATGTAGAATTGATGTTGCATAATTTGTGCAGTCAACATCGAGTTATGGTATATTTTCCTGCCAAACTCATCTAAATATTTGTTGTCTTTCCCTGGTGGGTAAGAGGAATGCGACTTTGTTTTCTTGAATCTCTGCACCGCAGACTCTACTACAATTGAAGCATGAAGTAATTGTGGTAGAGTGTACAGTGATGCTTTTCTCATACGAAATTTTATGTCTGTTTTCCTGGAAACTGCTGGAATTGCATAAGGCGAGTCCCAGGACTTTTGTAAGACTGAATGCAGGATCTCTTGTGGTGGAAGAGATGTTGGTTCCCCTGGAGTATCAAAAATCTTTAGAAGACTAAGGGTTTCTGCTCTAGGGTCTGCTTCTTTTTGGACTCTAGATGCAGTATTGTACCCAATTTTTCTAGGAATTTTGGGTATGTAAGGTCTTCCGGAGGGGAGTACGGTTCCTGAGGTTGTTCCTGCGGATCAGACGGAAATCCTGTAGATGATGATGGGGATGTTTGTATTGAAGGAGAATCAAAAGATGTATCCTGTGTATGAGTTGGCAAGGCTAGTCTGTTTATTATGGGAGATGTCGGCAGTTCTACCGACGGCTTTCTATTAAGCTGTGTTTTGTGTTCCGGAGAACTGTCATCCGCAATATTAGTCATTTTGAATGATGACTGAAGTGTTTCATAAAAACCTGCTAAAGACTGAGACAATTGATAAAATGCCTCTCTTGTATGAGGGGGCATTGTCATATGATCATCTTGTTCTTGTGAGATACCTGCTTTAAGGTGCATTTAGTTATTTTGAGGTGACGTTTTAGGTACCTTTCTGTCTTTTTGTATTTTATTGACTATGTTCCTCGAATCTTCTGAATCTGTAGAAGTGTTAGAGGAAACAACCTGTATTACCTCTCTTTTTGAGAAGGTATTGGAAGGTACTTTATGAGATGATTTAGAAGTAGAAGGACTTATTTCCCATGTAGCACTCCTCTTTGCCAATTTTTTATGGTGAGAGTGTCGTGAGTGCTTATGATAATTGTTAGACGACGAATATGTATGACGTATACGTGATGCAAGTTCTGTGGTATCAGCTCCAGAAGAAGAGCTTTGTGAAGGATAACGTCGTCATTTCAACTCATTCTTTAATACCTGAGGTGAGTAATTATGCCTTTTATGCGCAGATTTAGATCTATGCGCGGATTTATGTTCATGCGCAGATGTAGATGTATGCGCGAGTGTATATTTATGCGCGACTGTATAGTTGTGCGTGGATGTCGATTTATGCGCGGATGTAGATTCTTGTGCATATCTTTCTGATCCTGTGCGCGCAAGGGTTATTGGCGCCGATGTCTTCGGCGCCGTGCGCATAGATTTCACTGGAGTCGGTGCTGTACACGCAGATTTCAACGGCGCCGTGCGCGTATTTGATCTGCGTGGTGGTTTCTTCTGCGCTGTGCGCGCCGGTTCGGTCAGGTTGTGCGCTGATCCCTATCCCGGCGCCGATACTTTTTTATGCGCAGACAGCACTGTAGGTGCAGAAGGTGTCAGCGCCGAGGTTTCTGGCGCCGATATGGTACGTTGCGGCTCTACAGACTCTGTGGATTTCTTAGAATCCATTGGCCTTCGTTTTGCGCTCTCCTTACCTCCAAGAGTGGAGGATTGAGGATCAGACGACAAAGTTCTCTTTTTTGATGGAGCCGATGAAGTTAGTGGGCCAGGTGATGAATGAGCCTCCGATGGGTCTCTTGAGGCAAAATGTTCCTGAAGCCTATAGGCCCTTTGTTTTAGTGCTCTAGGTGACATCTTAGAGCAAAAGCCACAATCTTCTCGATTGTGATCTGGTCCTAGACATCTGTAACATCGGTCGTGTCCGTCCGTGACTGACATTACTTTACCACAACTACAGGGTTTAAACCCCGATTTTGACATTTTAATTTTTTTTTAAAATGCTGAGGAGAAAACAGCTCCGCGTGCGATCCCGCTCGCGGAAAAAACAGACTGAGGAGATTCCGTTACTTTCCAGCGCGGGAACACACACGCAGCCGCAGAGAGCAAAACTCTGTTCTCTGCTTTGACAAGCTACGTCTCCCGGGCCTGATTGACAGATCCCCATGACAGCATGGCTAATTCAGCCCTGCTATCGACGGGAAATATCCCTTACAAGTTATTCTGGACTGTATACCAGTGCTGTAAATATTGTCAATGTTCTAAGAGTCTTCTTGTAGAGTAAAACACTGGCTAGATAGTAAATAGGGGTTGCATTGTACAATTTCTTAAAATTTTGCCTTATAATTATTAATCGTTCTATACATAAGGTTATCACTTAGATTTATCCTCTGTTTGGAACAGGACTTGTATATGAAATAATATTACTTAAGAATCTATAAAAGATGACTATTTATATTCTGATAATATTACTAATGACAAGATCTTTTATTTCCTGTAATTGCAATATTGAAAATTCATAAATGGAGAAATTACTTACCTGATAATTTTATTTTCCTTAGTGTTGACAGATGCACTCAGGACCAATGGGTATAGTGTACTCCTGATAGCAGTTGGAGACTGATCAGATTTCAATCTGACGTCAGCCCTAGTACATATACCCCTGCAGGAAGTGCAGCTCTTCAGTATTCTCCTCGAAAAGCATTGTGGATATATGTATGACTGAATAATTTGAATAACTTAATTAACTTTATAACTTGGATAACTTAATTAATTTGAACCGACTGAATTGGTTATAGCTGGAGACCGCCAGTGCCCTCAACCGAGAAACGTCGACACATGCTAGAATGGGTGTCCTAGCTAGAGGAAAGCATGGCTTACTCATGAATCACTCGTTCTCAGGGATGTCACCCAAGAATTCCATGAGTAACGGCAGCCGTGGGTGGGATGCTGAGTCCATCTGTCTACACTGAGGAAAACGAAATTATCAGGTAAGTAATTTCTCCATTTTCTAGCGTGTAGCAGATGGACTTAGAATCAATGGGATGTATAAAAGCTACTCCCGAACCGGGTGGGAGGCTGCCCGTGACCCAATTAGTACTGCCCTTGCAAATGCTGTATTCCCAAGCCTGAACATCCAGGCGGTAAAACCTGGAGAAGGTGTGGATGGAGGACCATGTCACCACTCGGCAGATCTCGGTGGGTGACAGCATCTTGATTTCTGCCCAGGACACTGCCTGGGCTCTAGTAGAATGGGCCTTGACTTGTAAAGGCGGTGGCTTGCCTGCTTCTACATAAGCCGTCTTGATGACTTATTTGAGCCAGCGGGCTATGGTTGCTCACGAGGCCGCTTCTCCTTGCTTCTTCCCGCTTTGAAGAACGAATAGATGGTCCGTCTTTCGTACGGATTCCAACCTTTCCAGGTATCGGACTAGGAGTCTTATTTATTTATTTATTTATTTAAAATCTCTTTTATACTGATAGCCGTTTGCACATCGTATCGGTTCACATTAAAACAATAACATTAGGGCAGGGCCCTTACAAATAACAATCGAAAAACAAGCAACAAATGAAAAGTATAGGGAAGAGTGAGTTAACAATTTGATATGTAATAGGACTAGGGACTAAATAAATAAATAGGGTATTGTATGTAAATACATTAACAGGAACTATAAGTAATGCTACGAGGCATAACAGAGTAAGACAACTATAATACACGAAAATACAATGTACGAGAGTCAACGTTCTTGATGCATTCTTAATCATAATCGATGGAGGCGGTAACAGGTCAAATACTCAATTTCTACTCGGTTGCTGCTAGGTATTTTAAGGGGGGGGGGGAGGGGAAAGGTGTAGGTTGAGAGACTCTTCCGAATTCTTATGCTCATCTGGTGATGGTAGCAAGATGGTTTGGTTGAGATGGAAGTGAGATACCACTTTGGGGAGGAATGACAAAACTGTGCGTAACTGAATGGTTCCCAGAGTGAGTCTGAGGAACGGCTCCCGGCAAGACAGTTCTTGCAGTTTGGAGATACGACGGGCCGAACAGACTGCCACCAGGAAGGCTGTCTTCAATGTTAATAGTCGGAGAGACAGGCCGCGATGGGTGAGAGGCTATGCTGCCGCTCTTGCTCTTGGTTCCGTAGCACGACAATGCAGCCATCTGTACCTTGATGGAGTTGAGGGACAATCCCTTCTGTAGACCGTTCTGCAGGAATTCCAAAAATCGCAGAAATTTTGACTGAGCGTGGAACGATGTTGCGGTCCTCACACCAGGCTTCGAATATTCTCCAAATCCTTATGTATGTTAGGGATCTGGAGAACTTGCGTGCTCGGAGCAGGGTGTCAATTACTGCCCCCGAGTATTCGCTCTTCCTCAGGTGAGTCCTCTCAATGGCCAGACCATAAGAGAGAATCGAGCTGGATCCTCGTGGAGGATCAGTCCTTGTTGGAGCAGATCCCTGTGTGGAGGTAGCGGGAGGGGGCTCCCTTTCAGCAGCCTTCGCATGTTTGCGTACCACGGTCTTCTTGGCCAGTCCGGGGCCACTAGCAGTACCGGTCACCTGTGGTGTTCTATCTTGTGGATGATTGCGCCCAATAGGGGGAAGGTATATAACAGAGTCTTCTGTGGCCAGATCTGTACCAGGGTATCGATTCCCTGGGACTGGGGTTCCCGCCTGCGGCTTAAGAAGCTGGGCACTTGGGCGTTGGACCGGTTTGCCAGGAGGTCCATGGTTGGTGTTCCCCAATGGTTTACTATCAATTGGAATGCTGTGGTTGACAGCCTCCATTCTCCTGGGTCTAGAGACTTTCTCTGCTGAGGTAATCCGCAGCGACGTTGTCTTTCCCCGCGATGTGGACGGCCAAGATCTCTTGAAGGTTCTCTTACGCCCATGACATTAGGGGGTCTATTTCCAGAGACACCTGTTGGATTCTGGTTCCTCCCTGACGGTTGATGTAGGCCACTGTTGTGGCATTGTCCGACTTGTCTCGGAGTCTGTGATCGAATCGTAAGCAGGTAGTCTGACTGCCCGGGCCTCTAGGCGATTGATGTTCCACTCCGACTCTTCTTCGTTCCATTGCCCCTGAGTGGTTAACTTCTGGCAGTGTGTTCCCCATCCTCGTAGGCTGGCGTCCGTGGTGAGCAGGATCCAGGATGGTGAGGATAGTCTCACTCCTTGGCTCAGATGGCTTTTTTGTAGACACCATCGTAGTTGGGCCTGAACTTTGTCCGTGAGCTGAAGATGTACGGTGTAGTTCTGGGACAGTGGATTCCATCGTGATAGTAGTGAGTGATGTAGGGGTCTCATGTGAGCTCTTGCCCATGGCACCACTTCCAGTGTGGATGCCATGAAGCTGAGGACCTGTAGGTAGTCCCATGCTGTGGGGTGAAGTTCGCTCAACAGGGTTCGCAACTGGGTCATCAATTTTGATCTCCTTGTCTGTGTCAGGATGACCTTGTCTTGTTTGGTGTCGAACCAGACTCCCAAGTATTCTAGAGATTGGGAGGGCTGCAGACTGCTCTTGTTTGTGTTGACCAGTAGAGTTTTGACTCTGTTGGTCGCCTGGTGGCTTTCCTCTGGGGATTTCGCCCTGATCAGCCAATCGTCTCGGTAAGGGTGTATGAGGCTTCCTTCCTTCCTCAGTGTTGCTGCCACTACCACCATGATCTTGGTGAACGTCCGGGGTGCTGGGGCTAACCCAAATGGTAGTGCTTGGAACACTACCATTTGGGTAGTGTTCCAGGCACTACCCAAATGGTAGTGCCTGGAACACAGTGCAGGATCATGAACCATAGAAAATGCTGATGCCCTTGATGGATCGGAATATGTAGGTAGGCTTCCGACAGGTCCAGGGATGTAAGAAACTCTCCCGGTTGTATCGCCCTTATTATCGAGCATAGGGTTTCCATGCGGAAGCAAGGAATCTTCAGGTGGTGGTTGACTGACCTGAGGTCCAGGATGGGCCTGAACGTTCCTTCTTTTTTGGGAACGATAAAATAGATGGAATAATGCCCAGTATTTATTTGTTATGTGGGCACCGGTGTTATAGCCTCTAAGGCTAGCAATCTGGTCAGTGTAGCTTCCACTGCCATCCTCTTGGAAGTGTTGTGGCAGGGGGATTCCACAAACTTGTCCGGAAGGAGATGGTGGAAATCCAGGTAATATCCCTCTCGAATGATGGCTAGGACCCACTTGTCCGAAGTTATCTCGACCCATCTTTGGTAGAATAGGGCAAGTCTGCTCCCTATGGCTTCTTCCTTTGGACAGGTCAGCTGATTTTCATCGTGGGGTGCGGCTAGGGCCTGGGCACGAGCTGGCTCCCCTTTTTTTGTGCTTGTTCCGAAAGGACTGGCTCTGGCCTGCGGGGCGCCATTTGATATGTGCTTCTGTATGGGTGGAAGCGCTGTGATCCTCTGCCCCTGGAAGTTCGGGGGAAGGGTCGCTGGTTTCTCTTATTCCTGTCCTCCGGTAGCCGTGGCAGTGGGGATTCGCCCCATTTGTTGGCTAGTTTCTTTAGTTCGCTTCCGAACAGGAGGGTTCCCTTGAAGGGCATCCTTGTGAGTCTCGATTTGGAAGATGCATCGGCTGACCAGCTTCGGAGCCAGAGTTGTCTTCTAGCTGCCACAGCTGATGACACTGCTCTAGCTGCGGTGCGCACCCTCTCAGAAGCGGTATCCATGAGGAATGATACTGCTGGTTCCAGGGCTTCCCCAGGAGTGTTGTTCCTGGTTTGTGATAAGCAGGCTCGTGTCACCACGGCACAGCAGGCCGCGATCTGTAGAGACATTGCGGAGACGTCAAAAGCCTGTTTGAGGATGGATTCCAGATGTCTGTCTTGAGCATCCTTGAGTGCTGCTCCTTCCTCAACTGGGATAGCAGTGCGCTTCGAGACCACGCAGACCATGGCATCCACTTTCGGACATTTATTTATTTAATGGCTTTTATATACCGACGAACATTGGGAACATCTCATCGGTTTACAGAGAACACAAATTTAGCAACAGGCTTTACAATTAACGCAAGATTATATGAAGAACAGTTAAACCATTAGAACATGCCAGGATTATATGAAGAACAGTTAAACCATTAGGACATGCCAGGAGATCTTTGGCAGCTGGATCCAGAGGGTACATGGCTGCCAGGGCACGCCTCCCTTTGAACGTAGTCTCCTGGACATCCCATTCCAGGTTAATTAGCTGTTGGATGGCTTGTAATAGGGGGAAATGACAGGAGGTCTGACGGAGTCTCTCTAGTAGGGGATTCGTCTTAGGTTCCCTCGAGGTACTTGTGCCCTGTATAGCAAGCTCCTTCAAGCTGTGTGTGACCAGGTCTGGAAGCTCATCCTTGGTGAAGAAGCATCTCATGGTTCGGTGGAGCTCTGTCCCCGGAGGGAGTTCCCCTTCCTCCAGGGGTTCTGAATCCTTATCTGAGTTGTTCGTGTCCCCGAAGGTGGAGCTACTGGGCGGTGGCACCACTTCCCTGGGCATAGAGGGGCCCAGGATGTTGAGGTCCTCTGGTGGAGCTTGTGGCCGTATTATCGGAGGCTCCGGTTGCATGTGGACGAAGGTATGCAGACCTTTGAAGAATTCCACCCAGGAGATAGATGCTGGGTCTAAATTCAGAGGCACTGTGTTCCTGGGGAGCCCCATTTGAGCGAGGGACCCACTGGGAGATACTAGGTCCGGTGTACTGTTTGAGAGGCTGGAACCCAGCAATTGCTGGGGAGGGTCATGGGCTGGATCCCCTAGGGCCTCCTTGTACTGTATACACAGGGCCGTGGTCTCCTCATGCTGTGCAGCTCTAATGTGGCATGCTGGACAAAGGCCCTGAGCTTTGAGTTTCTTTTCCGGTGGGCCATGGTTTGTGCGCGTAGATTTGGTGCGCACTGTTGTGCACACAGATCGAAGTTATGCGTCCGGCACAGTAAGCGCGTGGCTGAGCGTGTCGCTTGTGCACAGGGTACTTGGGCGCATGGCTCGCCTCTGTGCACACGGACTGAAACAGCGGACAGGGTGGCGAACAGATCAAAATGGTGACGGCGACCATGCGGACAATATGGCGATCACCTCGAAGGGTCTCCACGTGGTAGGACCCTCGGATCTAACCGGGGTCTAGCCCTGCTAGGGCAGATCAACCCGGTGGCACTGGTCCCGGTTGGCAACCTGTGCGACTCCTCGAGCTTCGGAGACCGGAGACTTTTAAATAGATTTCTAGCTTACCTTGTCTCGGTGCTTCCGGGTCTCGTTCTGGGCGGTCTCCGGCTGCGGGGGGAGAGGGAAAATACCTTCACCACCAGACCTAGCCCCTCTCCCGATGTCGGGGGCTAGGTCCCCGCTGAGGGTTGGCTGCCGGACCGAGGCTTACCTCAGAGGGATTGCGGAAATCACCTCGGGAATTCTCAACTGGGGGAGGGACCCAATGGGTGTCACCACAGGAGAGCGGGGCTCGTCTGTAGAGGTAAGATTTTTTTCTTATTTCGGTTTTCTTTGGTAAAATTACTCTAACGCTGTGTGAGCGTGCATAGAGTCCCTAACTGCTATGGAGACGGAAAATACTGAAGAGCTGCACTTCCTGCAGGGGTATATATACTAGGGCTGACATCAGATTGAAATCTGATCTGTTTCCAACTGCTATCAGAAGTACACTATACCCATTGGTCCTGAGTTCATCTGCTACATGCTAGGAAATTAAAAAAAAAATAAAAATAGTCAGTTCAGAACTTGTCAGAGCTGTGAACTAGGCAGAGTCCGACTTCTCTTTTGTATACAAAGCTCTTTTTTGCTGTTAATACACTAAGTCTCGTTGGAACTCCTGAAGTGTGAGCCTTGCCTCATAGCAGGGGAGGGGAAAGCAGCCTTGGGATCTGAAGCCCTGCATTAGACAGGAAATCACATCAAGAAGTTCAAATTATCATCAGCAGATGAAGGTTCCACTGGCAGCACTCCCTTTGGACCGAGGTTTACTCTGTTCTTGCTGTGATAGATAGCTAGATAGATCTGTGTGTGTATATATGTGGTGCACTCCCTCACTCATAACCTCCCCCCCATGTTTTCTTGCTTCCTCTCTTTCTCCTTCCCTTCTCTCATCCCTTGCATTCACCCCTTTTACCCCTCCTTATTCCCTTGCGTTCACCCCTTTTACCCCTCCTCTTATTCCCCTCTTGCAACATGTCAGGTTCATGGTATGAGCAAATCAACCCCATCTGCAGTCTCTAATCCAGGGAGAGACGCTTGGATTTAGTATCTCAGTCATAATGAGGAATTCTGCACTCTCCCCTTCCAAAACCTGCATCGTTAGGGAAGGAGGCCCATGCCCTTCCCTCATAGCGGTGGTGTGCTTGGGAGCTACAGCAACCCTCATCCTTACCTGGCTTTTTCTGGCTTGTACCACCCTCAACAGCAAACAAAATCCCCTTATCGCTCTGTTGCAGGCTCTCTCCCAGTCATCGGCCTGAGTGGTTCCACCATCGCAAGCAGCACTAACACCAGCAATGCATAACACAGCCAATCAGTGGTGGCCTTGCACGAGCATGGCCCATCCACATCGCTCTGTCATGCTGCCACTCGTATTTTCAGCTTAAAATATCTGAGCTGGCAGTAGTGGCAGAACGCGCTCCTGCTGTGGTCAGATCAAGCTCCTATCCTTGCTGCTGTAGTCTGGATCAAGCTCCTTCTGTCATAACGACCAGAGCTAGACAAAATTCAGACAAGGGCCATACCAATCCTTGGGCCGTAGTTTAGGGTCAACAACTTCAAACAGAGTTTGGGCTGAGGGAGACAGTCAGATGGATGGGCTTGCTGATCCAGTTCTTTACAGGATTTTCCGTTAGGCTACAAGCTTTACTGTAACTACTACTGTGGAAAGGGTAAGGTCGTGCAGCTCTTCCAAAATGAGGCACTGTAGCACAAAAGAACATGTTTGATGCAATGTCCAGAGTAGCAACTTTTCTGAGGCCAATAATTAAAACAACATACAAAGGATGTTATCAGGCTAAAAGGTAGCTGGATAGGTTTTCAGGGATATTCAGCGGGTTAACCAGCCTGCTGAATATCAAATAAAGTTTTCTGACTATATCGACCCGGATAACTTTCAAACCTAACCAGCTAATTTCGAGCATCGCCAGTTATGATTCAAATTTATCTGGGTACCTGTACTTAGATTACTTCCTCTTTAATTGGCTATATTAAAAAAAATTATAACCAGTGAAGGGCACAGCAGCGTTAAAACAAATTGCACTCAAGTGGGCCTAGATGCCCAATTCCTCACCTGTACATACATGTGCCAAATAATATAGGGCTCGCTGGCCCGATTCTTCCTCCCCTAACCAAGGCTCCCAAAACATTGAATATGTATATATATTTTTTAAAAAAGCAATGGATTGCTTACCCTTCCCCCAACCGTTTAACTATATTGACTTTCCTGTGGCCAGCTCCTCTTCCCTTCTCCCCCCCCTTGCCCCAGCACACCTGAAAATCCTCTGTGGCCCCCGGGATCGCTGTACATTCCTACCGCAATCCTGCTCCCTTCTAATCTTGCTGTGACAGCAATGCTGGAAGCATGAGCTGTTTGTCTGGCCATACATCATAACGTTGCTGGCTGCACTGGGGAAGACGCCAAAGTAACATGACTTCAGTGCCATCCTCCAGGCAGACAGTGCTATTTTTAAAGGACCAGGACCTAGGCAGAAGCAAATGGGCATCACTCCTGCCCTTTTTAACCAGGGCATGGGAAATAGGTAAGTGGAGGCTGGCGTGAGAGCTCCCCAGCTCCGGCATATTTAAATGGAGGGAAGGGGTACAGACAGGCTTCAGCAGCCCGGGGCAGGCTTGATTAGTGTTTTGGGCTAAGAGTAGGAGCCATAGGAGCCCAGGGATGCCAGAGGGCAGGCCCAGGCCCCAGTTCCAATCCCGATAAATTCCATTAGTCCGGACACGCGCAGTGTTTCGAGTGAAGACTCTGCTTCAGGGGATGGTCTTGCAAAAATACCAGAAACATCCATTTAAGCTTAAATGGATTGATGGAATTTATCATACCAACTTTGTTACGAAAAGCATGGAACTGCACAAAAGACATTTAAGATAAGTGGTGCTTTATTTGCACAGAAAAAAATAATAAAAAAAAAATGTTGGAATTTGGAGACCGATGATTAAATATAAAGCAATAAAGGTAGATAGTGCCGGTAGTGCTTAGTATGATGGCCATGTAATAATCACTATCATTTTTTGTTAAGTTTTGGCCAGTTTTTTGTCTACTTGTTCTTTCAACAATTTTTTGTGACTTCATATTATTTATATACACACACACACACACACAATTCCCCTGAAGAAGCCAGAAAGGCGAAACAAGAGCTTTGTTGGGAAAGAGAAATTTGGTATCGGGGCAACACTACAGATGAGGGACTGTGAAAAGACATCCGAGATATTTTTCTGTGATATTGTAGACCACACAATTGTGACATTGTAATGAAGTATTGTTAAATGTATGTATCAAGCATTGGATGAAGGGTAGTGTTTCTCAGTTATTTAAAATCAACAGTGATCAATGTATTGAGTACCAGGTCTCAGGGAGAGATTGAGCTTAGTAAATAGATTAGTGGTAAGGGTCATATGTATTGATGTGAGGAGATATATACGTGTTGAAAAGTTCGTTATGAAGGAAGGGTTTCAATATTTTTAGAAAGGAATGTACATTATGAGTGATTTTATGTAATAAGTTAATACTGGGAAGGGTAGGACGTCTTAAAAGATTTCAAATAAATTTTCTGTTTTTATGTTATAGAAAGACTTGATGTATGATTTTGTTTGCACGATAAAAGTGCTTTTTTCCTTACTCCAAATTGTTGTTTGGAGGTAATTGTGTATAATACATAAGCACAGATCAAGATATATACATTGCCATTTTTTTGGGATATATATATATATATATATATATATATATATATATATATATAAATAATACATTTGCTTTGGCTCATGTGGTGGTCCTATGTTGGTGCTGTTTTGGCAATGGCCACTATAAACTCAATAGGATGCATGGCAAACCAAATTGCACATGCTGAGGTAGATTTTAAAAACATACGCGTGCGCGAACAAAAGTACGCTGGATTTTATAAGATACGCGTGTAGCCGCACGTATCTTATAAAAGCCGGGGTCGGCGCGCGCAAGGGGGTGCACATTTGTGCAACTTGCACGCGCTGAGCCCTGCGCGTGCTGCCCGTTCCCTCCGAGGCCGCTCCGAAATCGGAGCGGCCTCAGAGGGAACTTTTTTCTACCCCCCCCCCGCACCTTCCCTTCCCTTCCCCTACCTAACCCACCCCCCCAGCCCTATCTAGACCCCCCCCTACCTTTATCGGAGAAGTTACTACTGCCTCCGGGCAGTAATAACTTACTCGCGCCGGCGCGGCAGGCCCTGACAGAGGCCGCTGTGTCAGGGCACTCGACCACGCCCCCGGACTGCCCACATGCCTCCCGGACACGCCCCCGATCCCTAACCGCGCCCCCTGGCCACACCCCTGACCGCCCCTTTTTGCAAGGCCCTGGACTTACGCGCATCCCGGGGCTTGCGCGCGCCGCCAAGCCTATGCAAAATAGGCTCGGCGAGCGCAGGGGGAGTTTGGGGTAGGTTTTCGTGGGGTACGCATGTACCCCTTTGAAAATCTACACCACTATTTGTGCATGGCACATGTGGCAGATGTACTGGCCCCTGTGGCTGTAAGGATGCTCAACAATCCAGACACAGCAGCCAGCAGAAGCCAGAAGGAACAGCCCACACGGGCTAGAGAAAGTCGCTATGGTCAGTGGATCGATCTGTGTGGGCTGCCAGTGGGCTAAGCTGACAAACTCACAGGTATGCTAAAGGAAGATAGTGTTGTGGTCAACAAGGGTGAGATGGGGAAGGGGTAGATTAATACATATACTCATTTTGCCACAACTATTTTGCAAGTTGGAACTAATAATACCTCATAACAGCTATTACTGGTTGGGACAAAGGCTTTAGAAAGCAGCCTAAGCACCTTCCACATGCACATAACATCACTCTTTCAAGACTCACATTCAAGAATCACAAAAAGTCATATTCAATGAAGATTTTGCCCACAGGCAGAAAATGGGAGGCACTCTTGAAAACAGGGCATGAAGACTGCAGCCTAGGTTACATTTCTTAATCAGGGTCCATTCAAGAAAGGAGATTTTGCTGGAATATTTCTTATAGCATGATCTACTAAATTTCAAAACTACTACATTTAAAGATGCCCAAGAAAAACGTCAAGATAAATAGTGGAACCGAATGTGAAATGTATTGGGTTATTGTACCAGTAGTGGAAAATGCCCATTGTGTACAACATTTAGAAAAGAGTGTTCTAGCTGTTACTCTATTTATTTAGCAGTGAGAAGATCTGGGCTAGGACATCTCGGCCACTGGTTCCCCATGTCTTCTTAGGAAAGTCAGTGGCAGAGTAGAAGAAAGCATGAGACAAGCACTCTTGGTCATCAGTAATAATTATGATAAGTTCAGTGCTTAGTAACTAGAGGGAGAGGAAGGAATTGTAAAGCTAAGCTGGACACGGGACTAGGCCATATGGTCTTTATCCTCCATCATGTTCTTGTGTTAAGTCATGCTATTAGCCCCTATGTCTCCAATCTTCTAAGCCCATTTGTCTTAAATGGGCTTTCCTAGTCAACAAGTTAAAAAAAAACCCCAAAACTGTTAATTTGCAGAGTTAGAACTTACTAAGGAATTCATACTATTCTTTTATATAAATAAATCTTTAGAGAAAAATGAATACAGCATGGAGCATTTCCACTAAATGAAAACCGTGCTGACATAAGCCAGGAACAGTTTTTTTCCCCCTCTACAGCGCAAACTCTGAAGGAGGAGAGATCGATTAAACAGCTGCAAAGTCACTGCTTTACTGACCACCATCAGAGAAGGACAAAGTAAGCCATGTCCAGCTTTTAACAGGCACTTCTGTTTTCTGTGAAGCCTCAGTGCAAATAATTCAGAGGCTATTGCTGGTGAAAAAGTCCTCATCAGACGGGGGTTTCTCTTTGCTCCCCCTCTAGATCATTTGCAATCCAGGATGCAGGGTGACGGCATAAGCCATCAAGTTTCCATAACCAAATCCTCCCCCCATCCCGTATCATCTTAATTTTTCACAAATATCAATCATAAATAAGCCTGCCTTTTTAGACTGTTTTGTCTCTAATATTATAGTTTCTCATCTAAAAAGCATTTTTATATTATGCAAAGTTCAAGGAAACGAAAATACAGTAATCACCTCACTCTGTAGCCAACTCTGGACGGTGCCAAGTCTCCAACCATCAGTGAATGTGGCTCTATTTACCAATTCCAATTTTGTCTGCTCCATTTCCCCATCCACCTGCTCTCCCGAAGACAACATGGCCACACGTTTTGACAGCATGGCTGATCCACCAGAGAGCAAAATTATCAGCATGTGTTACACAAATCTTACTCTTTAATCCGTGGACCTACAGAGGAGCGGAGGAAGAAAATGTTGAGCGCTCTCAAAAGCGTAACTACTTTTATAATGGATAGCTATTTGACTTGCTCACACCACAAAATGCACACATTATGGATGCTCACGGCGAGCGCAGAGGCAGGGGAACAAATCAGTAAATCACACAGAAAAATACACACTACAAGGATAAAGATATTGCTCACTTCTTGTTTTTATTTGTATTTGTTTTGGACCAGCCATTTAATCCTGCTCCTTTTGTCTTCCCACTTGAAACCTGCCTCTGTTTGGCCTATGGCACCAGAATGCTTATTTACAAATATCTGTGTTTTTCCCTCCCCACACCTCCAATCCTAGCCCAGCCATCGCAGCAACAGTACGCAAGCTTGCAAAGTCTGGCGACGCCGTGCAGAGGGCCACACATCCTGCCGCGGCACCCCCTACCCCGGCCGGCCTGTCGAATTCAGGATTCAGACTGAACACTCCTCACTGGCCGTGCTCCTGTGCCATCGGGTCAGCCGCCGTGGCTCAGTTTTATACAATTTTAAGCTGCGACGGCTGTGATTTGGTCTTCCATTTCATCAATGTTCTGCTCAAGCCACAAGACCCCGCTGCCAAGTCAAGCTGCTTGTTTTCTGCAATCGTTCCTGGAGTTGTTTGTTTGCTTGTTTTTTTTTTGTTTTGTTTTTTTGAGAAGTCAGTAAGCATTAAAATAAAAATTTCACAGGGTTATATTTTTTTTGGTCTAACCAAAGAGGCATTAGTTGATCTATGCTCTGAAATGCTCTTACATTACTGCATACTTTACTTCACGAAGACTTCGTACAAAAAAACAGCTGCTACGGCTGTTAAAACATTTGTTAATAGGTAACAGGTTTACCATGATGCAGCGACAGCGGTGTAGCACATTAGCTCTGCCGCTACGTGTTCCCTCCATGCTACCAACTGCCATGTCAAGATGCTTCTGGGATAAGGCCTTCAGGGCCTTCTTTCAGATAAGCCTGAAATGGGCCAGATCAGACACTTGTTCTATAAATAACTTAACATTTACAATGAGTTTCCATTACGCCGACCCACAAGCTTTCATTTTCCCCAATTCTTAATTTGATTTAATTTAAAAAAAAAATTATCTGCACCACTGGAAAGCAACTTCTGCTAAAATGCAGAGGGGTAGATTTTCAAACCGCGCGAATTGGCGTACTTTTGCTGGCGCATCAGGCGCAAGCAAAAGTACGCGGGATTTTAGTAGATACGCGCATAGCCGCGCGTATCCGCTAAAATCCTGGATCGGCGCGCGCGCAAGGCTATCGATTCTGTATAGCTGGCGCGCGCCGAGCCGCGCAGCCTACCCCCATTCCCTCCGAGGCCGCTCTGAAATCGGAGCGGCCTCGGAGGGAACTTTCTTTTGCCCTCCCCTCACCTTCCCCTCCCTTCCCCTACTTAACCCACCCGCCCGGCCCTGTCTAAACCCCCCCCTTACCTTTGTCGGGGGATTTACGCTTCCCGGAGGGAGATGTAAATCCCCGCGCGCCAGCGGGCCGGGACGCGACCTGGGGGCGGGTACGGAGGGCACGGCCATGCCCCCGGACCGCCCCGGGCCGTAACCATGCCCCCGGGCCCGCCCCCAAAACGCTGCCGACACGCCCCCAAAACGCCGCGCCGACCGGGCCTGCCCCCAACACGCCCCCCTCACCAAACCCCGGGACTTACGCGAGTCCCGGGGTCTGCGCGCGCCGGTAGGCCTATTGAACATAGGCGCACCGGCGCGCAGGGCCCTGCTCGCCTAAATCCGCCCGGATTTAGGCGAGCAGGGCTCTGAAAATCCGCCCCAGAGTGTTTAGAAAGCAAGTGCAGGTTTCAGCTTTAAACACTTGCTATGGCAAATTCATAAACAATAACAAAAATACAAAAACCGCCAATGAAACTGTATTTGATCTCAGAGGTAGGCAAAAAAAGATCCAGCCTCTTTATGTGGAAGAAATTGGTGTACTTGACGTTCCAGAACTTCCTACATTTACCAGTTTGCTAAATTAAGACATCATCCTTTCAGCATGAGGTTATGTATTTTCAAGATGGCAAAACCGTTCAGCCTTGCCATCTGTTTGCTGTCAAGATGGCACGCAAAATATCCCTGTATCACAATAAAAAGGCAAGAGCTTACTTACAAAACACACTGCCCATCGGGAGGAAGGAAAAAAAAAAAAAAGAGTGAGAGCCCCTACTTAACGTGTTGATAACCCAAGAACGTTTGTTCTATCCAGGTGCTAACTTTTCTGCCTTTTTTGGAGTCTTCAAAAGGTATCGCAACGTACAAAAAGGATCAACCGTAAAAACACAGTCACGGCCTGAACTTACGAGAGGACCACTGGTGTTTGCTGGTCCTATAAAAAGGAATCACAGCCTACAAAAAACAAAAAATTCACCAAAACACAACAGCGAGATGGGTAACAGCTAATCATCTCAGAACCTGAACACTATTCCTCGGCGCTGGCTATTTTGTATAACACTGCAGTTAATACTGTTTTGTACAGATACTGGCCTCCACAAAAGCTTTTGATAAAATCAAATGCAATCCAAAGTTGACTGGGTGACAAATATCTCAAAATAAGAGTGACGTCATCTGAAAACAACACTACAGTCAGACATTTTTTTTTTAAACTATGTTTTCCATGCCTTGACATTTCTAGTTGCGAACCGTCCAAGTTCTTTCTCAAGTATTTAATATGAAAAATAACACTCTTGATCATCAGTAATAATTATGATAAGTTCAGTGCTTTGTAACTAGGAGAATTACCATACAGCCACAAAATTAAAAGTGAAAGACCATCCCAACCATGATTTGCTGCAGTGTTAGCTCAGTGCAGCCAAAAGCAACCCAAAGACAGGAAATCTGTAGCCTTGTACCTTTAGATTTGGTCCGATATAGACTGCAATAATTCTTTGGATCAGTTCTGACCTCTGCTTAAGAAACTCTATAAGCAAGTAAAAGCTCCTAGGATTTTAATCCCCAAAAACCCAGTGTATATGAAAAATTCACAGATGTCAGAAAATTAACCTTGATAGAAAAACTGCCACCTTGCAGCTTGTTCTAAAATATACATGTTATATTGCTACATTTCATTGTGTTTCTTCCTTTCCAAATAAATTAAAAAAAAAAAAAATAATAGAGATGATTTGTCGGCCTGGTTTCCCGCTCTCCACCCCTGATTTCTTGCCCAGTTGGAAACTACTCCCACCTCACTGACTAATATTTATGATAGGGGGGGTGAGAAATGGAGGCAGCATGGGCCTCCATTCATAGCTGCCAGGTTAGGTTACGCTCATTAGGACCCCCCCCTTCCTTCCAGAACCAGGGACAATCCTGGATTAGAGGCCCACAGACCTGTATGTGTGCACCAGGAATCCCATATAGGCAATGCTGGGATTCCCCTTCCCCAGGGGCTGCGAACACCGTTCTCAGCCCCCTGCCAAGGAGAAAAGAATCCAAAGGTTCAAGTAATAAAATGTGAATAAAAAACGCAAGTGAAATTTTAGCTCACATTTTCTTTACTTATGTGCTAAAAAATGCACTGGCTCCTGATGCAGCAAACTAAATGGTACGCTAATGCACTGGGAGTATAAAATGTGCACTCATCCAAAAATGGACCTCATTTTCAAAAGCATTTACATTAAAACTGGGTTTTACATGTGTAAATGCACTTTACCAGTGTAAGTGGGCTCTTGAAAATTGCTATAACGAGTCACTGAATTGCCAACAGGTTTTACCTGCATTAAGGGCCTCATTTTCCAATATCGCATTGGATACCAAAAAGGGGCGTACCCTATGCTAATATGCATCGCAAATTGTGATAACAGCTATGCAACACACTCTTAGCGCAAGCTGTGCTATTAACCCAATTTGGGTTACATTGCCAGTATATATTGTGGTTCACAATGTTTCTGGACAGCCTGTTTCAGTATGCTGCAGGCTAGGAGAGAGAGCGAGCGAGAGAGATAGAGACTTGCTATAGTGCCGCCTCCCTAGACAGGTATTTGTATCCCTATGGGAGGCCCACCTAGTAACTCGAGGTGGAGATTAGGTATGAGTGTAGGGGGTTGGGGGCCACTTTGACATTCAACATGAGACGTACGAACAGAACAGTGCTCTCTTGTGAAGATTTGCTGGCCTTCGGAGTGAGGAAACTCACTCCAAGATGAGATTTGGGCAAGGTTCTCTCCACCTAGCTTGATGTTACCCAGGTAGAGACTCCCTTAAGCTAGGCGGAGAGAACACAGCACAAATCTCATCTTGGAGTGAGTTTCCTCACTCCGTAGGTCATCAAATCTTCACAAGAGAGCACTGTTCTGTTCGTACGTCTCATGTTGAATGTCAAAGTGGCCCCCAACCCCCTACACTCATACCTAAACCCCACCACGAGTTACTAGGTGGGCCTCCCATAGGGATACAAATACCTGTCTAGGGAGGCGGCACTATAGCAAGTCTCTCTCTCTCTCTCTCTCTCTCTCTCTCTCTCTCCTAGCCTGCAGCGTACTGAAACAGGCTGTCTGGAAACATCATGAACCGTGATAAACCTTTACCGGCCTCTAGCACACAATGTAACGCAAATGAAAGAGGTGTAGCTATTGGCCGCGGTAACACTGCGGCTGTTTCGGGGCACACAATAACTTTCCTACTTTACATATGCTCCGCCCCAACTCCGCCCCCTGAATACAAAATTAAAAATTCGCAAATCGCGTTAACGGCTGTTAGCGCGATTTGCGGAATTATCACCCGCGGTAACTCCTTGGAAAATGACCCCCTAAGTGTGCTTAATGCAGGTAAATGGCTTTTGAAAATTGTTAACATTTATATGCGTTAACTCCTTTGAAAATTCACCTGAATATGCGTAGAAAACATGCTTAGCGTGCAATCAACGTATGATTTATGCACACAAATCATATTTTGTGCACACAAAACAGAGGGAGGATTAACTTTGAAACAAATGCACGCAGCAGCATATGCATGCGCTTATGGCCACAAGCCGATATGCGCAAGTATTTTATAATCCACTTAACACGAAAATACGCCCATCTCTACCCTGCAACACAAGCAAATATGTATGCTTACGCATGAACGCATGCAATGCATTGAAACCACATATCAATGCACCGAACACACGTACACTTCCTTCCTATTTTAAAAACATATGCACTTAGATTTTACGCGTGAAAGTAAAATAGGACTTACAGGCGTACGCCGGCCAATTTTAAAACATGGGCATGGAAATTAAATTGACCAATTAGGCAACCAGTTTGCCCAGTCTCTCCAGATCATCGAGACCTCCTTCTTCGGTCTGAACTCCCCCCCCCTCCAGTTCACCCAGGCCTCCCACCCAGTCAACCCTGCACAATAAATACCTTAAATATCACTTGCGCCAGAAAGTTAGCAGGTGTAAAAATACACGAGCAAGTTGGAAAATACACATGCACAAGGGTCTTTGAAAATAGAAACTTACGTATGTGGAACTGTTGGCCTCATCTGCCAATGCCCCAGACCGCACCTTTTTTTTTTATGTGCATTCGAAAGGGAAAATACATGTGCATGTTTCACTTTTACAAAATACTTATGCGTGAATTTGCCAAATTTGACATGTGTAAAGTTTTGAAAATTCATCCCAATTTGTGCGCACACAAAATTTTTTTAAAAACATTGTGACTGCATATTCTCCACACACAAAACAAGCTTTATGCGCAGAAAACAAACCATAAACCCACTGTGGTTTGCGCGCATAAACCCTGCGCACAGGAGCGCCAAACCACAAACAGGAGACTATGTACTCCAGCCGTGACCAGGAGTTACAATTTCCATCGTCAAGAAATCAGGGGTTAAGCCGACACGCTTCTCTGCAGCCAAGAGTAACAGCTAATGCCTTCGTTAACGTGGGATTTAAACAGAGGGGTGCACTGCGTATAGTGTTATGCTGCCGTTTGCGCACTTTTTTTTTTTTTTTTGCACGGAGAACTCCTTGCTGCATGGAGAGTAAAAGGTCTACGCACAAAAAACCCCCCCCAAATATGCGCACAAAGCCCAGCGCACCTTATTTCATGGGGATCAAGGTGGTGAAAGCAAACGCTACAGGATCTTGAGTTTATCAATGAAAATAGTCAAACATCACTTGTATAGAAATTAAGGTCAGTAGCTTCGGTCATAGAAAAATATCCAATAACGGAACAAAGTGAAAAAAAAAAATCTGAAAAAGAAAAAACGCAAATGTAATTCTTTACAATGCCGCAGTCTGTACATTTTCCTCCAATTGCCATGGAATACTGATTCACCAGTTTTAAGCATCATTTAAACAAGAACTCTGGCTCCTGATATCCAAAAAGTTTAAAGTCTCCTTCAAACCGTGTGTAGAGGCGTCTTATGTCTCGCTTGGCTACGGCAGAGAAATAGTGTTCGACCTTGGTTTTGTTGTACAAAGTGATTCCAGGAGGAATTATAGGGTATGAAACCAAACGGTCGATGCCTGCTTCCTTCAGAATATACGGAGCATCATCCTCCAGGGTTTCATGGTGGCCAATTACATTGTAATTTAGTTCACAGGGTGCACAAAGTTCCACATATGTAACCCAGTGAATTATATGATCACCAAACTGTAGGTCCAGCCACTTATGATTGGGATCACCCAAGTAACGAACAAAGTCCTCGAACTGCAGCCCTCTGGTCTCTGTTCGGTTCTTTCGATATTTTTTAATAATGACAGGCGCGATCTCATGTTTGTACCATGGCTCGAATCGAGGGTTATGGACAAACTTATCCTTAAATGCAGAAATCAATCTCTCAAATGGATCTCGAACTATAAAAAACTTGAAGTAGGAGTTCAATCTAAAAAGAAAAGAAAGAAAGAAATCAAAGTCAGGGAAAACAAGCAACAAAAAGTGAAGTATGCTTTTGATATAAAAACAAAAAAATTTGGTTCCAAACTCATAAGAAATGCCCTGCTCGCTCAGACCAAGGCCCGTCCAGAACAGCATCCTCTCTCGGACAATGGCCAATCTGGGTCATGAGTACCCGACAGATCCCCAAAACAGATCTATTTCTTGTTGCTTACTCCCAGGCAGGGCCGGTGCAAGGGTATTAGGTGCCCTAGGCAAACCTTCTGCCTTGCGCCCACCCCCCCTTCCTGGTCCCGGCCCTGACTCCTACCTCATTCACTAAAATGCCGCACACAGCCTGCCGAGTCTCTAATCCTACCTGCCGCGAGTGGAATAAGCTCCACTCGCGGCCCCACATGGCTGCTCTTCGTCGCGCACTCTAATGGTTGGCGTCCTAAGCGACCGCCTAGCTCGCCTAATGGGACGCACCGGCTCTGCTCCCAGGGATAGCAACGGCTTTTCCCTGGTCTTCCTAATAATGCTCCTGAAGGAAAAAAAAGTCCATAAATCTTGTCCAAATCTCTTTTAAATCCCACTGTTTGTCATCTTAATCACATCCTCTAGCAAAAGATCAAAAATCCATGTGAAATATTTAAGCCTTAGGATGCATTAGGAAAGATTAACTTTAATTCATATGCAAGGAAAGTGTACCTGGATTTGTAGGATTTTACCTCTGAAATTAAAGTTCGGGATTGCTTTTCTTAATGTTATCTGCTTTTAAAACGTTAGATTTATACACGGCTTCAAAGTGATTTATTTTATTGCTTTTCATATTTATTTATTTATTTGTTTTATATACCGAAGATCGTCAGGAACATCACATCGGTTTACAATGGAGAAATTACTTACCTGATAATTTCGTTTTCCTTAGTGTAGACAGATGGACTCAGGACAAATGGGTAAAGTGTGCTCCTGATAGCAGTTGGAGACGGAGTCAGATTTCAATCCGACGTCAGCACCAGTACATATACCCGTGCAGGAAGCTCTGCTCTTCAGTATTCTCCTCGAAAAGCAATTGTGGATATATATGTGTCTGGATAACTAGATTAACTTGAATAACTTGATAAACGTGATTAACTTGAACTGGTTGACGTGGACTATAGCTGGAGACCGCCAGTGCCTCAACCGATAAATGCTGACACCCGGTAACTATGGGTGTCCTAGCTGAAAGGAAGCGTGGCTTATCCGTGCTTGTCTTGCTCTCGGAAATTGTCTTCCGTGTATTGCGGCAGCCGTGGGCGGGATAATGAGTCCATCTGCCTACACTAAGGAAAACAAAATTATCAAGTAAGTAATTTCTCCATTTCCTAGCGTGTAGCAGAAGGCCTCAGGACCAATGGGATGTACAAAAGGTACTCCCGAACCGGGTGGGAGGCTGCCCATGGCCCACTTAGTATTGCCCTTGCGAATGCTGTGTCCTCCCGAGCCTGGAAATCCAGGCAGTAGAACCTGGAGAAGATGTGAATGGAGGACCATGTCGCCGCCCGACAGATCTCGGTGGGTGACAGCATCCTAGTTTCCGCCCAGGACATTGCCTGGGCTCTAGTGGAATGGGCCTTGACTTGTAGAGGTGGAAGCTTGCCTGTCTCTACGTAGGCTGCCTTGATTACTTCTTTGATCCAGCGGGCTATGGTTGCCCGCGAGGCCGCTTCCCCTTGTTTCTTCCCGCTGTGGTCCGTCTTTCATACGGATTCCGACCTTTCTAGGTATCGGACCAGGATTCTGCCGACCTTAAGGTGGCGAAGACGGCGAGATTCTTCTGAGTCCTTATGGCTCGTTTGGAGATGGCAGCGAGATGGTTTGGTTTAGATGGAAGTGAGAAACCACTTTTGGGAGGAAGGAGGGGGCCGTGCGTAAATGTATGGATCCCGGTGTGAACCTGAGGAACGGTTCTCGGCAGGATAGTGCTTGAAGTTCGGAGGTGCAGCGGGCCGAACATATTGCCACTAGGAATGCAGTCTTCAAGGTTAGGAGTCAAAGGGACAGACCGTGGATAGGTCTGAAGGAGGCTCCCGCTAGGAAGTCTAGTACCAGACTGAGGTTCCATAGGGATACCGTCCACTTTAGGGGTGGTCGGATCTGCTTGATCCCTCTCAGGAAGTGGGAGACGTCCGGATGCGATGCTAGGCTAATGCCTTCCACTTTGGCTCCGAAGCAGGCCAATGCGGCCACCTGAACCTTGATGGAGTTGAGGGACAACCCCTTCTGTAAGCCGTCCTGCAGAAATTCCAGGATCGTGGGAATTTTGACTGTCCGCAGAAGGATGTCGCTGTCTTCGCACCAGGCTTCGAACATTCTCCATATGTAGGTTAGCGATGTGGAAAACTTGCGTGCTCGGAGCAGGGTGTCAATCACCGCCCTCGAGTATCTGCTCTTCTTCAGGAGTGTCCTCTCAATGGCCAGACCATAAGAGAGAATAGAGTTGGGTCTTCGTGGAGGATCGGGCCTTCCTGGAGCAGATCCCTGTGTGGAGGTAGAGGGAGTCTTCGCATGTCTGCGTACCATGGCCTTCTTGGCCAATCCATGGCCACTAGAAGTACTAGCCCCCTATGGTGTTCTATCTTGCTGATGATCCCACCCAGTAGTGGCCACAGGGGGAAGGTGTATAGCAGGTCTTCCTGTGGCCATGTCTGGACGAGGGCATCGGTCCCTTGGGATTGTGATTCTTGTCTGCGACTGAAGAAATTGGAAACTTGGGCATTGGACCGGGTTGCCAGGAGATCCATGGCTGGGGTTCCCCAGCGGTTTACTATCAACTGGAAGGCTGTGGTCTACAGCATCCATTCCCCTGGGTCTAGACTTTCTCTGCTGAGGTAGTCCGCAGTGACGTTGTCTTTTCCCGCGATGTGGGCGGCTGATATCCCTTGTAGGTTTGCTTCCGCCCACGCCATTAGGGGATCTATTTCCAGGGACACTTGTTGGCTTCTGGTTCCTCCCTGGCGGTTGATGTAGGCAACTGTCGTGGCATTATCTGACATGACTGACAGATTTGCCTCGGAGTCTGTGACTGAACCGTATGCAGGATAGTCTGACCGCCTAGGCTTCCAGTCAGCTGATGTTCCATCCAGACTCTTCCTTGTCCCATTGCCCCTGGGCCGTCAGTTCCTGGCAGTGGGCTCCCCACCCTAATAGACTTGCGTCCGTGGTGAGCAAGATCCAGGTCGGTGGAGATAGTCTTACTCCCTTGCTCAGATGGTCTTCTTGTAGCCACCATTAGAGCTGGTTCTGCACCTCCTCCGGGAGCTGAAGGCAATCGGAGTAGTTCTGGGACATTGGGTTCCACCGTGACAGTAGGGAGCGCTGTAGCGGTCGCATGTGAGTTCTTGCCCATGGGACCACGTCCAGGGTTGATGTCATGAGGCCGAGGACTTGGAGGTAATCCCATACTTTGGGGCGAAGACTTGTTAGCAGGTTTCGCAATTGGTTCATCAGTTTTCTACTCCTTGTAGGAGGAAGAATGACCTTGTCTTGTCTGGTGTCGAACCGGACTCCCAGGTATTCTAGAGATTGGGAGGGCTGTAGACAGCTCTGGCTTGTGTTGACAACCCACCCGAGGTTCTCCAGTAGAGCCTTGACTCTGGTGGTCACCCGATGATTTTCCTCTGGAGATTTTGCCCTGATCAGCCAATCGTCCAGATATGGGTGTATGAGGATTCCCTCTTTCCTCAGTGTCGCCGTTACTACCACCATAATTTTGGTAAACGTCCGAGGGGCTGTGGCGAGCCCGAAGGGTAGCGCCCGGAACTGGTAGTGGTGGTCCAGGATCGCGAAGCGCAGGAAACGCTGGTGCTCATGATGGACCGGGATGTGCAGGTATGCTTCTGACAGGTCCAGCGATGTAAGGAATTCTCCCAGCTGTATCGCCTTTATGACCGAGTGCAGGGTTTTCATGTGGAAGTGTGGTACCCTCAGGTAACGGTTGACCAACTTGAGGTCCAGTATGGGCCGGAATGTTCCCTCTTTCTCAGGGTCGATAAAATAGATGGAATAGTGCCCAGTATTTTGTTGATGCGTGGGCACCGGCGTTATGGCCTTTAGGGCGAGCAATTTGGCCAGTGTGGTTTCCACTGTCGTCCTCTTGGAAGGTGCGTGGCAAGGAGATTTCACGAACTTGTCCGGAGGAATGTTGTGGAAGTCCAGATGATATCCCTCTCGAATGATGGTTAGGACCCACTTGTCCATTGTTATCTCGACCCATCTTTGGTAGAATAGGGCAAGCCTGCCCCCTATGGCTTCTTCCTGTGGATGGGTCGGCCGATTCTCATTGTGGAGTGCGGCTGGGGACTGTGCCAGAGCTGGCTCCCCCTCTTGTTGTGTTTGTTCCGAAAGGACTGGCCCCTGCCTGCGGGGCGAGGTACTTGATATGTACTCTTGTAGGGTCTGAATGCTGTGATTCTCTGCCCTTAGGTAATCGGGGAGAGGGGCGTTGGCTTCTTTTATTCTTGTCCTCCGGTAGCCGAGGTACTGGGGATTCGCCCCATTTGTCGGCTAACTTCTCCAGTTCGCTTCCGAACAGGAGGGCTCCTTTAAAGGGCATTCTCGTGAGTTTCGTCTTGGAAGTCGCGTCGGCTGACCAACTTCGGAGCCAGAGTTGCCTTCTGGCTGCCACTATGGATGAGACACCCCTGGCTGAGGTGTGTACCAGGTCAGAGGTCGCATCCGTGAGGAAGGATACTGCTGGTTCTAGTGCTTAGACGGGCATGGCGGCGTTCCTGGTCATGGATAAGCAGGCGCGTGTCACCATGGCACAGCAGGCAGCAATCTGTAGTGATATAGCTGATACGTCAAATGACTGTTTAAGGATGGATTCCAGACGTCTGTCCTGGGCATCCTTGAGTGCCGCTCCTCCCTCGACTGGGATGGAAGTGCGCTGTGTGACCGCTCAGACCATGGCGTCCACCTTAGGAAATACCAGGAGATCTTTGGCTGAGGGTTCCAGTGGGTAGAGGGCTTCTAGGGCCCGTCTGCCTTTGAAACTGGCCTCCAGGGCATCCCATTCTAGGTCGATCAGCTGTTGTACGGCTTACAGCAATGGGAAGTGGTGGGAGGCCTGATGGAGCCCTTCTAGGAGAGGGTTCATCTTCGGTTCCCCTGTGGCACTTGTGTCTGGGAGGGCGAGCTCCTTCAAGCAGAGAGACACGAGGTCTGGTAGCTCGTCCTTGGAGAAGAAACACCTCATGGTTCGGTAAGGTTCTGTTCCTGGAGGGATTTCCCCTTCCTCTGAGGTGTCAGTTGCCCCTATGGTGAGGCTTTTGGGCGGGGGGGGGGGGGTTTCATGTCTCTGGGGGGCCCTGGGAGGCTAGGGTCCTCTGCTGGAGGAAGTGTCTGTGTTATCAGTGGTGCTGGTTGCATGTGGACGAAGGTGTGTAGACCCTTAAAGAATTCTACCCAGGAGAAGGATCCTGGGTCCAGGTTGAAAGCCGCTGCATTCCCCGAGGACCCCGTTTGAGGGAGGGTCTTGCTGGGGATAGAGAGGTCCGGTGTACTATCTGTGGATCCAGATTCCTGTACTGGCTGGGGAGGGCCTTGTCCTGGTTCTCCCAGAGCCTCCTCGCACTGTAGACACAGGGCCGTGGCCTCCTCGTGCTGCACCGCTCTTATGTGGCAGGCTGGGCAGAGGGCTTGTGCCTTGGTTTTCTTGGCCGGTGGTGCCATGGTTTGTGCGCGTAGGTTGTTGAAACCCCGGTCTATGCATTTAATGTGCGCGCCGGGAGGCTTAGTTATGCGCTCCGGGTGTGCCGACAATGTGCGTGTATGCTGAGATGCGCGCTCACTAAGATGCGTGCACCGCTGTGGGCACAGCCTTAACTTATGCACCCGACAGTTGAGCGGGTAGCTATACGCCCGGCACCCTCGTGCGCGTAGCTGTGCGTACGGAACCTATGCGTGCGCTGCTGTGTGCATAAGTAATTTGTGCGCCCAGCTTGTCTCTGAGCGCACGGTTCAGATAGGTGGACAGAGCGGCGATCAAGGGGAAATGGCGCCGGCGACCACGCAAGTAAGATGGCGACCACCCTGGAGGGTCTTCACGTGGGAGGGCCCTTGTATCCGATCGGGGTCTAGCCTGGCCTGGGCTGATCAACCCGATAGCACAGACGCCGACTGGTCATCTGTGCGGCTATCCGTATCTCGGAGACCAGAGACTTAGAAAAAGTTTTCTACCTTACCTTATCTCGGCGTTTCCCAGTTTCATTCCCCAGTTTCGTTCACCGCTGCGCTTGGTATTGCACCCACTGCCTCTCAGCCGCTCCCGTTGTCGGGGGTTAAGTCCACGCCGGGAACCGGCTACTGGACCGAGGCCTACCTCTGAGGGATCTCAGAAATCACCTGAGGAATTCTCAACTGGGGGAGGGACCCTTAGGTATCACCGCAGGAGAGCAGGGCTCGTTTGGAGATAAGATTTCTTTTCTTCTTTGGTATGAATACTCTAACACTATGCAATAGTGTAGAGAGTCTTGAACTGCTATAGAGACGGAAAGTACTGAAGAGCAGAGCTTCCATTGGTCCTGAGTCCATCTGCTACACACTAGGAAATGTAATACATAAGTGAAACAGTTAAAAGACAAACAATCAGTTACATCAACAATTAAAAAAAATTCAACTAAAATATATAATAAAAATTTCTAAAAGGTAAATGCTAAAATCAAAAAAATTAAAAATGTGAGCTGTGTAGAAAGGTACTCTGCTTTTGTGAATAGTATAAAATTTAGATATTTACTCTGTTGGTCTGTCTGTGGGTTTAGGGTTAGAAAGATCGACATAAGGATGTGTTCGAGCAAAGATGTTGTGGGGAATACCCAAGCTGAGAACACCATGAAATTGATCATAGGGAGAGGTAAATAGGGCCTTAAAGGACATCTTTAAGGTATATAAGAAACCCCTAAATAAATAAATAAATAAATCTGCAATTTAGGAAAAGGATAGCGTGACGGTGTCCTGATTTTACCCACTAGAAGTTCTTTGGTTTTTGGTGAAGGCAAGCGACCAAGCCCTATGCCACTTGGCGAGTTGAATTTTGGTCAGGTTAATGCCAGATCAGATAATATTTCTGACTTAATGGTAGAAGATTCAGATGTGCTACATATCATGGAATTCTGGGTTGAAGAAATCGCATGAGTACTATTCATAACCAATTCTGCCCCTGCCTGGTTATTTAACCAAACATCTGCTAAGTACTGGTAAAACAGGAGGAGTGGCGGTAGAAGCTTTTCTAGATTCCATAACCCTAAACTGCCATTTGTCTAATTTAAGCAGAGTTGCTTACCTGTAACAGGAGTTCTCTTAGGACAGCAGAATGTTCGTCCTCACACGTGTGACATCATTAGATGGAGCCTGGCACGGAAAACTTCTGAACTTTGACTGGTACACTGAGCATGCCACTATTCACGCATCCATGTGAGGTCCCTCTTCAGTCTTGCATCATAGAATTCCCAAAAATAAAATAACAAACACCGACAAAAACCAACTCCGTGGGGTGGCAGCGGGTTTCATGAGGACTAACATCCTGCTGTCCTAGGAGAACACATTTAACAGGTAAGCAACTCTGCTTTCTCCTAGGACAAGCAGGATGGTAGTCCTCACACATGGGTGAATATGTAGCTACAGGATGCTCCCAACTATAGGGAGACAGCACTTAACAGGTGCCAACGTGCACAACAACCCATGCTGCGACAACCTGGGACACAGCCTGAATCCAACCCAGGACCTAAGGTAGGCAGAATTGGGTTTCACGAGCGAAAAAGACTATGGAGGAGCGATTGACCAAAATTACTGTCACGTCGACTGTCTTTATTCATGCAGTACTGTGTGGCGAAAGTATGGAGAGAATTCCAGGCTGCAGCCTGCAGATCTCCCCCACCGGCACAGCACGCAGGTGGGCAACAGACACTGCCATGGCTTGTACCTAATGAGCCTTAACATGGCCGCCAAGCTGCAGTCCCGCTTGTGCGTAGCAGAACGCAATACAATCTGCTAGCCAGTTCAATACAATCTGCTTGGACACTGCAACTCCGAGTCGATTTTTGTCCAACGAGACAGAGTTGTATGGATTGCCTATCGCCTGCTGTACGCTCTAGATAAAAAACTAGGGCCCTTTTGCATTCCAGGGTGTGCAGAGCCTGCTCGTCCTGGTGCAAATGCAGTTTTAGAAAAAGTTGGGTAGGTCTATAGATTGATTGAGATGGAAGAATGTCACCACCTTAGGAAGGAACGTAGGATGCATAAGTAGAACCACCTTAAGAAAAAATGTTTATGTAAGGCGAGAACGACACCAGAGCCTGAAGCTCGCTGACCCTGCGTGCAGAGGTGATTGCGACCACGAAGATAACCTTCCAGAATAGATACTTCAGGTTACAACATTGCAGTTGCTCAAATGGAAGTCTCAAGTGGGCCAAAACCACACTGAGGTCCCACAACACCACCGGTGGCCTAATTGGAGGCTTTATCTGTAGTAAGTCTCGCAGGAAATGCCCCACCAGCAGTTGTATTGAGATTGGTGAGCCATCCACCCTGTGGTGGTAGGCCCCAATAGCACTGAGGTGGACTCTCACAGGGGTGGTCTTCAGGCCAGTGTCAGAGAGATGCAATAGGTAGTCCAGGAGGTTCATGGTGGAAAAGGAGTACGAGTCCAACATGTGTCTCTCACACCAGATCAAGAACATCTTCCACTTCAGACTGTAAGACTTTCTAGTGGAAGGTTTCCTGGACTCCACCAGGATCAGAGATACTCCTTCTGAAAGATCTAGGTCCTGAAAAGTCATCTTTTCTACATCCAAGCCATTAGAGCTAAGGCCTGGAGGTTGGGATGGCGCAGCCTGCCCTGATCCTGCGTGATCAGGTCTGGGGAGGTCCCCAAGCTGATATGTGTCTGGAAAGAGAGATCCTGCAGAAGGGGAAACCAGATCTGCCGCGGCCAATAGGGCGCAATTAGGATCATGGTTCCCTGATCCTGTTGGAGCTTCAGTAGAGTCTTTGTCACTAGTGGAAGCTGTGGGTATTCATACAGGGGGCCGATGCCACAATGGTGGGCGAAAGCACCCGATGGTCCACTGTCCCATTGATCAGGGAGCAAAAAAATCGATCCACTTTCGCGTTGCAAGGGGAAGCAAAGAGATCGAGGTCTGGGGTCCCCCAGAGGCGGAAGATTCGATCTGTGATCTCCTGTTTGAGGGACTATTCGAGGGGCAGAACGAGTGACTCAGAAAGTCTGCCATCACATTCTTTGCTCCCAGCAAGTACATGGCACGAAGTGTTATGCCCTGGGATAGTGCCCAGGACCAGATCTGGACCACTTCCTGACAGAAGAGGAATGATCCCGTGCCTCCTTGCTTGTTCATTGCCACCTGGTTGTCAGTCTGAATCAAAACTACTTTGTTGGTGAGATGATCCCAGAAGGCCCACAGAGCATACTGGATCGCACAGAGCTCCAGGAGGTTTATCAGACATCGCTCTTCCTGCATGGACCACCGGCCTTGGGTGCAGAGATCCACAACATGAGCTCCCAAACCCAGGTGGGAGGCATCGTATTGAGGGTGATCTGTGGGTATGGAACCTGAAAAGGTATCCCCACTTCCAGATTGGATTGGGTCTCCCACCACAATAAGAACTCTCGAAGTGGCGGTGTGACACCGATACATACCCAAAAGTCCTGGGTGGCCTGACACTACTGGGACTGTAAGGTCCACTGCGCTGAACGCAGAGATTGCCCCCACAAGGGACACCAGAGTCAGTGCCCAGTACCGGAGCAAAAAGGCCCTGGCTTGGTCCATGTCGAGCCTGGCCCCAATGATGTCCAGCTGTGGTGATGGTACCAGTTGGCACTTTGGGTAGTTGATCAGAAAACCTATGGTCTCTAGAATCCAGATGGAGGATCGGAGAGACTGCAAGGCCCGTGTCTTCCAGACAGGGGAAAACCTGTACCAGTTGCTTCCTAAGGTAGGCATTCACCACTGCTAGGCACTTTGTGAAAACACAGGGTACAGACGCTAGGCCGAAGGGCAGTATCCAATACTGGAAGTGTTAGTCTCCCATCAAGAATTGGAGGTATTTCTGATGGTTGGGAGAAATGGAAATGTGGGCGTAGGCATCTTTTTAAATCGAGGGAACAAAACCAGTCCCTCTTCCGAAGGAGAGGGGCTCAGGTCCCCCAGTGAAACCATTTTGAACTGTTCCCTTGCAAGGACTTTGTTCAAAGCCCTCAGGTCCAGGATAGGATGGAGGCCTCCTGTTTTCTTGGGAATCAGAAAATACCTGGAGTAGAACCCGATGCCTCGTGGATTTAGAGGTACAGGCTCGACAGTTCGAGCCATTATAAAGGCGAAGAGCTCTACTCGCAATATCTGTTGATTTGAAAACGGGAACAATGCCCGTTTTCATTCAGAAAGAAACTAAAAACGTGGCTGTTCACCCAAGCCTTCCCTTAATGGACACCCTCCTAACAGCACAGCTATGCACTCCATTTTCACAGATCCGCCCCCTCCTCCTCCCTCATTCGTGCCTGAAGTTTTATAGACCTAAAGATTAAGCTATTGTCTAAGCTTGCTACATTCGTTCCTTATGTTAAACTTTGTTATGTTAACATATTAAATTATAACATAAGTTTAATCGTATGCTTTTGCTCTCTACTCTCCCACTCTGTAAACCCCTGTTCATTGTAACTTTATCTTCCTAGTTAACTGGTTACCCCTTGTTTCAATGTAAACCGGTACGATAAGACACTAGTCTTGAGTATCGGTATATCAAAAGAATTTTAAATAAATAAATAAATAAATACATTTGTTGAAAACTCCCATGAGGGGCACGGAGGGGATTTCAGGGGGACCCTGTGGAAGTTTAGTCTGTACCCCCGACGAACGATGGATAGGACTCACTGGTCCGAGGAGTTTGCCCACCAGTGGTGAGCAAAAATCTACAGGCAGCCTCCAACCAGAGGGTCATTCATTGTGTGGACAGGATGCTGGTTTAAACTGCTTTCTTGATTTTATCTCCATGATGGACATGGTCCGAGGTCACTGGGGGCCTCGGCGAAAAACAGACGCCAAGGGAAAAAGAATCCAGTGTGCGGTCGATGGCCGGCAGATACCAGGGAACAGGCCTGTCTGTAATCGACCATTAACAATGTGAAAAAAAAAACAACTTACCACTATGCCTAGTCGCGAACTACAGGAGACAGAGGGACCCGGCCCAACCGGGAAGGAGGAACAAGAAATTGTTTTCCCACACAAAGAACCACGAGCTCAACAATAGCAATGCAAAACCCTCGCGGAAAAAGAGACTGAAGAGAGACCCTGCATGGATGCGTGGATAGTGGCATGCTGGGCACACTCAGTGTGCCAGTCAAAGTTCTAGAAACTTTGACAGAAGTTTTCTGTGCTGGGCTCCATCTGGTGATGTCACCCATGTGTGAGGTCTACCATCCTGCTTGTCCTAGGAGAAACTGTAGATTCAGGTGGTTCATAAGTGAAAGGAAAAAATTGGGTCTTAGGACTCATCTGTCGTGTGCCTAGAGTTTCAGATACCCTCCCCACATGTATCTGGTGGATATTTATTTTGTTTGCTTTTTTTTTTTAAACAGATATTAAGGTAGAGTCCTCTAATCTTATTGCTGTGGGAGATTTTAATACTCATATTGATCTGCCTCAAAATTTCCAATCAGAAGATTTTATCACTACAATGTTAATTTGGGGTTTCTCTTGGGCTATTGAGGAGTTTCTGCGGAACACAGAAAACTGCCTAAGCTTCCATTCAAAACTATGTCATTATAAAATGGGTTGTCAATTATTGCCTTTCCATGGTCCAATCATACTTTAGTGAAATCTGTTTTGACAGGTATGATTTTCTTTGGTAATGGGGAGATGTTAGGTTGGAGAGTAGCACAGGGTAAAATTCCCCCTGTTAAGTATGAAGAACAGGTTCAGTCATTAGACAAGGAGTTGAGTCAGCAAAATGTAAACACTTCGACTGAAAGCTGGAATACTTTATTAAGTAAGGTTTTAGATACCATTGCCCCTCTCAAGAATCGAGAATACAGAAAAATAGCTCTGTCCCTTGGTTCATGGGAGATGTGCCTACTAAAAAGGAGGTAGAGACAGAGCATTGTTGGTGGAAATCAAATTTAGAAGAATATAAATCTGCGTTGGACATGCGTTGTGAAGGCGTTAATCCCCCTCGGCTAAGCACTCTGTATTGCATCAGCCCCTATGTGGGGAACATATGAGAGTCTACAAGTAAGAAATTTACTCAGCAAAAAAATGAATTAATTTTTCTGCTAGGATAAGCTCTGCCATTAATTCATAAGAATTGTTACAGGTAGTTAATGATCTACTTCATCATGCATATAAGAGGTGTCAAAATCCAGACACTGACAGATATTTTTGCTAGTTTTTTTCTTCTCACAATATAAAAACCATCTATGACGCCTTGGAAAATGCTGACAAGACAAAGGCCGAGAAGTCAAGTTAGTCTTAGCTGACTTATTTTGGCCAACTTTCAGCCCTGGCCACCAACGTTCTTAGAGGAAACAGATCATATATAGGTCAGACCCTTGCACGTTCCACTTTTTGCACCCAGATTTCATGACGATCACTCACTCGGCTCTTACCGTTTTTGAATTTCAGATTCGCTGAAAGAGGATAAACGGGGCAGGCCATTCTTCTCAGGGTCATGCACCACATTCTCTGGGATTTGCTCAATGGAAGGAAACGCTCCTGGGAAAAAGCAAAAGCCATCATAAGTGATATCAAGACAGCCAAACACTGAAACTATTCAACCCCTCCTTTTTTTTTTAAACTATTATTGCTTTTCTGAAGCTGGATCCAGAGGCCTCACATCTCTCTCTTTCAGTCATATGCACCTTATCCAAGAGTCACCTTAGCAGCAGAGTTGATCTTCTTGGGTGTACCTTCACCCGAATGTTATTCTGACAATTGAACTGAACAAATAACCTCTTGAATAGATCAAATGTAATATTACAAAGAAGGCCTAAGATTTTACATACTTTTCTTTTCAAAATGATAATCTATGCCCTGGATCTTTTCTCAAAGTTACTGAGACCTTTTTATTCTTAGCTTCCCCATGTTCCACCTTGACCTTCTGCAAATCAGGGGTGGCTCATGGCAATCTGCTGCCTGAGGAAAAGGATGTCATGGCACACCTTTCCCCCCCCTTGGCACGGTGCAGGTGCAATCACTGAGGGCCAGGGCAGGGGGGAGGCAATGGAGGGTGAAGTGACTTGCCCAAGGTCACAAGGAATGGCAACAGGATTTGAACCCTGGCTTCCCCTGTTTGCAGCCCTCAGCTTTTGGGCCTGTTAATTTCTTGTCCTCAGTCTTCAGTATCCCCCATTAGGGGGTGCAGGGGAAATGTTTAATGGGGTGGGGTGGCCCCACCTCCTGGGTATAAAAATAGGACTCCTCCGTTCCCTATTGCCTGCCTCCCAACCTTCTCCAGGATCTGCCCCCTGGGGGTGAGAGAGGTTGGTGAATGGTGGGGGGTCTGTGTGTGTGACACACTCTCTCTTAGGGCTCATACAAGGGTATTAGATGTCCTAGACAAACCTTACAGCCTTTCATTCCCTCTTCCCTCCTCTCCCCACATAATTAAAACTTCTACATTCTTTTCCATTTTAAAATGTATTAACCAATTCCCCAACCTAAAAAGGTAGATCGCATATGGAAAATAGACATTCAAAGTACAATCTTCTGAAGTAAAAATATCACTTACAACATATTTATTATATAGGCATACACTTAAAAAAAAAAATCCAACACAAAACATTTTCAATAATAGTTTAATAGACTTAATAAACTACCTTTCTCATAGTAATCAAGGTAGTTTACTGGATCCCATATGGTATTAGGCCTATGATAAAGTGCACTGGGTGTGGCCCACAGAAAGTCAGCTTATTCCTGACTTTCTGTGGGCCACACCCAATGCATATCACAACTGCGAGCACTTCCATATCATAATTGTGAGCACTCAACTTATGAAAAAGCTATAATGCAAATATTACATCAGGCCCTAAACACCAATACACCTCCTATTAGGAAAACAGATTAAAGCCAGGTTGTTGTAAATCCCTACACAGAAACTACATGCTAGCAAAACACCTAAAGCCTCAGTCACAAGCAGAACACGGATAGACTCTCACCAAATACAGAATAAAAAGATCATAAAATATAAACAAACCTGCAGACAAAAACTGGAAATCACAAGAAGTCAAACTCTGAATGCAATGCAAATACAATCAAGAAATATAAAACATCAATAAAAAGAATGTCAAATCAGCTGATAAATTCAGACAATTAAAAACACATATAAAAATGTTTAAAATATTACCAAACACTAACAAAATATTTCAAAACAGCAGACACATCACATCCAATAATTAAAACTAAACAAGAATAATTATAAAAAATAAATAAATAAATAAATAAATAAAAATTGCCTACACTCCATACCTGGGAACTTTAATTTCCAGTCCTCCTGAGATTGTTATAGATTGGAGGAGGGCGCACAAACTTTAACCTCTCTCACACACACATATATACAGGTACTCTCACACACAAACACAGACAACCACCCACAGCCACCCTCTCACACACACAAACATAGAAACATAGAAATGACAGCAGAAAAAGACCAAACGGCCCATCCAGTCTGCCCAGCAAGCTCCGACACTTATTTTCCCATACTTATCTGTTTCACCGATCACCAAGTTCAGGGCCCTTGTTGGTAACTGTTTGATTCGAATTTCCTGCCTCCCCCTGCCGTTGATGCAGAGAGTAATCATAAGGTTAAGGGTAGTATCCGCCACACACACACACACACACACACACACCCTCACCCACCTACCCTCTCATGTACATATACACCCTCACATACATACAGACATGCTCATATATATATATATATATATATTACTTATCTCCCATTTACCTCGCCTATCCTCCATGAATGCTAGCCTGACATTTCATTTACTGATGCACTGTGTATCTCGAGACCTAATGTGTGTTATTTTAGTGATGTACTCTTTTGCCTATTGTAATCTCCACACTACATGGTAACCTATTGTTAACACGGACCTCTACTTTCGCTGCTGTAACTTTTCTGCTTGCTTAAACATGCTCTGAACTTATCTGCTGGAAGAGTGTGTGAGATAAATAAACAGTGATGATGCTCTCTCAGGTCTTGATTTCCCTACCCAATATGATGGGCCTCTTTCAGCTGCCACTTTTTCCAGACACACTCACAGGCCGATGCAATACCGTGCGCTCAGGCTGGCGCATGGGTTGACCCGCGGTCATAACCCTTTATGCAACAAGGGGATTAGCACGTCCAAAACAGCGCGTAGCTAATACACACACAACCACCATGATGATGAGACTTATTAGCTATCACCCCCTTATCTACAAAATAACCGCTAGGAAAACAGACACGCAGTTTATGAGCATCCATTTTCCTAACCTGCACACAGCCTCTTCTCCTGGGTGCCTGATGCCATGGACGTGCTAGGGACGTACGGTTAGGGCATCCTTTTTAGCGTGGTAGTTCGTTTGCTTATTGCATCGAGTGCCCAGGAGAGGTGATCGTGCACACGTTAAAAAAAAAAAAAGTGCATGCGCTTTGGACGCACGTTTTTAGCATTTCTATTAGACTTCAGGAAATTCACAGTCTCTGCTGTAACCATCAGAATAAATAGCCTGTTCACTATGTAATCTCTATATTAAAGACCTTATGCAAGCTGGGCATGAATAAGGATGCTAGCTCAAGCAAGCAAGTTAATAATTCTAACACAAAATAGCCTTTAAAAATTCCCCATTATCTCACACTCTGAGGTCAATATACTAAGCATTTTCCACACAGAAAATGAGAAAAATCTTAATTCATTAGGCCCTTTATTAGAAAACAGGAAAAACAAACTTCTGTTTTGTATATCCCTTATTAAATATCTCTAAAGCATCTAGAGGAATAAAAAACAAACAAAAAAATACTTTAAGAATAAATATTTCATACATTCTTCTTCTCCTGTGCGCATACAGCAAAATGATTTATTGTCCAATTATTACATATGGCAATCCTTATTAGGCATTTAAAAGCTGGGAGCGTAGACAAGTTACACCAAGGGACATTAATTTGGCGAGTGTTTAACCACATACATACAAGGACACAGATCACTAAAAAGAAAATCAAAAAGGGTCTGACAATTGGTTTTTAGTACTTTTCAGTTAGGGTATATTGGCTATTAAGTATAATTCAGTAAAAAAAAAAAAAAAAAAAATTCCAGAGACACTGGGGCGGATTTTAAGAGCCCTGCTCGCCTAAATCCGCCCGGATTTGGGCGAGCAGGTGAGCCTATTTTACATAGGCCTACCGGCGCGCGCAGAGCCCCGGGACTCGCGCAAGTCCCAGGGTTTTCGGAGGGGGCGTGTCGGGGGCGGGGCCGAGCGCCGTGCCGTTTTCGGGGCGTGTCAGCAGCGTTTTGGGGGCGGGCCCGGGGGCGTGGCCGCACCCTCCGTACCCACCCCCAGGTCGCGTCCCTCTGGGAGGCGTAAATCCCCCGACAAAGGTAAGGATGGGGTTTAGACAGGGCCGGGCGGGTGGGTTAGGTAGGGGAAGGGAGGGGAAGGTGAGGGGAGGGCAAAAGAAAGTTCCCTCCGAGGCCGCTCCGATTTCGGAGCGGCCTCGGAGGGAACGGGGGTAGGCTGTGCGGCTCGGCGCGCGCCGGCTATACAGAATCCATAGCCTTGCGCGCTCCGATCCCGGATTTGCGCGGCTCCGCGCGTAGCTACTAAAATCCAGCGTACTTTTGCTGGCGCCTGTTGCGCCAGCAAAAGTAGGCCAAATCGCGCGGTTTGAAAATCTACCCCACTATGTTCAACAATACTTAGGAATACCTAGGGGCCCAGCATTTTTGTAGTCAGAATTCATTTAGTTTCGTGATTTATCATGGGTTTCTTTGGTCACATACTACAATTTATAACTTATTTATTCCTTGTTTATATAATATATATTTGAAGGTGAATTTTAAGAGAGATATGTGTGCCAAAAAGCACAGATACGTACCCATCTAGCTCATGCATGTCTCCGACTGATTTTATAAACGTGGCACATATACCCACAAGCACCAAAGCACAAATATCTCACATGTAGTAAACAAGGGGTGGAATGGGGGCGGGTCATAGGTGTTCTGGGATGGGGGCCAAGAGATTTGCACGTACATAGTGAAGCTGATGTGACCTGCTTCTGGTGCACATTCTTGCACAAATTTACTTCTGCTGTAGATCAAGTGTAAATTTGATTAAAATATTTTTAGCCACGTATGAAGTGCCTGAGGGGCTGACTACAGGAGCATTGGATGGCCCACGCCATTTTTAAAGATGGCGCCGGTCATCCAGTGCTCCCTCCATGTGACAGGGGCCGGCCAATGGCACGCATACCCTGTCACATGGTAAGGGCAAAGGGCCATCGGCGCCATTTTGATTAGTGCCAGCTGACGGCCCGGGACAGATTAGTGGCAGATCGCTCCCGGGACCCCCACTGGACCACCAGGTAACTGTAAAAAGGTGTTTTTTTTTTTGGGGGGGGGGGGGGGGGGGGGTCGGGAGGGTGGGGGAAGCTAAGGGATTAGTTTTAAAGGGTCGGGATGGGTTTAGGGGTTGTTTTTGTGCCATTTTCCCCGCCCTGCCCCAAAACGATGAGAACCCCCACGAACAATTTCGTGGGGTTTCCCTATCGTTTTGGGGGAGCCCCCAATTTCTGACGATATTTTCAATCGTCCGAAGCCCGATTCACATCCCTATAATTGGCATGGTTAAAAGGTGAGGTGAAAGAGGCTATTTTAGCCAAAAGATCTTCATTGAAAAATTGGAAGAAGGATCCAACAGAAGAAAATAGGATAAAGCATAAGCGTTGGCATGTGAAATTTAAGACATTGATAAGACAGGCTAAGAGAGAATTTGAAAAGAAGTTGGCCGTAGAGGCAAAAACTCACAGTAAAAACTTTTAAAAATATATCTGAAGCAGAAAGCCTGTAAGAGAGTCAGTTGGAATGATCGAGGGGTTAAAGGGGCTCTTAGAGAAGATAAGGCCATCGCGGAAAGATTACACAATTTCTTTGCTTCGGTGTTTACTGAAGAGTATGTTGGGGAGATACCCGTTCCAGAGAAGGTTTTCATGGGTAATGATTCAGATGGACTGAACTAAATCACAGTGAACCTAGAAGATGTGGTAGGCCTGATTGACAAACTGAAGAGTAGTAAATCACCTGGACCGGATGGTATACACCCCAGGGTTCTGAAGGAACTCAAAAATGAAATTTCAGATCTATTAGTAAAAATTTGTAACCTATCATTAAAATCATCCATTGTACCTGAAGACTGGAGGTGGCCAATGTAACCCCAATATTTAAAAAGGGCTCCAGGGGCGATCCGGGAAACTACAGATCAGTTTGCCTGACTTCAGTGCCAGGAAAAATAGTGGAAAGTGTTCTAAATATCAAAATCACAGAAAATATAGAAAGACATGGTTTAATGGAACAAAGTTAGCATGGCTTGCCTCACAAATGTGCTTCACTTTTTTGAAGGTATAAAAGGTATAGATAAAAGGTGAACCGGTAGATGTTGTGTATTTGGATTTTCAGAAGGCATTTGATAAAGCTTCTAGGAAAAGTAAAAAGTCATGGGATAGGTGGCGATGTCCTTTTGTGGATTACAAACTGGTTAAAAGACAGGAAACAGAGAGTAGGATTAAATGGACAATTTTCTCAGTGGAGGGGAGTGGGCAGTGGAGTGCTTCAGGGATCTGTACTGGGACTCGTGCTTTTCAATATATTTATAAATGTTCTGGAAAGGAATACAACGAGTGAGGTAATCACATTTGCAAATGATACAAAATTATTCAGAGTAGTTAAAATCACAAGCGGATTGTGATAAATTGCAGGAAGACCTTGTGAGGCTGGAAAACTGGGCATCCAAATGACAGATGAAATTTAATGTGGATAAGTGCAAGGTGATGCATATAGGGAAAAATAACCCATACTATAGTTACATAAATGTTAGGTTCCATATTAGGAGCTACCACCCAGGAAAAAGATCTAGGCATCATAGTAGATAATACATTGAAACCATCTGCTCAGTGTGTTGTGGCAGTCAAAAAAGCAAACAGAATGTTAGAAATTATTAGGAAGGGAATGGTGAATAAAACAGAAAATGTCTTGTATCGCTCCATGGTGAGACCACACCGTGAATACTGTGTACAATTCTGGTCACCGCATCTAAAAAAAAAAAAAGATATAGTTGCAATGGAGAAGGTTCAGAGAAGGGTGACCAAAGTGGTAAGGGGATGGAACAGCTCCCCTATGAGGAAAGACTAAAGAGGTTAGGACTGTTCAGCTTGGAGAAGAGAAGGTTGAGGGGGAATATGATAGAGGTCTTTAAGATCATGAGAGGTCTTGACGGAGTAGATGTGAATCGGTTATTTACTCTTTCAGATAATAGAAGGACTGGGGGCACTCCATGAAGTCAGCAAGTAGCACATTTTAAACTAATTGGAGAAAGTTCTTTTTCACTCAACGCACAATTAAACTCTGCAACTTGTTGCCAGGGGATCTGGTTAGTGCTTGCCCCACCTGGAACTGAGAGTCATTGCCTCCTTAGACAGCTCCCATTCTCCGGGATCCAGCTGTTGACGGCTAAGAAAATCCACCTGCGCATTGTTGGTCCCGGCTCTGTGAGAAGCCACTATCAATGTCAGCTGCTGCTCTGCCCAGTGAATCAGCTCCCAAGCTTCCTGAGTCACCGCATAACTCTTGGTACCATTGTTGTCACATTGTTGGACAAGATTCTGACCAAATAGCCGCACACGAGGGGGAGAAATGCCTTCAGCACCAAACGCGCCGCTCTCGTCTCTAGGCGACTGATAGACCACAACGCCTCTTCCGCCGACCACTGGTTTTGCACCATCCGATCTCGACAGACAGCTCCCCAACTGGAGAGACTGGCATCGGTGGTGACCACTGTCCACTCTGGGACCTCCAAGTCTACCTCTTGACACAACTGGTCCCCGACCAAGCTACCAAGAGAGACTGGATCTGACTAATTCCATAAGTGGCAAAGGAAGCTGGAATTGTTCAGACAACGGATCCCACCGGGAAAATAACACCGCCTGCAGAGGCCTCGTATGAGCAAATGCCCAAGTTATGAGCTCCAACGTGGACGCCATGGAGCCAAGAACCTGTAGGTAATCCCATACCCTGAGCACCTGACTCTCCAATCTGTGAACTTGCAACTGCAACTTGGCAATATGCTTCTCTGCCAGATAAACCTTCCCTATTCTGGTATCGAAGTGTACCCCCAGAAATTCCAACGCTTGAGATGTGACGAGATGACTCTTGGTCCAACTTACTATCCAGCTGAGCGACTGTAAGCACAGCAGAACCAGATTCACTGCTTGGCTGCAGAGGGCCTCTGACTTTGCCCGAATGAGCCAGTCATCTAGATATGGGTACACTAGCATCGCCTCCTTCCTCGCTGCCACCACTACCATCACCTTGGTGAAAGTTTATTGGAGCCATCGCCAGCCCGAATGGCAGGGTGCAAATTTGAAAATGCATGCAGAGGATTTGAATCACAGAAATCTCTGATGATTGAGCTGGATGTCTATGTGCACGTATACCTTGTTCAGATCCAGGGATGCCAAGAAATTTTCCTTACGCTGCAATGACTGAGTGGAGAGTTTCTGTGAGAAAACATGGAACCTTGAGAGCCACATTTACTCTCTTCAAATCCAAAATTGGACGAAAAGTCCCTTCCTTCTTTGGAACCATGAAGTAAATGGAGTAACGTCCCGTCCCTCCATGGGAATGGGGACAATGGCTCCAAGCATCCACAGACTGTCTAGAGTCTGTGTACCACCTGTCTCTTTTCCACAAAGGTGCAAGAGGAGATCATGAACAGGTCCCGAAGTATACGAGAAAATTCTAAAGTGTTACCTTGTTTTATCACACTTAAGACCCATTGGTCCGTAGTGATTTTGGCTCACTCCTTGTAAAAAGAGTCAACCAACCCCCTAAAACAGAGATGGAGAAGTGGACTGGCCTTGCTTCTTTGGGCTGATTTGGCACCAATGCCTCCCTGGTCAGAGCTATCACTGTTCGGCTTTCATCCACAAAAGGGCTGGTTCCAGGACTGCTCCCTCCCCAAGGCTTGCCTCTGAACCCCTGTGTCGAAGGCCTTCCTCGGAACCTAAAGCATCCAGAAGAGGAATTCCTCGTCCCTTTAGGCCTGTCTTCAGGTAACTTGTGAATCTTATTCTTTCCCACATGCTTTAATCAGCTTCTCCAAATCTTCTCCAAAAAACAGCTTTCCCTTAAAAGGTAACGCTCCTAACAAACTTGTATGAAACATCCGCAGACCAGTTCCTTAACCAAAGCAGTCTCCTCGCTGAGACAACCGACATCATAGTCCTAGAGGACATCCTGATGAAGTCATACAGCACATCAGCGCCATAGGCTACCATAGCTTCCAGCCGCTCAGCCTGCTTCACCTCCTGGAAGGACAGACTTGTCAGGCTGCAGCTGCTGCACCCAACGCAGCCCAGCTCGAAGCATGAAACTGCTACACATCACAGCCCGTATGCAGGGTACTGACATCTCAAAAATCTTCTTCAAATGGACTTTGGGCTTCCTATCCTGCAGATCTTTTAAAGCTGCCGCACTGGCCACCAGAATAGTCTGCTTAGTCACAGCTGACACTGAGGTATCCACCTTCGGGACTCGCAAAAGTTCCAGCGTGCCCTCAGGTAAAGGATATAATTTATCCATCACCCAGCCAATCTTCAGGCTGGTCTCTGGAGTATCTCACTCCCTGACCACCAACTTCATGACAGACATATGAAAAGGAAAAGCCATTGTGGACTCCGTAACTGGGGTCCACATCCTCCTGATCTGACTCTTCGTCTGGAATCTTTATTCCTAGTTCCGTCGAAACATAGGGGGATCAGGGGTTCCAACCCTTCCCTGTGAAAGATGCAGCACCTTGGGATCATCCCCATCCACGAGGGGGGTGGGGGGGGGGGCGTTCTCCCTGCCCCTCCTTGGGATCCTGCCCCCCCACCCCAGGGAAGGATCCACCTGGGGAGGATCTGAACGCGCTGGAATGCAGATATCGGAATCCTCTGACAGATTGTCCATCTTGGCACTCTGCGAGACTTCCCCAAAATCTCTCCGAACCCTGGCAGCCTCCAGCCTCCCTGTGGTTCTGGATCTCTTCTTGGGCCATGGACCAGAGGAAGTCTCAGATTTGGGCCCCCTGCCACCCCATGGTTTTCGGGGCCAGATAAGCCTTGTGCATTAAAAGCACAAAATCTGTTGAAAATGAAGAAGAACTATCTGAATCCTCCCCCCAGGAGGTCATCTTCCATCATTGCCTGGCCCTCCCCAGGCCCCCTCGATTTGCATGGGGCTCAGATCGTCTAGGGACAGTAGAGGAGGGAAATCCCCCTCCCCCGGCCTCTGTAGCAGCCTTGAATGTGGCCAAGATGGTTGCCGTTCCCGCACTATCTGTGAATGGGTCCAACTCTTCCCACAGCATCAGCAAGGGCCTCCCAGACCTGCATTGCCGCTCAGACCCCCTTGTGGACAACCCCAAACTGCCCTCTCCCTCTGGGAGGCAGCGGCCATTTCATGAGAGCTGCCCACGCGCCCCCTCACTCAGAGCATTTATTGCCTTGCGGCATGCCTTTGAACTGCCCCGACTGCGGGAGGCCGTCGGCTGAGGGAAGAAGATAGAAGCAGAGCCTGCTAATGCTGAGCCCTGACCGGCGTCAGCCCCGCACTGCTGACAGGTCACAGAATCTCTCTCTCTCACCTGAAAGTTTCTTTTTTTTTTTTTAAAAAAAACAACCAGACAAAGAATTAGAAAAGCCTCAGTTCCCTGCACTGAAGGGAGTGGCAACAGGCTCCGCTGTCCCTTCTGGAGGAGAGGGAGCTGGGTCTACTAGCTTTCAACCTCCAGCAACTAAGGACCGAGCAAACTAAGGGTCCCCAACCCACCGCTCGTCCACCTCAAAGCCAGGAGGGATGGCCCCTCTAGGACCAACAAACCTCCTGAGAGGAATTAGCAATGTCTCCTATTATTTATTTATTTTTTAACTAAGTATACACTACAGGTTTTGCACATCCACCATCTGCTGGAGACAGAGAAATACTGAGGGACTGTAAGTGGTACACTAAGTAAAACGTTTTCTGTCTCTATCTGCTGGAAGGGAGGCAAACCCAGGAGTCTGGACTAATCTAGGTACGTACAGGGAACTTTGCATCTTTGGAACAATTAGGTTGTTTTTTCAAACTCCTTTTGTGATTTACTGACTGACATATTGAAATTGAACAAGCTAAGTTTGTGTGTGCTATATTTGAAAAGGAAAAAAAAACTTTAACAACACAGCAGATGATAAAAGAACAGGGCACTTACCCTGGGGAAATGTTTTACCAGAGTTGCCAGTTTGACACTGAATATTTCTAATATATGAACTTGATGTGGAGTAAATAAAGTGGTTTAGAAGAATGTGTGCTTTTCCAGTTATGAATCTGTAATTTCTTAAACAAGAATAGCCACTCTACTGAATCACAGGCCTTTTCATTTCCAGGCAGGTAAAAATCAAGGGTGAATATTCTTAATATATGGACTGAGACCGAGGTATACACATATGTAGTACTGGGAATTTTCTCTCAATACTGAAAAAACTATTTTAATTGTGCCTCACAAATATATCAACAACTAACTGGCTTTTTGGCTATGAATTATATTTAAATGAACAAGTATTGATGAAGTGATAGTGTCTTTTTTATATAAGCTGGTAATGCTTGAATTAAAAGGTTTATGTACTAATAGAAGTGTCCCTTGCATTTAAGAAATATAATTTCAAATGAATTTGTCATGGTTATCCTCATAAAGGAGTTTATAATGGATTTCAGTCTAGTTTGAGGGACTTTGTTCTGATGAAGTGTCTCTTTTTGTGATACGCACTATTATAAATTAAATACAATAATAAACTGAAGGTTTTCTTACAGAAAATTATCTGAAACTCTGGTTATGTCATTTTTTTTTTTATTAACTCCATTGTTTAGTTACTGAATCACTGCACTGATGTACTGCCATTTTAAACAATTTAGTAGCGTTAGTAATGGGCTTTGTCAGTTTCTGGCCTCTGTTTATCAAGGTTTCAAGCTTGACTTTATTCAAACAATAATGTAACTGGCAACAGTGATATCCCAGTTTACATATAGAGGGTTCTAACAATGTACAGGATCTTCCATGATTTCTTATTAAGTCCATAGATTAAACAGCAGCTCACTCAAGCATGGTTTCTTAACGCACAAAGTCCAATTACTTCAAAGGATTTACCACAGGGCAGTTCCAGACAGATATAAGCAGATGCAGTTCACAGCACTCCAAAAAGGTCCAGTGTAAAGCTAAAATAGCCAGTTAATCACAACAGCTCAATTACTTTGCTTCAACAAGCTTATGTACAACTTACTTCAGTACCAAAACGGCAGGCCTCTAACTGCTGGAAGCAACTTCCTTATTTCCAGCAATCCCCTTTCCAAAGTCTGAGGCCTAGTCTACTTCCTCAAGGGTTAGATCACCGAGCCTAACATCAGGCTCAAGTCCAAGATTTCCCCCCTTTGACACAGCCAATAGCAAACTTGTAGCAGGGTCGATATGCGTCTGCAATTTGCTACCAAACACTTCTGCAAAACAAAAGCTCTCTGGAGTTTAACAATGCTATCAGTGTCAAAAGGTATTAGCTTCTGTAATCCATCATTTATCTTCTATAGACAAATTTTAATAGCATTTTAATAGCATATTAACACAAATCTAGAAAATAAATGTGTTCACTTGGTGAATACATTTCTCCCATCCAAACAAAAATGTTGAACGAAAGGCCAAGGTGATGATTTATAAAAATATTTTTAAATGCCATAAGTGCATAATTACTTGAAATAATGTATCATGCAGTATTAGATAACAGTAGCCCAAAAGGAAGAAAAAAAAAAGTATATTTTATATATAGCCATATAAATCCCATTAAATACAATTGCTGAAGCAGCAATTACAGATCGTTTACGCTGTGAATAATTTGCTGAGAGCAGGCATCTTCTTCGTGAAACTTCAGAGGTCCGAGAGGATTTTAATTAAATGGCGATTTGCTGTCTGATGCAGCGTGGCCACGCAGGATTACAATTCTTTTTTTAATTGTCTAGAAATGAAATGCGAAAGAAGCAGTACATGGCTAGGCCCACTGGCCTTGTTCCCACTAAAATATCTACAGACTTTCTTTCTTCCATTCATTTTAGTACTCAAGGACAGGATCTGAATTCCACTGATTGAAAACAGACAGCAGCAATCCCCCACTCCTTAGGCTGAAAACTTGATCTGGGTGGGAGAAATAAACCCCTACAGGTCAATGTTCACGAGCAGACAGCCCATCTAAAGGACAAAGGACGCCTGTTCTCATAGCCTGCCTAGGTTTAAATGTAATGCTGTGAATTTAAATCTGGAACGCATCCCCCAAGCCCTTTAAAGATTTGCAGACAGTTGAAAAGGCAACAACTGACACCTTGTCAATCTCAGGAGAGACTTTTCCCAAGTTGTTTTTCAGTACCTGCTTGGTAAATATTTTAGCGAGGATATAGTGTTGTATGCCTTCCATCTCACTTTGTTGCTTTTAAAAGTAGCTTAAAGGAAGTAATTAATTATTTCCCCCCACAGTAGATGCAACAGTTCGAGAACTATTTTAAGCTGATAAAGGGGGCATTTTCACATGCAGTGAAGCTAAAAATCAAGCTGCAAAGTTCCGTTCTGGCAAAGCAAACCATAAGGAGTAAGTCTTACTCTATATGACACATGAACTTAATACATACCTTATAAAAATACAAACATTGAAAAGTTTGGCATTTTAGCTATTCAGATAACTGAAGTGTTATTTGAATAATTCACCATAATACTCCGTTCATAATACTGCTAGCACCTCCTAGAGCTTTCACTAAGGAATGCTTATCCATCTCACATTACAACCCCCTGAAGACTTGGATTGTGGGAATTCCCACCCCACAGCAATCTTAAATATTAATGCTTCCTTCCTTCAGCCTTGCAGGTGTATTTGAAGACAGGCACTACATGGTTTTTAAGAAGTTCATATACTAATTCATCTATATAAAATTTAATCACACACCAGAAAGAATCAAGATCTCACAGGACTAAATACCACTCGTAGAGTTCTGCATTATGATTATTCATAGGCAATTTCTCACTCTCCCTTATTTATTTATACAGTAAGAATAAGCAATATTGACCATTTTGCACAAAATACGTCATTACAAGGTATCTTACTGTGAGAGCTGGATTATATGCAATAGGTTTTTAGGGAAAAAACAGCAAAGTACCTTGTGATATATATATATATATCCTGTCAAGTGCAGGCATAACAAGTGTCTTATCTGTATGTTGAATAATAGCCTACACCACTCTGAGCTGTTGCTGAGCAATTTGCATACGAGTCAGTAAGTGCACAGACAGATACTAAAAACATCACAAGAAAACCTTGAATAGAACTAGTTATGTAATAGTATGCACTTTTTTTTGGTAACTTATTTAATGTAGAAGCAGAAATAGATTCATATAACAAAATCCAGCATATACATTAATCCAAGAATTAAAACAAATTACAGTGAAATATCAATAATGCCTAGGAAGATGAATATAAATCAAATAAATACTTTGCTTTTTCAGGCACTTCAAAGTGGATTGCATATAAACACTGTAGTTTTTTCCCCCAAAAGAAGAAATAGATAAATAGATGAATGGCAGCATACTGAAAACCCCTCATTTACTAAAACCACAAATGTAGACTGACATCTAGGGGTGGCCGGAGCAATATAACCAGAAGCCACTCCAAATGGAGTTGTAAAGCCTGAGGGTTCCAGTAAGAGAGAGTGTCAGTCTCTCAAGTAGTGCAATCTCCAAAGGCTGAGATTTCTAGCTTTCCAATGAGCCCGATTGTTTCCAGAACTGGGCAACAAGCAACAACTGATTTATCAAAGATTCAGACGTGTCTGAGACCAAACAGAAGCCCTGATATCTTAAATAGGCCCTGAAGTTCCTGACTGCAACCCAAAACTCTTGCACAACGAGGATAGGTCCACCACATGTGCAAGTATAAACCTCTTTACCCACACTGCCTCCAACAGGTGGCAGAATGCAAGGGATTATATCTGTGGGGCAGTGTAGGGTATGTGTATGTTTGATAAAGAAGCCAAAACACGATATCAGCTTTTCATCTACAACTTGACTTACAATGGGCCTTCTCCCACAATATCATGGCACCTTACAATCATCAACTAGGAATGCCACCAGACACTGGATATAATACTAAAATCGTCTTGAGTGCCCCTGCTGGTTTACATAGAGCATACGCTACTGAGTTCAGGGGTCTAGGAGTCCCCCCTAAGTTTGATAAAGGACTTAAGCAGCTGCTCATAAGTGGATAGAGTGCTTCAGCGATGTGAAATTAGCACAGTAGGTGTTCAAAAGGGACCATGTGGTCAGAGGCCCAAATCTGCCCAATAAATGCTAAACCTTCAGGTGCCTATGTTGTCAAAAAGGGGGTGCACAGACACAAATGGACTGTGGTGAATAAGGGAGAGAGGCAACATTCTTTCCTCCCCAATCTAGAGAGTTTCTTGCAAACCTGGCCCCGGATAGATAATGTGAGCTATGCTCAGATGTCCTCTGCAAACCTTCTAAACTCTAGGATGAGAGAAGGCCTAGTTATTAAATGCCAAAGCTCCCTGTCCGGAGAAAAAGCCTTTTAATAGAAAGCCAACCCCTCTCCCCGCAACCAGTCCCACAGTGACCCTAGCCTGGCCGCACAGTAGTAGAAGTGGAGATTGGGGAAGATCATTCCCCCCTTAAATTTCGGTAACGAAAAGCTATTTGAGCCCAACCCATGCTGGCTTTTGAGCCCAAATAAAAACTGGAAATTAGCCTATTCTATTAAAAGCCCTCCCTGGGACCTGAGAGGGTACAAATACATTAGTCTAGGCAGGATGTTCATTTTAAGTATATTAATCTGACCAAACCATACCGCTGGTAAGTCGCTCCAGATTTTAAAACAGATTTAATTTTGGAAGAAAGTGGTTGAATAGACATAGCCTTAAAGTCTCTGGTGACTCCAATTCAAGTATTTTAACTTAGAAGTTTGCAATCTAAACCCCACTAAACAGAGAGGAATGATTTATTTAGGTCCCACAGGAAAAATCTTCTATTTATTAAGATTCAGCTGACCCGGACATTGTACCAAACTTGCTCAATATAGACAAGATATGGGGAAGAGAATGTCCAGGCTTAGTGACAAAGAGCAGCACACCATTTGCATTCAAGGATCTCTTGTGATGGCTACACTTGATCTTGAACTCGGAAACCAAATGGGATTGTCTAAGAAGCTGAGCCATGGGGGTCAACCACTAAATTAAATAGGGGAGACAAAGGACACCCCTGACAAGTGCCCCACCGAACAGAAACAAAGTGGAGAATACCCATTGACACCATGCTGCCTGTGCCTTAATCCAATTCACAAATTTCAGTGGAAATCTGTATTTTTTCAGCACACTAAATACAAAAAGCCAAGAATCTTAGCTGAAGGCCTTTTAAGAATCTCGTGACACTATAACTCCCAGAACTTTATGCTTCTGGACCCAACCTATTCAATTAACTCTCTGGTGTTAGCAGTGGATATTCTGCCTTTAACAAAGCTCAACTGATCTGGATGTATGAAAACGGATAACAGACTTCAGCCTCAACTAAGTTTTTATTTCTACTTTTTCAGTTTTAGCTGTATGAGGTAGTGTGCAACAGATCAGTGTCTTCCTTTGGAAGGATTATGATAGTAGCATCTAGGACAGTGATGGCTAACCTATGACACGCGTGTCAGAGGTGACACGCCGAGACGTGTTTGCTGACACGCGCAGCATTTCATGGACTATCGGGATTTATTTTTTTTGGCTGTGCCGAGCCTTTATTTTTTTTTTTTTAGCGGCTGCGCCGACCCTTTAAAATTAGTTTAGTATCTCTCCCCCCCCCCCCCCCATGTCCTCGGGTGCAGAGAGGCTCATGCGGCGCAACGACAGGCAGGATAGGGATCGCATTTACACGCGCTGATGCCCCTCCTCCTTCCTGCCTGTGCGGCCCAGAAGTAAACGTTGCCGGAGCCGCGTGGGCAGGAAGGAGAGAAGCATCAGCACGCGCAGAAGAGGAGCAGCACTTGAGCTTACAGGCCGCCGCGAATCCCACCCAAGTCGCAGCGGCCTGAGAAGAGGAAGAAGCCCGGTAGCAGGGCCGCCGCGGCCCGAGAAGATCAGGGCCGCTGCAGAGCCCATCCTGCGGCGACCCGCGAAGAGGCGGCCCAGAGGTGAGAGAGAGGCTGAGGGTCTGTAGAGGGTGGGGGTGTGTGTGTGTGTGTATATGTGTATGAGATGAGTTGAGAGATTGTGTGTGAGAGTGAATGTTTGCAGAGACAGCATGAGACAGCATGTGCTTGAGCAAGACAGCATATGGGAGTGAGAGAGAGCCTGTGTGTGTGAAAGTCAGACAGCATGTGGGAGTGAGAGAGAGCCTGTGTGTGTGAGAGTTAGACAGCATGTGCCAGTGAGAGACTGTGTGTGTGTGTGTGTGTGTGTGTGTGTGTGTGAGAGAGAGAGAGAAATGCATGTGAGAATGAGAACCTGACTGTGTTTGAGGGAAGAAGATGGAGAGAAAAGTAACAGAAAAAAAGACAATATAAAAGGAATTGGCAAAAAAAAAAATAAGAAAGGGAAGGTGGAAAAAATAAGAAAGGGAAGGTGGAAAAAAAAAAGCCTGTGACCAATCAATTAGAAAACTAAGATCAGACAGCAAAGGTTAAAAAAAATATATATATTTTTAGTGATTGGCACATGTAATCTTTGGGAATGTGCAAGAATAGTAACATCCCCAATAGTCATGTGGCAGCAGTGACAGTGGCAGCAGAGGAATGAGAGAGGTTCCGAGGTTGCTGGCAAAAGAGAGGGGGGTCTGCCTTTAGTGTGTGAATGGGACTCTGCCTGGGGGTGTATGTGTGTGAGAATGAATTGGTGCCTGCCTGGGGGTGTATGTGTGTGAGAATGAATTGGTGCCTGCCTGGGGGTCTGTGTGTGTGAGAATGAATTGGTGCCTGCCTGGGGGGGTCTGTGTGTGTGAGAATGAATTGGTGCCTGCCTGGAGGATGGAGCGGGAGTGGTGTGAAAATGAATGGGAGCCTGCCTGGGTGTGTGTGTTTGTGTGTATGTGAGGGAGCCAGGGAGTGTGAGAGCATGAGTGTGTATGAGAAAATCCAGGGGAGTAAGAGTTTGTGTGGGAGGGGGGGGTGGGGGGTGGAGGGGGAGAGAGTGTTTTAATTGAAGATTTAGCTGACGAAATTCAGCAACAAAAAAGTCACTAAGCAGGCAAGGTAAAGAATTATTTGTTTTTGCTTTATTAATAAATACAGTACATATATTAAAATTATAACTTGTTATTAATTAGAGCTACAAATATCACAATTATGGATTTTTCTAGAAGTGACACACCACCCGAGTTATGCTCGGTTTTTTTATGAATTTTGACACACTGAGCTCAAAAGGTTGGCCATCACTGATCTAGGAGATGCTACTATCATAATCTAGGCAATCCGGGAAACTACAGACAGGTTAGCCTGACTTCAGTGCTAGGAAAAATAGTGGAAAGTGTTCTAAACATCAAAATCACAGAACATATAGAAAGACATGGTTTAATGGAACAAAGTCAGCATGGCTTTACCCAGGGCAAGTCTTGCCTCACAAATCTGCTTCACTTTTTTGAAGGAGTTAATAAACATGTGGATAAAGGTGAACCGGTAGATATAGTATACTTGGATTTTCAGAAGGCGTTTGACAAAGTTCCTCATGAGAGGCTTCTAGGAAAAGTAAAAAGTCATGGGATAGGTGGCGATGTCCTTTCATGGATTGCAAACTGGCTAAAAGACAGGAAACAGAGAGTAGGATTAAATGGGCAATTTTCTCAGTGGAAGGGAGTGGACAGTGGAGTGCCTCAGGGATCTGTATTGGGACCCTTACTTTTCAATATATTTATAAATGATCTGGAAAGAAATACAACGAGTGAGATAATCAAATTTGCAGATGACACAAAATTGTTCAGAGTAGTTAAATCACAAGCAGATTGTGATAAATTGCAGGAAGACCTTGTGAGACTGGAAAATTGGGCATCCAAATGGCAGATGAAATTTAATGTGGATAAGTGCAAGGTGATGCATATAGGAAAAAATAACCCATGCTATAATTACACAATGTTGAGTTCCATATTAGGTGCTACAACCCAAGAAAGAGATCTAGGTGTCATAGTGGATAACACATTGAAATCATCGGTTCAGTGTGCTGCGGCAGTCAAAAAAGCAAACAGAATGTTGGGAATTATTAGAAAGGGAATGGTGAATAAAACGGAAAATGTCATAATGCCTCTGTATCGCTCCATGGTGAGACCGCACCTTGAATACTGTGTACAATTCTGGTCGCCGCATCTCAAAAAAGATATAATTGCGATGGAGAAGGTACAGAGAAGGGCTACCAAAATGATAAGGGGAATGGAACAACTCCCCTATGGGGAAAGACTAAAGAGGTTAGGACTTTTCAGCTTGGAGAAGAGAAGACTGAGGGGGGATATGATAGAGGTGTTTAAAATCATGAGAAGTCTAGAACGGGTAGATGTGAATCTGTTATTTACTCTTTCGGATAGTAGAAAGACTAGGGGGCACTCCATGAAGTTAGCATGGGGCACATTTAAACTAATCGTAGAAAGTTCTTTTTTACTCAACGCACAATTAAACTCTGGAATTTGTTGCCAGAGGATGTGGTTAGTGCAGTTAGTATAGCTGTGTTTAAAAAAGGATTGGATAAGTTCTTGGAGGAGAAGTCCATTACCTGCTATTAAGTTCACTTAGAGAATAGCCACTGCCATTAGCAATGGTAACATGGAATAGACTTAGTTTTTGGGTACTTGCCAAGTTCTTTTGGCCTGGATTGGCCACTGTTGGAAACAGTGGATGGACCCTTGGTCTGACCCAGTATGGCATTTTCTTATGTTCTTACCCACTGAAGTGGGAGCTTGTTTATAATTAAAGAGATTAATTAACATAGGAAACAACAGAGGCAAGAATCGCTTAAATCATTGAATTGGGTACCCATCTGGTCCAGGACTCTTGCCCGAGAAGAGTCCTGTAAATCTCCTGGCCCTGAATGAGAGTAGACTGACACTTTTCTTGATCCTCAGTTAATGATGGCAATTGAATGAAACTTAAGAAAGCCGCAATATGTTCTGGAGCAGCGACCTGATCTGGGAGTATAAGGGTTCATAGTAAGCTTAAAGGCTTCAATGGTGAATAAACTCTCCCCAAGGAATGGTGAACTCTCTACAAAGGCCTTCTGTTTCTTTTGCTGTATTAACTGAGCAAGCAACTTGCCAGCCTTGTTCCCACATACACAGAACCAAAGTTGGAAGAATCTGAGTGCTCTCGCAACCTCTTCAATTTGCAAAATTTTAATTCCTCTCTTGCTAAGTTTAGATCTGTATAAAGATTCCTGCTACCATACTGTTTGTTGTCTAAGTTCCCAAGTGTAGCTTCAAGGTCTTTTTGCTTCTGACTCCGCTGATTAGAAACATGACTTGCATATGCAATAATGCAGCCCTTAGCAACTAATTAAAAAAATTCCTAGACGAAAATTGGAATGAATGCTTCCAACGGATGAGAATATAAGAAGTCTGTTACCATCTCAGTGACCAACTCTTGAAACTCGGCTCATCCTAGCAGAGAAGTATTCAATCTCCACAATCCACGGGGAGCAGAAGTCCGAAATGGAAAATAAAAATGAAATGGGGTGATGATCTAAGATGGAGTTCAAAAGAATATCACAGAAGCAAATCTCGTCTAGCAGGGTAGCAGAGCAAAGAAAATAGTCAAGTCTACTGTAAGACTGAAATCATAGAGTAGCAATCTCTCCCTAATGGGTTCTGCACTCTCCAAACATTGAGTAAATTGTGCTTGGCTATGAAAGCCAGGGCACTATTTTAGCCATATGTTTGAAAGTGACCACATGATCTATCCTTAGAGGACTCAAGCAAAGAATTCCATTCTCTTTCCACAAACATGGGGAGTCCAGCATACCTGTCGAAGGACTGGATAGATGGAGGTGAAAAGAAGTTTGAATGATGTTTTAACCATATATGTTCACCAGGACAAGTCAGGAAGAAAAGAACTCGCAGTGCAAGATCAACCACCTTCCGTCAGGGTCTCTCATTTGTTCTTTTACGAAAACAGGTAGACCCTTACGGATTGGGATGCATAACCACCCTGCTCTTCGAGTTATGAAAAGACCAGTAAACATGACCCATCCAATCGGTTTTCAGTTTTGAGTGGGTTGTGTGTCAGTGAGGTGAGTCTCTTGGTGCAAGACAATTTGGGATCCATTCTTCTTGAGAAGCAGTAACACTCTTGTTTGGTGGGTCTCTCTATTCCTCAAACGCTGAGCGAGAGAACTTTAATCCTCGAGTCACCCATTAAATAATACACCAATCAGGCTTAAACAAGACATCAACCCGAGAAATAAGGAAAACAGTTGAAACATCATATCCTCTAGCCATTTGTTACTAAGACATATAAGTGATGCGCTAAAACAAAGGATATCTACAGTCTGCCTCTTAACCAATTTTGTCTTTTTAACTAAAACCCCAACAACTAACTGAAGCTTCCTGAAACCAACCCCTCCAATAAGCACCGAGTGGTAATAAGAGAAATGCCTCCTCTGTAAATGAACAAATAAAGTAAAAGGCAGCCATGAAGAGGAGCTGCACAGTAATGATAAAAAGTAAGGTATAAATCACTCTGTGCACTATATGATTCCCCTTGAGCTCCCCCAGACATGTAAGGAAAAGGGGACCCAATACCTACAATCAAAATCTGAACAAACAACTGCCCTCCCACCAACCTTTCCAACCGAACGACCCTTCTCCTTTCCCCCCTAAAACCAAACTCTCCTCTCACCAAATGCAGCTGCAATTTAAAAGAATCCTCCAGTGACAGACGATAAATATGTAAAATAAAAAGATGAAAGAAACCGTGGACAGCAAATAGAAATCCACCTCCCACTCACCCCCAAACCCTAACCAAGAACATAACCCCCCCCCCTACTCTGAAAGACTCCTTCCATACCCTTCTCCTCCAAATGATTGCAATACATACGAATAGGGCCCTCTGCTAATGAAGACTTCATCAAAACGCCTGGAAGGAAAAATAGCAGGTTTCACTTGCTCAGCAGAAGAATCCCCTCCGCGATGAGACAAAGAAAGCCGAGAGCAGTCTTCTCGTACCACTTATCAAGACTTCCCAAACAGCCACATTTATCCAACAACTTAATCCCCGGGGGCTGGACCCTCAACACCTCTCTTTCCTGAGAATTAATAGTGAATAAAGACACATGCAAGTACCTAGGAAAAAGATGACAAACATCAAAATGTAAGTCCCAGCTGTGAAAAAAAGAATGAAAATTAAATGATTACAGAGTCCCTTTAAGTGCGTTGCTCACTCGTGCCTACCCCCACCTCAAAGGGCCAAAGTCGGATACGGGAGTGGATTGAACAACCATTGCCATTCTGCTGGTGAGCTTGATAATGTCGCAGCTAGCAGACTCTGAGAACCATCCCCTGAAGAGCTTGTGCGCGGATGACAGGATCTCACAATGCTTGCTGAGAGTGGCAAGAGATTCCATGGGGTCACATGACAAAGATCGGCGAGGTAACTCTCTCTTATGGCACAATCCTTCCTCCCTTGTTCTGTCAGCGCCCTGACCAATATTCCATAATGGCCCTTCCGAAGTGCACATGGCAAGGCCTCAGTTGTTGGAATCTAAATCAGACTCACCATCTTGCTTTAGGAATGCCTCCATATCCCAAACTGTCTTAAACATCTGTGGTTTACTGCTGGTAAAGACCTTCAGTTTAATGGGATATACGAGCGTCTAGGAAGGCCCTTGTTTTTGCAGCTGGGCCTTTATTTCCACATATTCCCGCCTCCAACATTGCAGATCCACAGAAATGTCCTGAAAGATAAAGGACTCCAGTCTTTGAGGCCACCGCCATAATTTTTATTTTATCATCAAAATAGTGCAATCCAAGAATAAATGCTTAAGGGCGCTTACCCTCCCTTCGGAGATGGGCCCAGTGCTCTGTGAGCCTTATCAACAATAAAGGTCTCCATGATACAAGTAAACTGAAGCAGTTTAGGCAGCCAAGTGGTGAAAATGCACTGGATCGTCACCCTCCATGTTTTCAGGCAGCCTTATCAATCTTATTATTTTGGCAGCTCCTATTCTCCAGTTGCTTTTATCAAAGTTTTTGACAACCCTTTCCAGTTTTTTTGAGAGACTACTGCCAGGGAAGTACCTATCTCATCCACTTTCTCCTCCACCTCATCAATCTGAGTGTAAGCTTCGTTAAATGTAGAGGCAAGCTGGGTGACCCTGCTTACAATAATTTCAAGGCTAACATCTAAACTGGTATGGATTTGCGTTGATAATTTATGCAGCACTTTTTTTCATTGCAGATATCATCTCTTCAAGAAGCTGTGAAAGAGAAATCTCAGCCTCCTCAGTCACTATCTTGACAGAGTTCCTGCCCACAGATTTCTTCACTTTTGTGGTTTGATTCAACCACAAAACAGATAAGGAAGAACTGTTACCATCCTTCATAAATGGATTGTGGACATTTTGTGGGCGAAAAAAAAACATTTCAGAAGTTAAAATGATATACAGAAGTGCGGCTCGTGTGCACCCTGCCACTACAGCAGCATCACATGACCCCTTATATTATGTACTTTATAATATAGTAAAGCAAACAGCCTGATCTACACTCAAGTTGTATTGTAAACCGACATGATTTGTATATCATACAAGAATATCGGTATATAAGAATCCAAAATAAATAAATAAATAAATAAATACATGGTAGAAAAAGCTGGATTGACCTCTGAAGCCAATACTTTTTCCAGCACACCTCTTCCTTCCTTCGGCAACCAAATTGACACAAAAACTATTAAATGAAACATTAAGAGGGTAATATCCAAAAGAATTAACATGTGGAAATGTAACTACTATTGTAGCAATTTTCAAAAGCAATTAAGTGCCTAAAATACGCTTACGCAGGTGAAGCCTATGGATGATTAAATGGCACATATTGTAACAATTTTCAAAAGCCCACTTACATGGGTAAAAGTGCATTTACACGTGTAAAATCCAAAGATGTAAATGCTTTTGAAAATCAGGCCCTAAGAGTATATAATCAAGAGCCAAAAGGCAAGTAGAGTCAAAAAAGACATTTTTCAAAATTTCACTGCTAGGTTATAATACTGTAAACAATCCAAAACCATCGGAGGGAGGGTCACAGACTGTCATTACATCACGATTACCTTTTTGTTACAAAACATACAAAAAACCCCCAAAAATCAAAACAGAAAAATAAAGTACCGTTTAAAACCATCAAGACTTTCTTCCACTGAGTATTGCCCACTTTTGGAGTCTGGCAGAAAAGAATCTTGTGCTTGTCGCAGACAAATATTCGATCCAAGACAAACTTGGAGAGAACCGTGTGCGACAAGTTGTTTAAGGAGGCATCTCTACACATGTTCCTGAGCAGCTCCAGACGATCCATCTGGACCAGGACGCTACGGAGGGCATCTTCAGACAGAAGTCTCCCAGTCGCCTGAAAGAAACACATAGCAGGCGACAATTTAAAAGGGCTATTTGCACGCAGAGTCAAATACAGAAACAGCCAAGGGAGCATTTGGGACCAACCCACGTCGCCCCATTTGATTTGTAGGCGTTCTACTTTATTTAGCTTTGGGTGGAAGACAAAAGTATAGGGAACGGTGCTGCATCAGATTAAACATTTTCTTCTTAAAATGTTGGAAAACAAAATTTCAGACGGACTGCTGGGATTTCCTCACCATCAGTCCTCAGGAAGGCATTCTTACATGCAGCTGTGCATTCTGGGAAGTGAAACAACTTGCCTCATATTTTGCAGCGGATAAGAAAACAATCGCTTTCTGAATCCTGTTTCTAGTTTTCCTGAGCTGCAAACCTTGGGTTTCTACATGAAACCCAATGTTTTTGTTTTTTTTATAAATTTAAGAAGTAGTATTCTTAGTTAATTACTTTAAATCCTGTTGCCATTATTGGTCTTACTTGTGTAAGTCCTACCAAATATTGTATTGTTTTTCCTTTTCCTATTCGTCATTCAATCTGCCAGTGTTTCAAGATATTGTAAGTCTTGATATAATTGAAAAATAATAAAATTATTGAACATAAAGAGGGCAATAATCAAAGCAATTAACACAGGTAAACCTGTGGGATGATTATTGCTCCCCTACCCCATTCTCTGTGGGTAAAAAGTAATTTTACCCACCCAAAAAAATGGACAGACACGGGTCAAGGGATGGAAATTACATGCAGAAATTGTACACATCAACTCTCTGAGCGTAATTGTCGACACATTATTTGTATTTGCTTTGTGTGCGCCTATGAGGACCTGTTGGGCAAGTCTTCCTCATGCCAGCAATGGTCATCAGTGGACCTTGTAAGCTACTTACGTAGTCCTCCCAGTACTATGGTCTGCTGCTTGTAGCCCGTGAGGCCTCCTGGCTCTATGGCTTGGAGGGTCCTGCTAGCAGCCCTATTGTTCCTGTGCTGCCTCAGATATATTTCAGCTGGACCAGATAGGAGGTCCAGTCACAGTCCTGGTCCTAGTCCTAGTCAGGTTCTTGGGTTTTTAAGACTCTAAATAGGGCCAAACAGGACCAGAGGCCTTGCATTTGTAAGGATGCTTTCACAGGGTTTTCTAGGACAGAACTTCTTTGCTTAGAAACAAAGATGTTAAGTGATATACAAGATAAAACAATGAAAGAATAAATCTTTATTTTTTTTAAATGTAATTACTCTCAACGTCATTTGCACACTGCAGCATATGCATCTGTTCAAAAGCTTATTTAAAAAAAAAAATTATAGAAGTTATTTTCTTAAGTGGATTTTAAGAGGTGAATTGTAAAAGCCCAGCGCATGCCAAAAATCGGGAGGATACGCACACGAGTCGGGCTTGTGTGTGCCACCAAGTTTTAAAAACCGCCCAGATGTGCGCACATCCCCTGTGGCATGCACATTTCAAAAAGGGGCGAAGCGTGGGCATTTTAGGGCGTGGCCAAAAGATGTGCCAGTAAATACTTACATTACCTGGGCACGCACCCAGATCCCCTGCCGCATTCGTTTACTTCTGCTAGGGATGAGGTTCAAGTTAAAAAAAAAAAAAGAATAAGCCATTTCTCTAGGATAACTGGGGGCAGTATAAAACTATCAAACCAGGGGCGTTTTGGAGAACCTAGGTGTTAACTGGGTTAACTGGTGAACAAACTGGTAAAATTGGCAATGGTGTGGATGCACGCCCTTTTAAAATTCCTTGACTTACGTGGCAGAAGCGGGATTTAGGCACATAGGTGCATGCCCACTTAAAATTAGGTGCGCATATCCACAGGGTCAGGTTATTTTATAACATGAACGCGTACACGCGTATAAATAGTCACATATCTGGGCGCGTGCTGATGCACTCTGTCTTCAGAGACTTACAGTCCACTTAAGAAAATAATGTATATACATTTATCTTGTATATAACGATATTAAAAATCTTCAAGTTTGTTTCTAAACCATGAAGCTCTGTCCTGGATTTGAGATAACAGGGATGGTAACTTTCAAAGCAGCGTGGGCGCACACGTACGTTGGCCTAATTTTATAACAGATGCACGCATGTTATAAAATAGCCTGGCCATGCACGCGTGCGCCAAATTTTAAGCGGGCACCCGCATGGGTGTGCAAATCCCGCTTCTACTGCGTAAATCGAGGAATTTAAAAAAGGAGTCACGCTGACGCCATTCCCAGTTTTACTGGGTAGTCCCCAGTTCGCCCAGTTGGGAGCAGTCCACCAACCCCCCCTGATTTGATAGCCTTCACTCCCACCAGTTAGCCCTGACCCTGCCTAGTTTTCTTAAAGTTATAGGAAGGATTTTCGGTGTGTGAACATCTTAGGTTCACGCCCCGAACACCCATGCCTCATCCAGACCATGCTCCACCCATTTTTGAAAACTTTCGAGATGTGTGCGCTGTGGGAGATACGCGCATAACTTGGCGGCTTTTAAAATCCGCTCGGCGCGCAAGCCCAACTTCTTTGCACATCCCCCAATTAACAAGCGTGTCGGGCTTTTAAAATTCACCTCTAAATGAAGGAGCCATGAAACAATTGATTGCCCAAGGTGGATATTAACAGATAAGAGTTGATATCTGGAAAAAGTAACACCGAGTTTTCTGTACACTGAGGTAGATTTGAAAAACGTGTGCATGCGCGCGCACATGGACGCACGCGTGTTATAAAATCCAGGGCAGCGCATGCAAGGGGGGGGGGGGTTTGAAAATGCAATTTACATGCAGCGACGAGATCGGGCATCCCCCCCAGTTCCCTTCCAGTCCGCTCCAATTAAGGAGCAAACTGGGAGGGAACTTTCCTACGCCCCCTACCTACCTTCTCTCCCTCTTCCCCTCTCCTCCCCGACCCCTTAAAATGCCCTTTTTTTTTTTTGTTGTAGAACTTCTCTCAACATACTTTCCCTGATTTGAAGTTTCGACTGAGGAAAGAAAATTCATGTCCGCATAAGAAGCGGAAAAAACCCCCCACAACTGAAGGCTAACAACTGTGCCTATTAAGGTAACTGCGCGAGAACTTCTGCACATGGGCGGACCCCGCAAAGCTCTGAGACAGGAGAAGGTTCCGAGCTGCTCGCCGCTTGAGGACGTCACAACCAATCACCATGGCTAATTCACTCGTTTATAGACGGAAAAATTAAAAAAAAGTTTATGCAAAACAAAAGCATGAATGAATGACAAACTCCATCTGGTTCTCTTCACAGTGTACTAATGCTTGGGATTTAATCAAGAATTAATCAAGTTTTAGCCATTTAGGCAAGAAGATGGGGGATTATGGAAGAATATTTGACAGTTCATGGGGTTTCTTATGTGTTTGAGCTCTTCTTAGTCATTCACATTACCCCACACCAAAAAAAATGCAATGCCCCTTCCCTCATCTTCCTCATGCCAAATGCAAGGTTCCTATTGAAATTCAAATATACTATCATATAAACAAAAAAAGCAATAGCTCCCTTTAAAACAGTCTCCAATTGCAGTGGCTTAGCTTCTGTGCTGGTAAGCTGGATGTGGGGCCTGAATTTGTATTAGAGGATCTTTGGCAATACACTATGGATACATTCACTTAAAAGACAATTAAATTTTCTTTGATCTGTCTTTAGGAAAAAAAAACCCAAAACATTACTCAGCTTAGGATATTCACTACATTTATTTCCTTTGTCTTTCCATAAAATCTTTACTCCTCTGTGCAAGACAATCATATGGACATTAGAATGCATGCCTTTTACAACAAATAAACTAAATAAGGTTAGGAATGCATAGCAAAGCTAGATTTGTGTATATTCTCAAGCACATCACTGTACTCTCTCTGAGCTGTATCTATTTGTCAAATAACTTGTTTTTGTTGTTGCCACCATACTGAATCCCCATTTCCAACCATAGCAACATATCCCGAGCTCAAATTACAAGCCCTTCAAGTCAAGCACCTTGCAAGTGGCTCATCTTCTTTTGAATTGTTTATTTTTATAAAAAATATCTGATGACTTTAGTGCATGTAAAAATGACTGGATGACATTTCAGTTCTTACATTTGATTTCCTGCCAATCCAGCAGCCTGGAAAATAATGCAAAAAATACATTTCTACACTGAAAGTACTGTAAACAAGCATCTGATGAGCAGGCATAGCACAGACCGTAACAGTGGAGGCCTCCCCAGACTGCTCTGCCAATGTGCTCCTACCTTGCTCTGGAGGGCCCATCTCTAAGGGAGGGACAGCAATTAAGTCTCCATGCCCATGCAAGGTTGGCCTTGATCAGTGATTTTATTTTTTTTTAAATGATGCAGACACCTTTCCACTAGGAACTGAACTGAGACCACCAACTCATTGCACATAAGCCACCAAATGGCTTTCAGATGGTAACGTGTTTCAGTCATACCTGATCTAAGCCAGTTTTGAATGGATATTGTGTTAAAAAAATAAAAAGAAGGTAGAAGATTTTCAAAAGATTTAGGTGCCTAACTTTGAGAGTCAGGCTCCTACATTAGCCCTTAGGAAAAATATACTGTGTCAGAGTTCTTAACTCGACTCTTAAATATAGGAGCCGAAAAAGTGACCGAAGGGGTGGAATTAGAGCAGGAAGGAACAATTAGATGCTTAGCTTTGATTTTCAGCACCAACTGAGGGGCCTAAATCTAGGAAAATCAACAGCAAGCATAAAATTAGGACTCCTTAAGTTTTGCTCAATTTTCAGTTGAAAACTTAGGGGTAGATTTTAAAAGGTGCGAACGGGAGTAGATTTGTTCGTGCAACCTGGCGCGAACAAATCTACTGCCAATTTTATAACACGCGCGTGCTACTGCGTGCTTGTTATAAAATACAGGGTCGGCGCGTGCAAAGCTGTGCAAAAATCGGCAGCCTGCGCACACCGAGCCGCCCAGCAATCCTCTGTTCCCTCCGGCCCCACCCCCCTGCCCTAACTAATTCCCCCCCTACCTTTATTTTACAAGTTTCGCCTGCCTGAGGCAGGCGAAACTTGCGTGCGCTGGCCAGCTGCCGGCGTGCCATGTTCCGGTCCGGAGGCCGCGGCCACGCCCCGGAATGCCCCCTGATGATGCGCTGGCCGCGACACCCCCCCCCCCCCAGGAAAGCCCCAGGACTTGTGCGCGTCCCGGGGCTTGCTCGCGCCGCCGAGCCTATGCAAGATCGGCATGGCGCGCGCAGGGGGTGGAAGGGGCAGCTTTTCGGGGGTTACGCGTGTAACCCTTTGAAAATCTGCCCCTTAGGGGTCCTAAATTCAGTTGGAACTGGGCACCCAACTCCAGCGACTAAATTTAGGAGCTCAGTTTGTTTCAAATATTTGCCTCCGTGAATTTTAAAAGCCCAGTGCACACCAAAACCAGGAGATACGCGCACAAGATGGGCAGATGTGCGCCGCACGGATTTTAAAAGCTGCCCATGTACGCAAACCTTCCGCTACGCACAAATAAACATTTTAAAGAAAGGGGCGGGGCCTGAGCGTTCCTAGATTTCACATTGAAACCAGTGCTTAAATAGTTATGCAGGAAGGGATAAAAGGGGCAGGGGAGCTAAAAGTTGATTGAACAAAGCTGAGCTGAACACAGAAAATCCACTCTGCTCCCTAATCCATCCCCTCCCCCTCCTGCTGTACAGGAAGAAAGGCTAGAGGGGGACAGAGCAAAGCAAGAGTCAATTCCGCATCCTAAGCCAGCCCTTTCCTTCCTGTTTTCCCTTCTCTCCTGTCCTGCAGGAAATGGGAGGAGCAGGGGTGAATCCGGAGTACATAAGAGTTCAGTTTTTGTTTGCATATGTCTATATCATATGTTTGGTGAGGGTTTTTCTCTGTTCTGTATGTGTGTGGCACCAACATGAGGTATGTGTAGTTTCTAAGTAGCCCAGCTTGTTCTGTTTTCCTAATAGGAAGTATATTGCTGATAATTTTGGATTTTTAGTGTGCCTTTCCAAGCAATTTTTATTTTAGATTTTATTTTCTGTATTTAGCACATGCCTTTTCATTGGTAGCTCAAGGCGTGTTACATTCAGGTACAATAAGTATTTTGCTCAAGGACTCTTACCGTATTTTTAGAATACAGATATTGAAGTCCCTGCCCCAAAACACTAACATTTTAAGGGGGAAGTTTTCAAAAGGGTTTACGGCCATAAAAGTAACATAACATATCGCAAATTTCAAAAGCCCATTTATATGCTTAAAATGATTTTGTGCACATAAAACCTACTGACAATATATATCTAGGGACATATTTATTTCAAAAACCCACTTATGCGCTTAAACAGCCAGATTTTAAGAGGTACACGTGGGTGTACATTTGTGTGCGCAATCCGGCGCGCACAAATATACGCCCGATTTTATAACATGCGCACGCAGCTGCGTGCATGTAATAAAATCCAGAGTCGGCGCCTGCAAGGGGTGCACAATTGTGCGACTTGTATGCGCCGAGCCGCGCAGCTTTCCTCCGTTCCCTCCGACCCCCCACCCCCCACCTTCCCCTCCCTTCATTCAGCAAGTTTAAACTTAAGACAGGGCTTCCAAAACCTGTCCTGGGGACCCCACAGCCAGTCAGGTTTTTAGGATATCCACAATGAATATGCATGAGATAAATTTGCATATCATGGAGACTCAGTATATATAAAGACATAAGATATTCCATACTGGGTCAGACCAAGGGTCCATCAAGCCCAGCATCCTGTTTCCAACAGTGGCCAATCCAGGCCACAAGTATCTGGCAAGTGCCCAAACACTAAATAAGTCTCAAGCTACTACTACTTAATAATTAACAGCAGTTTATGGATGTTTCCCCTAAGAAACTATCCAACCCTTTTTTAAACCCAGCTACACTAACTGCTGTAACTACATCCTCTGGCAATGAATTCCAGAGCTTAACTATGCGCAGAGTGAAAACAATTTTCTTCAAATTACTTTCAAACTTCATGGAGTGCTCCCTGGTCCTTCTATTATCTGAGAGAGAAGTCGAGCATTAGCCCTGGTTAACAGAGTACACCATCTGTTTGGAGGCTTGGTAGGACTGGATAAATTTAACATCCACAAGCAAAGCTGGTGAAAAGTTTTCCATTAATTACCCTACCCTACATAGATGGGGGGATTTTTCCCAATTTCAATGTCTCAAACTATTTGTTTCCATATTTTGCATTAAAATTATGTATACAATATAACACTTGCCTTTGAAGCCATAACACAATCTGAGATGCTTTATATGCATGTTGTCTCCCTAGTTTTACTTTGTCTTACTGAGAAAGCACAACATGCCTTCTCTGCACCTGGTGGTTTACCTGCAATCTCTTCTCCTCTGGCAATTTTATTTCAGCCAGAGCAGTCAACTTTGATGGCTCTTGTTTGATGCCATAACCTAGAGAGAGACAGCAAGGGTTAGAAAATGAAGTGCAAGTTACCATTCTCAAATGCATTCTCAAATGCATGGTTATTTTCACAGAAAAATGAAATGTAAATGTTAGCATTCTATCCTAGCAATTTTTAAAAGCCTTTGAAATTCATACAATATAGGCTACTGAATTGTCAAATGCACTCAACATAGGTAAAACCTGAATGTGGGCAAATGGACTCTGGAAAATTGCTATTTCATTTTCCTTTGAAAATTACTCCGTAAGTGTGCAAAAGTATATAGAGCTGGTTTCTGAATAAAGGTTATTGCTCAAGAATAGAGACTGTACAGTACAGAAAGTGACACTACAAGCTTCCCAATGCTGCCTTGCCTTTTGTCTCAACCCAGTTCTGAAGGAAATATCTCTATGAGTGAAATGGCAAGTTAATCTTCTTATGTATACATTTCTTGATTGTAATGATGAGATGTCAACAAGGGTGACCATTTGAGATGGTGTTTTTCCGTAATGTGAACTAATGGCACCAATTAATTTCACACAGGTCAAAACACAAAATGATGGTTCATCACTGTCAAGCTGAGCTATGTTTGAAGCAATAAAATAATTCAAAAAAACATATGGATGCTTTTTGCATTTTCAGAAAACAGAAGGTAGGTCAGAGGCCAACTGCACGTGTAGAATAATTTACTCAAGAGGCAAACGAGCAACGGACGCTCAAGCTTCAACCTCAGTTTGGCTCTACATTTTTAAAAAGGAATATGTCGAAGCAAATATCAGAGCTTAAGAGACCAAGCAACGGAAAAAACTGAAGCAGTCAGCATTTGTAAGCTTCACCATGGCTTAAAGCAACATTTCAGTCCAGCTGACCAAAGAGTTGTCTATGTTAAAAAAAAAAAAAAAAAAGTGCCAAAACATTACATGGTGCTGTACACACTTTATAAAACAAACAAAAAAAAACAAAACACTAAAGCTGATACTATTACTTGATGTACTCTGAATTATAGGTTTTCCTTGAAAGTATAGCTAACTGAATTAAACCAAATGGCACTGTAAGTCAGGGCTAGCAAAGGCCATTATTATAATGAAATGCACTATCAGAGGTACTTGCCAAGCCCTTCTGCTAATAATCTGCTTAATTCTAATTTTGTTCATTATCTCCTATTTTCATTCATTTCACTTTCAAGCTTTTTAAGAGGCAGATGGTTTAGATAACATAGGTATCCCCTAACTTTGATAAGGAGGTGTTTTGGGGATCACACAAAATCGATGGATTATAGTTGTACCTTTATTTGTGACTGTGTTAATAAAGCAAAAAAAGTCTCCCCACTCTGAGGTGCAGAATTTTGATCCCTCCATCAGGGGCATGTGGTTGCTATTCGCATGTGAGTTTCCTGGTATATATGAGATGCTACATCCCATAGACCTTTCAGGACATTTAGCAGCTATAAAGAACTACATTCAAACCCCTAAACCAAGTTGGATTTTATCTCCCCTGGTTGGTCCCTTGAACATTACAAAATGCTGAATAGGAAGAATCTTGCAGGTGTTACTGTTTTAAAAACTTCCTCTGAAGCAGGTATTATTTGCTAAAACATGGCCACATCAGGACTTCAGTTTAGTTTTGAAGCAGTTCCAATTTTAGCTAACCATTTTTTTTTATATTAATCTCTTACTGGCACAGTGTTTTCTTGTGTACACAATGATTTATAATATCAAAAGGTTTCCAGTGCTTTAGTCTCTTCTGTTTAAACCTGTAGCTATGGCTCTCTTTCATCAAGCGTCACCACTTTGTCCCTTTTGAGTTTTCTATTTTGAGTTCTATTAACTCATGAACTCAACAGCCCAATCGCAGAACACAAGAGAGAAGGGAAACAATCACTAATGAAAACTGGCAGGTTCCTGAATGGAAACATTATAATAAAAAAAAAAAAACCCTGCACACATCACCTTATTCCCACTTCCTCTATTCAGAAGGAACAGCCTTACAGAGGGCAATTCTCTAACAATTCTCTTAAACCAATAAACCAAATTGTTGCCTCAAAATCCAAAAATTCTCTTTAATCCACATATATTTTGGACCAGGTGAAATGAGTTAGTTATACCCCAAAATGCTAAATTCAGCACCATCCACTGCACTATAAAATCACCTAACAGTTAAAACAAAAACAAAACAAATGAAATGTGAAGGAAGAGGGCAGTAGCAAATCCACTCATACAGGCCCGATCCCAGACGCTATGGCAATTACCTCATGGTGCCTGGGCTCTGCCGCTGCTCCCTACCTTGATACACTCACCCGCTATGGTGCTAAGGTGCACTCTTATGGAGGAAACTGCTAGCCTAGAAATGTACAGTAAATGTAGGTATTTAAGTAACTGTTCCGGTGAAGAATGAAAGGGGTCAAGCGCTACAGACATACACCAGTAATGATACTTATAACATTTAGCTGCATAATTTTTTCTCGTGGACAGTTTTCTTGAAGAGATAAGGATGTCCTGAATTTCCATCAGAATAGGAATAAGGCTTAGTACTTCCCTTTCAATCTCCATGCTGTCACGTGTGAAAGCAGAGCTAGGTGCAGTAATCGAGGAACTGTATGAAAATTTAGGCAATAACTATTCTTTAAGATGTTGAGGAAATAACGATCTGAGGTGATCCGATCCCATTCCTGAAGAAAGAAGGCATCCACCCACGGGTATTTGTAGCTGAGGCCTGTTCAGTCTCAAAAAGACTGCTGACGTTTTGATTAGCAGGCTGTGGTGGCTTTGACATTTGCAGAGTATGATTCCATCCTTGAGATTGGGTCTGCTGCGCCTGCGGTCTTTTTGATATGGCGGAGGCCTGTATGAGGAGAGTGGCCTATAGGAGAACAATGTCGTCCGTCTGTTTGGAAGATCCGATCTGTTTGGAAAAAGGTCTGGTTGTTGTATGGAGAAGTGCATGGAGGTAAGCATACCAGGGCTGTCTGGGCCATGCTGGCGTTATGAGGATGAGGTCGGACTCGTCCACGATGCATTTCTGCATCACTCGAATTATTAGTGGGATTGGAAGGACTCTGTACAATAGTTTCCCCACCCACTTGAGCAGAAAAGTGTTCTGAGTCAGTCTTCGTTTGCTTGGATACAGAAAGCAAAACTCCTAAAGCTTTGTGTTGTACTCAGTGGCAGAGCTCTATGCAGGGCGTTCCTCCATCTTTGGAACAGGGAGGACGCCACGTCCCGATGCAGTTCCCATTTGTGGGGGTGAAAGATTCTGCTGAGGTGGTCAGCCTCCATATTTCTTATTCCTGGCAGGTAGGTTGCCTGCAGTCGTATCAAGTGAACTAGCGCCCATTCCAGTGCCAATACTGATTCCTTGCATAGTATCTTGGAACCAGAACCGCCTTCCTTGTTTATGTAGAACATGGTCACCTGATTGTCCGTGTATACCATCACCATTTTGTGTTGAAGAATGCACAAGAAGGTGCGGATGGTATATCGTATGGCATGTAGTTCTAGTAGGTTGATCTGGAATGTTTTCTCGCTGGGGGACCATCCCTTCATGGAGGCATCTGTAGTTACACTATCTGATGAGACGGGATTCGGAAAGGTGCGCCCAACTAAGACAACGTGACTCAGCCACCAATCCACATCAGATATCATTGGCCGAGTCAAGGTTAATGGTCTCGACATGTGGTGGAAACGTTGTGACCACTGGGACTTCAGACCCCACTGCATACGGCACATGTGAAAGTGTGTGTGAGGGACTACATTCATCGCCGCTGCCTTGTGACCAAATATGGTGAGAACTTGCCGAGCTGTGGGATGTAGACGGAGTTTTAGTGTTGAGGCCAGATTCTGAAAAGTGCGAATCCTGTCCTCCAGAAGAAAAGCTTTGCAAAGGAGCGTGTTTATGATTGCACCTATAAATTGTAACATTTGAGAAAGATCAGGATGTGACTTTCATAATTTATGATAAAGCCTAAGCTTTCCAAGCAAGTTATTGTCTGAATTTGGTAGGCACGGATCAGTTCTGGATTTTGTACCACAAGTAACCAATCGTCCAGGTATGGAAAAAGCTTTATTCCTTGTTTCCGAAGGGGGACCACAGCTACCGCTAGACATTTTGTGAATACTCTGGGATGCCGAAGAGAGGCCAAATGGTAGGATCTTGCATTGGTAGTGCTGGGTGCTGACTTGAAACAAGGGTAGCGCCAGTAAGAGGGGTGCATCGGTAGGTGAGCATATGCATCCTTTAGGTCTAAAGGAGCACATCCAGTATTGGAATGTAGAAAAAGGTAAAGTAGTTTTCAGAGAAGTCATCATGAATTTCTCCCGCCAATGTATCGATTCAAGGCCCAGAGGTCCAGAAACAGATGCAAGCCTCCACTTTTTTTGGGAATGAGGAAGTATTGGGAATAAAATCCCTGGAGCTGTCAATGACGTGGCAGCACGTGAAATGTCTGATGAGGCAGCGATTGTATTTCTTGAAGGAGGAGGGAAACATCCCCTTCCCTTTGTGAAAGCAGAGCTAGGTGCAGTAATCGAGGAACTGTATGAAAATTTAGGCAATAACTATTCTTTAAGATGTTGAGGAAATAACGATCTGAGGTGATCCGATCCCATTCCTGAAGAAAGAAGGCATCCACCCACGGGTATTTGTAGCTGAGGCCTGTTCAGTCTCAAAAAGACTGCTGACGTTTTGATTAGCAGGCTGTGGTGGCTTTGACATTTGCAGAGTATGATTCCATCCTTGAGATTGGGTCTGCTGCGCCTGCGGTCTTTTTGATATGGCGGAGGCCTGTATGAGGAGAGTGGCCTATAGGAGAACCTAGGATAAAATGTTTTTCAATAGGCTGGGTAACAACGCTTTGTCATTGCTTGGTCAGTGGGCGATATGAGTGACGAAATCGCCACACTCTGTTCTTTGAGCTGGGATACAGTTGCTCGAAGCATCTCCCTTACATGGATGGTCTGCTAGTTTGTCGTGGACTTCCTCGCGAATTGTGCTTGCCCTGAGCCATGTCATGGTTCTGGCCGCAATGGCTGTGACGAAGCATGGGCTTAAGTATCAAACCCTTCGTAAATTGTGCAGAGTAGATGCCACAATCCTTCTTCCATGTCCGCTATACCTTGACTCTACAGAGCATCACTGCAGACTGTCGTGCATCAGACTTCATTTTTTGAAGATATTTGTACAAATATTGCGTTTTGTAGAACTGGTACTGCTAGATCTCAGTGTACAGCATTGCTCCCTGGAATACCTTGTTTCCAAAATCATCCAGATATCGACTATCTTTCCCCGGAGGAGTGTTTGAATACAGCCTGGGCTTTCTTCATCACAGTCAGCTACAACTGATGTGTTAGTAAAAGGCCTTTACTAAACGCCCAGCACTTGCCTCCGGGGCTCCAACGCCGGCCACATGGCCGGTCCCTCCACTCCGCCCCCTCCGAGACGCAGCAGCCGATTGGACAGCACCTCACCTCCACGTCAGCGGTAAGCGGGGGTTTTAAATCACAGACGCCCCGCTCGGCGTCCTTTCTGCCACGATCTCCTCCTCTACGCCGCTCCCAAACGAGTCTGCAGCTAGGCCTGCGCATCCGGCGCTGAAGCCCGTCGGGGCAAGGCCTTTACTAAACGCCCAGCACTCGCCTCCGGGGCTCCAACGCCGGCCACGCGGCCGGTCCCTCCACTCCGCCCCCTCCGAGACGCAGCAGCCGATTGGACAGCACCTCACCTCCACGTCAGCGGTAAGCGGGGGTTTTAAATCACAGATGCCCTGCTTGGCGTCGCGCGCCGAAGGTGCGCGACAAAGGGGCAGGCCCCTTTGTGCACACCTTCATGCACCCCTGAAGTACAACACCTAACCAGAGAAAGTGCAAATCGCAACGCTTAATCAAATAAATAACAACCTCTTCACGCCATCATATCTCCTAATCGCTCACATCCACTGGAACTCGCACAGCCTACAACACTCAACCAAACTTCTTACAGCTCTCATCTTACCATTCATTCCTCCACCGTTCAATCTACAAGCAAACATCAACCAATACTTCACCATTCACTCTCCCTTCAGTCTTACAAACTTCTTTGAGGCACTCCTCCCACAGCCTTCAATACCTACCTGAACAGGCTCTAGCTCTTATTCGACCGCATCCAGCATTCTTCCTACACTCACCTCAGAAATCAAACTCTGCTCTTCAACAAACAGTTATCTGGTCACAACTGGCCACCATGCTTCGTGGTCTCCCTATTCCAACTCTCCATCATAGGAGAACCATTTTTACTGGTAAACCTCTCATGACTACCCGACCACACTCCTATAAAGCCCTCATTCCCTTCATGGTCTCCCCCATTACTCAATTGCTAGGCCTAACTCTATTCTCGCTACTTCTATTTAACGCCCAATCCCTCACCAAGAAAACCCTGATACTCAACGACCTTCTTCTTGATGCAAACCCAGACCTCTGCGCCATAACTGAAACTTGGCTTAAACCTACAGACACTGCACTAATTAATCAATTACCAACGCATACCTACAATTTCTTCTCTATTCCCCGACAGAAAAGAAGAGGAGGGGGTATACTTCTTGCTGCCAAAAAACATCTGAATCTCACTCAATACCCAGTCAACTCACCTACCAAACTTGAAACAGGCCTCTTCAAATCAGACGATCTTCAAATCCTTCTTGTCTATGCCCCCCCAGGCCTTCTCGACTCGGACGCATCACCCTTTCTAGAACTAACAGCCTCTTACTTAAATTTGGATTCCCCAGCAATAGTACTTGGAGATTTCAACTTACATGTCGACGACCCCTCTCTTTCTACCAACGGCGAAACACTCCTTACTGCCATGGCAGCCTTAGGCTTCAAGCAGATTATCAATAAACCCACCCACAGAGCAGGTCATACCTTAGACCTCATCTTCATTAACTCAGGCATCTCTAACTCTACACAACCGGTCTGCGAACCAGTACCCTGGTCAGACCACGCCCTAATCTCGACCACCATCTCGCTGACACAAAGAAACAGCAATCAAGCCCCTCAACAACAATTCACTTACAGGAAATCATGCACCTCCGATGACCTCCATAATCACCTAGTATTAGAACTCTCCCTCATAGACATCTCCACTCCGAATTCAACCTTTCATTCATGGCATAATATAACAAAAGCGGCAGCAAACAAACTCTGTCCTCTGACAACTAAAAAACTCAAACACAACCATCCTAAAAGACAACCTTGGTTTAATGAAGAACTTCAAAATCTAAAACTCTCCCTCTTGGGACTACTTGTACTCAGCTGCTGCAGAACTCTGGGCAGGGCTTAGTTCAGGACCATAGAAGAGTATTACGGGCAGGGACTAATGGTAGGCCTTAGATATGTGTTTAAAGGCTTCCAAATTGTTTCAACATCTAATCTACGTTTAGCCGAGGATTGTCTGGCGCTGAAGAATTCTAAAGTATAAAGCTTAATAAGCAATGTAAACCAATGATCATGTCTGGGTGCGTCCTCACCCACCCACCCCGTAAGAATCACCTTCTTGGCTATCAGCCCAGCTTTACAAATAAAATGGTGCTCAGCCACCTGTATCTTAGGTAGAAGTATCGGCGCCACCCCAAACAACCACCACATAGGGTTCGTCGGAAGGTCCCTCTTTAGTAGCTGTCCGTACGTTTGAATGATCTGCGACCAAAAAGCATAGATCACTGGGCAAGACCAAAAACAATGAGGATAAGAGCCTTCTCCCAGTTTACACTTCTTGCACATAGGGGAAGTACAGACCTTAGCTTGAAAAGCCCGAGCTGGGGTCATAAAGTAATACCTCATGCTCATGGCTGTTACATTTGTCTCCTTTCCCTGTATCATTTGCCATGTCTAAGATGTTTATGAAAATGCAATAAACATATTATACAAAAATAAAACTCTCCCTTAGACAGAATGAAAGCAAATGGCGCAAAGCACCTACAGTGTCCTCCCTCTCCGCCTACAAACTTGCCCTCCACCGCTACAAAAGCACCATGTTAAAAACAAAAAGAGACTTCTACGCTTATAAGGTCCATCACATGATTTTTGACGCTAAAGCCCTGTTCGCCTACGTCTCCAACTTAACACAAATCCAAGCACCGGATATACCGCTTAACAAAGCCCAAGAAAAAGCAGAGGAGCTGGCCCTCTTCTTCAGCAACAAAATCACTAACCTTCTAATAAAGCTGACGCCCAATACCTCTTCTCCTCACAATACTTATCTACACCCCAACATAAACATCTCTCTCAACTCTTTCGAACTTACCACAACTTCAGAGATCCTAAGAGTACTGAAAAAAATGAAACCCTCGTCTCACCCTTTTGACCATATCCCGTCCAAACTACTACTTCTTATTCCAGACACCATCTCCAAAGCCATGGCAGACATCAACTGCTCCTTATCCCAAGGAATCTATCCAGACGACCTTAAAATGGCTTCCATTAAACCGCTCCTGAAAAAACCAAACCTAGATCCAGAAGACCCCACCAACTTTCGCCCAATCTCCAACCTCCCTTTCATCGCCAAGGTCATGGAAAAACTAGTTAACACTAGATTATCAGACTACCTTGAGGATCACAAAATTCTTTTCCCCTCTCAATATGGCTTCAGGAAATCATTAAGCACCGAATCACTTCTTATTTCCTTGACAGATTACCTCATCATGGGCCTTGACAAAGGCCAGGCCTATTTATTGATTCTCTTGGACCTCTCAGCCGCCTTTGACACGGTAAACCATGCAATACTCCTTAACCAACTATCAAACATCGGCATAGCTGGCACCGCATTGGCCTGGTTCAATACATTCTTGAAAAACAGAGGCTACAAGGTCAAAATACACAACAAAGAATCTAAGCGCCACCCTTCACCTCTAGGAGTCCCACAAGGCTCATCCCTCTCACCTACTCTCTTTAACATCTACCTTCTCCCTCTCTGCCAATTACTAACCAACCTGAACCTAAAATACTATCTTTACGCTGACGATGTTCAGATTGTGATCCCCATCAAAGAATCCATCAAAAAAAACCCTAGATCTATGGGAAACTTGCCTCTGAGAAATTAACTCCCTCCTCTCCAGCCTGAATTTAATCCTAAATTCCTCAAAAACGGAACTCCTTCTCATATCCACGGAGAACAGCTACATCCCCACAAACCTTTCAGCAAACCTACAAACAGCCCAAGTGAGAGATCTGGGAGCGATCATTGATAATCAGCTAAACCTAAAAGCGTTTATAAACCAAACCACCAAGGACTGCTTTTATAAACTGCACGTCCTAAAAAGAATAAAACCACTGTTCCACAACCATGACTACAGGACAATCCTACAAGCAATAATCTTCTCCAAGTTAGACTATTGCAACGCTTTACTATTAGGTCTCCCATCATCGCATACCAAACCTCTTCAGATGGTGCAAAACACAGCAGCCAGAATACTTACAAATACAAGGAGAAGAGATCACATCTCCCCGAACCTCAAAGACCTACACTGGTTGCCGATTCATTATAGAATATTATACAAGTCCATCACCACAATATACAAGGCTATCCAACAAATCTCTCCGCTCAACCTTCAAATCCCTTTCAAAAAACACACATCCTCCAGACCTATAAGAGAGTACTATAAGGAATCTCTTCAGGTACCTCATTCCAAAACCTCCCTTCATATAACCTTCAGAGACGGGGCTTTCTCCACAGCAGGACCTCCTCTCTGGAACTCCATCCCACCGGAGCTACGGCAGGAACCTTGCCTCCCAACTTTCAGGAAAAGACTCAAAACGTGGCTATTCAAAAAAGCCTTCCCAGACTCGGATTAAACCATAACTCACCTCTAACCATCTTCCAATAACTACCCATATGCAGAAAACCAATACTTCCTATCACTACACTCACGTAATAAATCCTACAATTAGTTCAAATGGACAATACCTAGCAAATACCATAATCTCCTGTTAATGTACCTCGTCAAATCTTTGTAAAATGTACCTCGTCAAAGTTGGGTTAATATATTATGTTAATTTTCCTATCACTTCTCTGCTCCAAGTTGTACTTATCCCTGTTTTATTGTAACTGCAACTGTTTTTTGGTTCAGCACCTGTTATTTACTTCGTTCTCTATACCTTTCATCACTCCCCTGTTTATTGTAAACCGGCATGATGTGACACTCTCACGAATGCCGGTATAGAAAAAACGAAAATAAATAAATAAATAAATTATACAGACTTCTGCATCCTGAATTTTAAGTCTTTCTTCTTGGAAGTAGGGGGCACTTAGAAAGGCGACTCCCATGTCCTGTCCATTACTCCATCCAAGACTGAATGTGATGGCAAGGCTGTTGGTTCTGCGGGTACATCAAAAATCTTGAGTAACCCGTGCATGTCTGCCCTAGGATCTGGGAGTTTTTTGGTTTCTAGGTTCAATGAGGTTCCCACCTTCTCTATAAATCTGGGGTATGAGAGATCCTCCAGGGGCGATGATGGTTCTGGTGGCTCCTCCGGAAGGTCTGATGGCATACTCAGTGAAGATTCGGGGGAGGGTGGAGAGGAGTAACTGGCTCTCCACTTGGTCTGGGTCCCGATGGGCTGGCTCCAGTACTGATTCCTCATCATCTGATTGTATGCAGGGAGGGGAAAGATATAATAGAATGCTCTGACGGGCTAGAGGGAGTTTGTGGATTCTGAGAGGACACTAACGTGTCAAAGATGGTTTGAAGAAGCTCCGTAATCTGGGACAGTAATTGAGAGGCTGCAGCTTGTAACCATTGGGTAGTAGATACAGATTACTTTTTCTCCTTAGCTGGTGGAGAGCTGTCTTGACCCCTCCTAGGGGAAGTTGATTTCCCAGCCCGCTTTAAAAGGGCGGTCTGAAGATTCCCTGGCCTGTGACCCTAGCAGTGTGACATCTGTCCGGAGTCGATGAAGAGGAGCGCTTCGGAATGTGAGGGGTGTCGGCAGATCAAAGATGGTAGATACCATAGGTAGGATCTTTATCCTGGTGCAACTGTCCCTGGGCCAAACCCTCAGACACGTAGTGATTTTGCGTCGAATGTGTCAATGTTTTCTTAGTTTTCATCAGCTTCGACACATGCGGAGTTGGACGCCGATTTTGACGTACTTCTCGCTGTTTGTCCAGTCGATGCAGTTCATCGGCCGATTTGCATTGGCCTTGAAGGCTCGGTCCAACTCCAGTCCTCACGACATGTGTTGGGTGACGCATTCGACGCATTGGCGCTTGTTTGATTGCGCTTCAGTGCGTCCAGGCTCTTACAGGAATGCCCATGCTTCATTGTACCGCTTTGGCCTTCAGAAGTGTTATCGACTTACTGGGAACGGGTTCCAAGTAGGACGCCTGCTTCTGTTTTTCTAATCTGATGGGTTCTCGCCCCGGTGAAGACTGGAAGTGATGTGCAGTGGGGTGCGCAGGAAGAAGAAAGAGCCATACTGCTCAAAAAATTAGCGGCGGCAGCGGCGGCCCCGAAGCAAAATCAGAAGCAGCCAGAAATCGGCACAGGAGACAGCAGAATTAGCCTCCCATGGCCGATGGGATTCTTCTTTCTTGGCCTGCGGGGGCTAGAGGAGGAAACTGCTGCAGCTACCATTTGTGCTAGGGGGGAGGGGGGGGCAGGAAATGAGAGAGAGACAGCCAGCCTGTCTGTGAGAGAATGTATGTGTGATTGAGAGTGTGCATGTGTAACTGTGATTGAGAGCCTGTGTGTAAGTGAGAGCATTTGATTGAGATCATCTATGTAAAGTGTGTGAGAGAGAGCACTTGCATGATTGACAGAAACTGGTCAGAGAGGTGATGTGTGTGTATATAGGAGAGACAATGGTAGTGACTGGTCAGGGAGATGACTGGAGTGTGTGTGTGAAAGAGATAAAGTGATTGTGAGAATGAGAAGCCTTTGCATGTGGAGAGAGCTAGCATAGGAGTGAGAAACATGGGTGTATGTGAGACACAGCATGGGAGTGAGAAGCCTGTATATGTAAGATAGAACATGGGAGTGGGAAGCCTGTGTGTGTGCATGAGACAGAGAGACTGGTCGGGAGATGATTGGTGTGTGAAAGACCGAAACTGGTCATGGGGGTGTAACTGGTATGCGTGTGTGTGAGAGACAGAGAGACTGGTCGACGGCACTAAGGAAGAGGACCATGAGTACAGAACTTCAGCCACTACTGCTTCTGGTGTGTGCTACTGGCTTGCATGGAAGAGGAGTAGGAGAGCTGCTGGAGGGGGGCTAGTAAAGGTGGCTTTTTAAGTTTATTTTTCTTGACTGACTGCCATTTTAATTACTGAATATTATGTGATGTGTCTGCTGTTTTGAAATATTTTATTGGTGATTGGAGAATTTTAAATAATTTTTATGAGTTTTTAATTGTTGGATATTATTCTGTTCATAGTTGTTGTGAAACATTTATTCTGCTTATTAGTATAGTTATACAATTATTTCTGTGTTGGGATCTATAGCTGCTTGGCTAGTTCTGTTTTCCTAATAGGAGGTGTATTGGTGTTTAGGGCCTGATTTAATATTTGTAGTGCTGTCTTTTCATACGTAGGGTTGTTACTGTTTGAGTGCACTCCATAATACAAATGTACCTGTGTGCCAATTAGTTTATGTGCATTACTGCAGATCCTGGGAGTATGTTAGGTCAGTTCTGTGTATGTGACCGAGGTGAGGTATTTTATTATATCAGTCTTATTTGTTGTATTTTCTCAAGAGCACATGCATTAGTGATAAACTGCTGTCTTTTCATAAGTAGGGCTATTGAGCCTGGTAGTTGGAGTTTGTGTTGCTGTTACTGAGATGACACCAGAACCAGAATATATTTTTTGTAAGGTGAGTTGTATGGGGAATGTCATAATTCTGCTTTACATCCATAATTGTGGGTCAGGGAGGTTCCTGTGGATGCAAACTGTACTTTTACATTTAGCCCTATGATGATCATGTGTTCAGTGTGTCACACATGTGAGAACCATCTGTCAGGTGTGTCCTGACAGAAAAAAGGTTGAGAACTACTGGTCTAGTCTATCAAATCTATCTCCACAGAAAGGATCCAGTTTATTTCCCTAATTAAATGAACTTTAGATGAAAAGCGCTATATAAATGAACACATAATTCAGTGCCACTCTGGAACAAAATGTTATTTAAATATATGTCTTGCTATGCCAAGTTTGACTTCAAAAGGGGACTTACCATCAGCATCTTTAAAAGTCAAAGTGATGAACTTGCTAGCAACTATGACCATGAAGAGCACCCAAAAGCACGCAGCTAAGAGCAGCCACTGTTGGCGCATGTTGTCAATAATAAGCCACAGAACTCTCATGACCTCCTGCCGAGACAAAAAAAACCCAAAAATCATAAAGGAACCATAACTTTAAAAAAAAAAAAAAAAAAGTGTGAATTTTTCATCTTTTTAAAATGTTTTAGGAAAATTATATTTAAGTCCGGCCAAGAACGATTTTTTTTTTTGCTTTGTCAAACACCTGATTGTCTACATACAGAAACTGAATTCAACCTTCACAAAGTGAAACGTGCTATGGAGCTTTAGTCATGCCATTTCATTTCTGTACATCCTCAGGAAAAAAAAGAAAGTACACATTTTTTCTGAAAAGCAAGTTTACTTACCGTAAACGGTGTTTCCGAGATAGCAGGATGAATTAGCCATGCTGTCATGGGATCTGTCATTTAGACCTTGGAGGCGGAGCTTTTCCAAGCAGAGGCCAGAGTTTTGCTCTCTGCTGCTGCGCGTGTGTTCCCGCGCAAGAAAGTAACAGATTCTCCTCAGTCTGTGATTAATAGAATAGAGATTGCAGGATTACTTGCCCTATCTTCGGATCAGTGGCTGTTTGTTGATCAAGGCAGTAGTGGGATGTGAAGGTATGGAGCGATGACCATGTAGCTGCCTTGCAAATGTCTATAGGTTGTACATTTTTGCGGTGCACCAAAGAGGCCACCACTGCTCTAACTTGGTGAGCTTTGGGAACAGAATGTAGATGTAATTTCTGTTTGTCGTAGCAGAATTTGATGCACTGCGCTATCCGGCTGGAGATGGTGCGTTTAGCCACTGGAAGTCCACGTGCTTTCGGGTCGAAAGAGACAAATAGTTGAGAAACACGGGAATCAGAGTGTGTTCTCTCTTTGTAGTACGCTAACGCTCTTTTGCAGTCCAGTGTATGCAGTAGTTTTTCCCTATCATTAGAGTGAGGTTTAGGGAAAAAGATGGGAGGTTCTATGGCTTGATTTAGATGGAATTGAGAAACCACCTTTGGGAGGAAGGATGGGTGAGTCCTGAGAACTACCTTTTGGTGATAAAACTGTAAATATGGAGCATAGTGGACTAAGGATTGCAATTCACTGACTCGGCGTGCTGATGTTACCGCTACCAGGAATGCTACCTTCCATGTAAGGTATTTCATGTGTGCCGAGTCCTTAGGTTCAAACGGGGAAAGCATGAGCTGTTCAAGAACTATGTTGAGTTTCCATGGAACTGGAGGCTTAGAGATCGGGGGACGAAGGTGAGTTAGCCCTTTAATGAAACGAGAGAGCAAGGGGTGATTGGAGATAGGAATATTCCTAACTGGCCTATGATATGCCCCTATGGCACCAAGATGAACCCTAATGGATGATGTTGCTAGACCAGCTGTGAATAGTGTATGAAGGTAGTCCATGAGTAGTTCAGGTGAGCAGTCCAATGGTGTTATGCCCTTGGAAGTACACCAGGTAGAGTAGCGCTTCCATTTATAGCTATAATTTTTCCTAGTTGATAGTTTCCTGGATTCTAACAAGATGAACTGCGTTGAAGTAGAAACTCCTTGTTCTGTTAGGAGAGATGAGTGTAGCGGGTGCAGGAGTGTCCTCTGTTCTTGGAACAGTAGATCCGGGCGATTCGGTAGTCGAATTGGGTCTTTGATAGACAGTCGTAGAAGGAAACTGTACCACGGCTGTCTGGGCCAGGCTGGGGCTACGAGTATCAGTTGAGCCCTGTCTGTTATGCACTTTTGAATTGTCCAGGTAATGAGTTGTATGGGAGGAAAGGCATACAGGAGGCCTGTTGTCCACAGGATGAGGAAGGCAACCTGAGCGGGCTGGGTCTTAATGAACAGAAGTTGGAAACTTGAGTGTTGATTTCCTTTGCAAAGAGATCTATTGAGGGTGTCCCCCATTATATGAAGATGCTGTGGGCTACATCTGAATTGAGTGCCCATTCATGAGGATGAAAGATGAGACTTAGCCTGTCCGCTCTTGTATTTGCTACTCCTGGTAGGTAAGTTACTTGCAAATGTATGCAATGTCGGTGAGCATGTTCGAAGATCATCAGGGTCTCCTTGTTTGTTGATGTAAAACAGCGCCACTTGATTGTCCGTGTAGATCATGACCCTGTGGCCCTTCAGGTGATCTTGAAACACTTGTAGTGCATTTCGAATCGCTCTGAGTTCCAATAAATTTATTTGCACAGACTGCTCGGACATTGTCCATAAACCTTGTGTTTCGAAAATCTCGAGATGTGCTCCCCATCCCTTGCGAGACGCATCAGTGGTTAAGACTGCATTGTAAGGAGGGGGGCTGAATAATGCTCCCTTGGAAGAGGTGGAGTCCAGGAGCCACCATGCTATGTCCTTTCTCATCTTGGATGTTAACGATAGTCTTTGTGTCAATGGTTGCGAGTGCTGTTTCCACTGACGTTTTAAACCCCATTGCAGGCATCGCATGTGTAGTCTGGTGTTTGGGACCGTGAAAATAGCTGCTGCCATATGACCTAGGACAATTAAAACTTGTCTCGCCGAAGGTCTTCGAATTTGGTTCAACAAATGGAGGAGTTGACATTTGTATTGCCCTGTCTTTTGGTAGGTATGCCCGGTTGCGAGTGGTGTCCAGACATGCTCCTATGAATTGCAGCTTTTGTGTTGGCTGTAGATGTGATTTCTGAAAATTGATCACCATCCCCAATTCCTGTAAGCACTCTATCACCCGTCAGAGGAGATCGATCAAAATGTTCGGAGTCGAGGCTATTATCAATCAATCGTCCAGATATGGAAAGATGGTCATACCCTGTTGTCTGAGATGAGCCACCACTACCATGCATTTGGTGAAAACCCTAGGTACAGCCGATAGTCCAAAAGGGAAGAACCTTGTACTGGTAATGTTGATGCCTGTAGTGAAAGCATAGGTAACGCCAAGAGGATGGATGGATTGGAATGTGTGTGAGCACATCCTTCAGATCGATGGAACACATCCAATCGGGTTGAATCAAAGGTAGGATTGATTTCAACAACACCATCTTGAACTTGTTCAACTCTCAAAGATCCAGTATGGGATGAAGGCCACCCGACTTCTTGGGAATGAGGAAATAAAACCCTGTTTCGGGTTTTCTGAGAAATCAGTTGTATGGCTTGTTGTTTGTGCAGTAAAGCAATCTCCTCCCCTAGTTGTGTTTGGGACCCTTGAGGCCTTTGAATTGCAAGGTGGGGTAATGTGGGTTTTGTGGTAAATTGGAGTTGGTAACAGTGTCGTACAATCTCTAAAACCCATTGATCGGATGTTATCATCTCCCAGGCGAGAATGGATTCTGCCGGATGGTGCTTGATGCTGTGGTGGTGGCTGAGGTATTAAAAAGATGGTGTTGATTTTACCGGGGTTTGCCGGTTGTTGGGTCGGCTGCCTCTGGTTTTGTGACTTACACCTCCGTTGATGCGTTTGAAGACGCTGGTAAGATGGGTAAGACTGTGTATGGAATGACTGGAAAGACCGGTAGGGTCTTCGGGTATACGATTGTCGACGATTAGAGCATTAGTAATGGCGTGTAGACGAGTATTGTGGCTGCGATGTCAAGGATTGAACCACTAGAGCTTCATCTTTTAATTTGCCTACTGTTTCCTGAAAGCGCTCTCCAAATAAATTGTTTCCTGTACACGGGAGGTTAGCTAGTTTTTCATGAAGATCTTCCCCTATAGCACTGGAACGCAGCCATGCCATTCTGTGAGCTGCAATGGCTGTAGCAGACGCCCTGGAAGATGTCTCAAATCCTTCATATATCGCCCTCAAAAGATGTCTAGAACACTCTTCCATATCATGGAGAGGTGGTGGTACCTGGTCTCCAGTCGATGTAAGCATACCTTTTGTGGCTTGTATGCACTCATATAGATATTGTACCATATAGAATTGATGGTGCATAATGCGGGCGTTTAACATTGCATTCTGGTACATTTTCCTTCCAAACTCATCTAAACATCGGTTGTCTTTGCCTGGTGGATAGGAGGTATGTGTCTTTGCCTTCTTAAATCTTTGCATCGCAGATTCGACCACAATTGATGAATGTGGTAATTGTGGTATAGTGTAGTGTGATGTTTCCGGCATTCGGAATTTTATATCAGTCTTTCTTGAAACCGCTGACAAAGAGTATGGCGTTTCCCAGGATTTCTGTAAGACACTACGTATGACTTCTTGCGGTGGGAGAGACGTGGGTTCCCCTAGAGCATCAAAAATCTTCAGGAGACCCATAGTTTCCATTCTAAGATCTGTCTCCTTTTGGACCTCTAGGTGTAATATCGTACCCAATTTTTCTAAAACTTTTGGGTAAGTGAGGTCCTCTGAAGGGGAATACGGTTCCTGCGGCTGTTCTGGTGGGTCAGATGGGTACCCAGTAGACAAGGATGGTGACGTTTGTGGAGACATGGAGTCCATTAGCGTTTCTGGGTTTTGAACTGGCGAAGTTGGGTGACATCTTACGTGAGATAACGGAAGCTCCACCGATGGTTCCCTGGAAGTGTGTATACTCGGTTCCGGGGAATTTGCAGAGGCATCGTTAGACATTTTAAAGGATGATTCAAGGATTTCAAAAATTCCTGCTAACAATTGAGATAACTGAAAAAACACCTCTTTTGTTTGCGGAGGCATTGCTTAACTACCGGTCTGTTTAGGTACATCACTTGTACTAGGCTCCACAGGATATGGTGGAGGTAGATTATGTGGGACATCATGAGTCTTCCCGGACATCTTATTTGGTCTATTGTCTTCTGTAGTCTTAATGGAATTATGTGAGGATGTAGAGGCACTGGAGAAAGGAACTTGTATTACGTCCCTGTTTGATCTGTGTAAAGGTTTCGAACCTTGTGTATGAGAAGAAATAGAAGTAGAAGGGCTTACGTCCCCTTACTTTTTTGTGTAGCCTTTTTATGGTGCGAGTGATGCGAATGCCTATGGTGATGGCCCGACAAGGTTTCTGTACAGGTTCTCTTTTCTGACGGTGACTGTCTCCTATGCTTTGGTCTGTATCCTTTAGAAGTGGATTTTAGGACTATGAACTAAAAGAATGGTTTGGGGTTGAATCTTTAGAGGTTGAATGAGATACCCCTGGAGACTCATGCTGTCTTTTTAAAGTATGTTGTACTTGATGGATGACTGTTGTGGCTTATGTGTTGTCTTTGCGCAGTGTGTGCCGTTGGCGCCGGTCCTTGCGCTGCATCTTTTGGCGCCGTACTTTTCTGCGTCGTCGGCGCCATAGTGTGTTTTTTTGGCGCCATGCATCTCGGCGCAGTGTGCATCACTTGCTTCGTGGCGTGTTTCGGCGTCGCCTGTGCCGCTCCCGGCATCTTATACATCGTAGTATATTTCGACACGCGGTGCTTAGAGGACAGCGTCATCTTTGATAGCGAGGCCGAATTCTTGTCTCAGTCCCCCGGATCAGGTCCCTGATCAGATAGCCTAGGGCGTCGTGAAAAGTCCTTACCTCCAGGCCTGGAGGGTCTAGGATCCCACGACGCTTCTCTTTTTAGTGGTGGGGCCGGCTTTTTCGAGGGCCCTGGTGAAGAGTGAATCTCGGAAGGCTCCGAAAAATTCAGCTCTCTCATCCTGTAGGCCCCGCTGTCTTTGGGCCCTCGGTGACATTTGGGCACAAAATTCACAATCGCTTTGACTGTGATTTGGCCCAAGGCACCGGTAACATCGATCATGGCCATCCATGACCGACATTACCTTCCCGCATCTGCAGGGTTTAAATCCTGATTTTTATTTTTTTTTTTAGACATTTTGAGAACCAAAATGCTGCGGAGAAAACCAGCTCCGCGTGCGATCCCGCGCGTGGAAAGAATAGACTGAGGAGAATCTGTTACTTTCCTGCGCGGGAACACAAGCGCAGCCGCAGAGAGCAAAACTCTGGCCTCTGCTTGGAAAAGCTCCGCCTCCTGGGCCTGAATGACATTTCCCATGACAGCATGGCTAATTCAGCCCTGCTAGCAACGGGAAAAGGAGGGAACAAGGCCATCATCATCAATTTAAAAACTACCTTTTCATTGCAACCAGGCTCAATGCAAATTAAGAGCAAAAAAATACAGGTTTACAAACTAGTATAGTCAATAAAAAAATATATACAATTTTCATACACATCCATGAAATCAAATTATTAGCCATAACCAACCCCTATTAAATAAAAATAAATGCCCAAAAAATGGACCATAATCAGTGATCGCTGATCAATTGAAATAAGCAGTCACATTTTTAATAAAAACTGGTTATGCGTACACAAAAAGCAATGTACAGTATAACATTCCTAAATAAACACACAAAAAAAAGAAACTAACCACACATTTTTTAGATTATGATTCTGACTGTTGCAACTGCCAAAGGAATTAAAAGACTGCTTTTTCACAAAAGGACTCAAAGACCTAGATTTCTCACACTTTATTAGCCAGAAGAATGCTGAGCAGTAGAGGAGGACCGGAAGGCTCATCTGCATACTGCCCCCAGCATCCCCCAGGAGAGGCATCCAGAGGTCATTGCAAGTGATCCACAGCCCCAGCTTCCAGCGGCCCCACACCTATTGCAGTAGAGGAGGACCGGAAGCGCGCGCCTAACGGCACGCGAATCTCAAACCCTTCCATTAACTGAGTGAAGATTAATTTAACGGTGGATAAAGAGGATTGGTAAGTATAGCTTTCAGAAATTTTTGGGCTTATAAAAGTTTGGTGAAAGGTGAAATTAAGGGATATATTCTTTAGAGTTTGTGTGTGTCTGAGGTAATAAGCAAGCCAGAAATAGTTAATTCTAGTGTCTATCTTTCCCACCCACTCAACCCCTGATTTTTAGGCATGAGACACTTTCTCATTAGAAATCAATCAGGGTCTTATCTAAATCATACTATTGTACCAGCCCTTATTGAAAGTTTAATCATCCCCTTGTAGGACACTAGCTGATTAATTAGTAAATTCACCTGTAAATTTAAAGTACTCTCATTCCAACTCCCTTAGTATCATAAACTTAACTAGGAACTGAATAAAACTAAGATGAAGGCAGCAGTCCAGCAGCAGCAAGGGGGGGGAGGGGAGGGGGGAAAGCTTTCCAGTCTTTTGCATTGAGTGTCACATGTATGATTTTTTACTCACTGGTGAGAGATTGTATGTGTGCACTTGGTGCAAAAGAGCTCCTGGCTCTCAGGGAACGAGTCCGATCTCTGGAGGCTAGAGAGCAGACTTGGAGAAGCTGAGGCAGAAGGTACATTGATGAGACCTTCAGGGACATAGTAGCAAAATCCCAAATCCAGTCTGGCAGCCCCAGTGCTGCCTTGGATCAGAAAGGTCTCCCAGTAGGAGAACATCACCCTGGTGTAGCAGGAAGTGATCCTGTAGCAAGGACCTGCTCTCCAGGTGACGTATTGTCCTCTCGCACTGAGGACAAGTCTCCCAAGGCTACTGCCCAGGAGGGAAGAGTTAGACCAGCCATCATAGTTGGTGATTCGATTATTAGAAATGTAGATAGCAGGGTGGCTGGTGGACGTGAGGACTGCCTGGTAATTTGCCTGCCTGGTGCAAAGGTGGCGGACCTAACGTGTCACCTAGATAGGATTATAGACAGTGCTGGGGAGGAGCCGGCTGTCGTGGTACACGTGGGCACCAACGACATAGGAAAATGTGGGGGAGAGGTTCTGGAAGCCAAATTTAGGATTTTAGGTAGGAAACTGAAATCCAGAACCTCCAGGGTGGCATTCTCTGAAATTCTTCCTGTTCCACGTGCAGGTCCCCAGAGGCAGGCAGAGCTCCAGAATTTCAATGCATGGATGAGACTATGATGCAGGGAAGAGGGATTCAGTTTTGTAAGGAACTGGGGAAACTTTTGGGGAAAGGGGAGACTTTTCCGAAAGGATGGGCTCCACCTTAACCAGAGTGGAACCAAGCTGCTGGCACTAACTTTCAAAAAATGAGATAGAGCAGTTTTTAAACTAGAACAAGGGGGAAAGCAGACAGTCACTCAGCAGTGCATGGTTCGGAGAAATGTATCCTTGAAGGATACTAATGAAACAGGAGAGTTAGGGCATTCCAACAGAGAGGTTCCATTAAAAGCAAACATAGTCCATGTGCCTATATGTAAAAAAAAATCACCGAAGCTAATGATTTCCAAATTATCCCTAACAACTGAAAAGCAAGTGGTTAATACAAACAAAAAACAAACTTTGAAATGTCTGTATGCCAATGCCAGAAGTCTAAGAAGTAAGACGGAAGAGTTAGCGTGTATAGCAGCAAATAATGAGATTGACATAATTGGCATCACAGAGACTTGGTGGAAGGAGATAACCAATGGGACAGTGCTATATCAGGGTACAAATATTGCAATGATAGGGAGGATCAACTTGGTGGGGGTGTGGCACTTTATGTCCAGGAAGTTATAGAGTCCAACAGGATAAAGATCATACAAGAGACTAAATGCTCAGTAGATTCTATATGGGTAGTAATCCCATGTGTGTTGGGTAAGAGTATAATGATAGGAGTATACTACCATCCACCTGGACAAAATGGTCAGGCAGATGATGAAATGCTAAGAGAAATCAGGGAAGCTAACCAATTTGCCAGTGCACTAATAATGGGAAATTTCAATTACCCCAATATTGACTGGGTAAATGTAACATCAGGACTTGCTAGAGACAAAGTTCCTGGATGTAATAAATGACTACTTCATGGAGCAATTGGTTCAGGAACCAACAAGAGAGGGAGCTATTTTAGATTTAATTCTTAGTGGAACGCAGGATTTGGTGAGAGAGGTAACTGTGGTGGGGCCACTTGGCAACAGTGATCAAACATGATCAAATTTAAACTAATAACTGGAAGGGGGACAATAAGTAAATCTGCAGCTCTAACACTAAACTTTCAAAAGGGAAACTTTGATAAAATGAGGAAAATAGTTAGAAAAAAAACTGAAAGATGCAGCTACAAAGGTTAAAAGTGTTCAACAGGGATGGACATTGTTTAAAAATACAATCCTAGAGGCACAGTCCAGATATATTCCACATATTAAGAAAGGTGGAATGAAGGCAAAACGATTCCCGTCATGGTTAAAAGATGAGGTGAAAGAGGCTATTTTAGCCAAAAAACATCCTTCAAAAATTGGAAGAAGGATCCATCTGAAGAAAATAGCATAAAACATAAGCATTGTCAAGTTAAGTGTAAAAAAATTGATAAGAGAGGCGAAAAAAGAATTTGAAATGAAGTTGGCCACAGAGGCAAAAACGCATAATAAAAAACTTTTTAAAATATATCCGAAGCAAGAAATCATTAGATGATCGAAGGGTTAAAGGGGCTCTTAGGGAAGATAAAGCCATTGCAGAAAGACTAAATGAATTCTTTGCTTCCGTGTTTACTAATAAGGATGTTGGGGAGATACCAGTTCCGGAGATGGTTTTCAGGGGTGATGAGTCAGACAAACTGAATGAAATCACTGTGAACCTGGAAGATGTAGTAGGCCAGATTGACAAACTAAAGAGTAGCAAATCACCTGGACCAGATGGTATGTATTCTAGGGTAGTGAAGGAACTAAAAAATGAAATTTCTGATCTATTAGTTAAAATTTGTAACCTATCATTAAAATCATCTATTGTACCTGAAGACTGGAGGGTGGCCAATGTAACCCCAATATTTAAAAAAGGCTCCAGGAGCGATCCGGGTAACTATAGTCCAGTGAGCCTGACTTCAGTGCCGGGAAAAATAGTGGAAACTATTCTCAAGATCAAAATCGTAGAGCATATAGAAAGACATGATTTAATGGAACACAGTCAACATGGATTTACCCAAGGGAAGCCTTGCCTAACAAATCTGTTTCATTTTTTGAAGGGGTTAATAAACATGTGGATAAAGGTGAACCGGTAGATGTAGTGTATTTGGATTTTCCAAAGGTGTTTTACAAAGTCCCTCATGAGAGGCTTCTAAGAAAACTAAAAAGTCATGGGATAGGAGGCGATGTCCTTTCGTGGATTACAAACTGGTTAAAAGACAGGAAACAGTAGGATTAAATGGTCAATTTTCTCAGTGGAAAAGGGTAAACAGTGAAGTGTCTCAGGGATCTGTACTTGGACTGGTGCTTTTTCAATATATATACCGTATTTTTCGCTCCATAAGACGCACCTGACCATAAGACGCACCTAGGATTCAGAGGGGGAAAATTTAAAAAAAAAAAAAAAATTGTGCTAAACCGGCTCTGCGTCTGGGCGTCTTATGGAGCAAATTAGGGGAGTGCATAGCTTTTTTTTTTCTCCCCATTTTGTTTTCGGGTCTGGGGAGGGCCATTTCGGTCCACTCCCCAGATCAGAAAACTTTTTTCTCTGGGAACCCCTCCCCCCCCCAAAAAACCCCCATCCCAACCCTTTAAATTAACAACCCCCACCCTCCTGACCCCCCCAAGACCTGCCAAACGTCCCTGGTGGTCCAGCGGGGGTCCAGGAGCGGTCCGGGAACGATCTCCTGGGCGTGGGCCGTCGGCTGCCAGTAATCAAAATGGCGCCGACGGCCCTTTGCCCTTACTATGTCACTGAGTCTCAGTGACATAGTAAGGGCAAAGGGCCGTCGGCGCCATTTTGATTACTGGCAGCCGACGGCCCACGCCCAGGAGATCGTTCCCGGACCGCTCCTGGACCCCCGCTGGACCACCAGGGACATTTCGCAGGTCTTGGGGGGGGGTCAGGAGGGTGGGGGGTTGCGGTAAACTAAGTCGGCAGGTCTTGGGGGGGTCAGGAGGGTGGGGGGTTGCGGTAAACTAAGTCGGCAGGTCTTGGGGGGGTCAGGAGGGTGGGGGGTTGCGGTAAATTAAGTCGGCAGGTCTTGGGGGGGGTCAGGAGGGTGGGGGGTTGCGGTAAACTAAGTCGGCAGGTCTTGGGGGGGTTGTGGTAAATTAAGTCGGCAGGTCTTGGGGGGGGTCAGGAGGGTGAGGGGTTGCGGTAAACTAAGTCGGCAGGTCTTGGGGGGGTCAGGAGGGTGGGGGGTTGCGGTAAATTAAGTCGGCAGGTCTTGGGGGAGTCAGGAGGGGGGGTTGTTAGATTTTTGTTTGTTTTTTTTATATTCGCTCCATAAGACGCACATACATTTTCCCCCCACTTTTGGGGGGAAAAAAGTGCGTCTTATGGAGCGAAAAATACGGTATCTATCTATATATTATTCGAAAGTGTAAATAACCGATTCACATCTACTCGTTCAAGACCTCTCATGATCTTAAAGACCTCTATGATATCCCCCCTCAGCCATCTCTTCTCCAAGCGGATATATATATAAATAATATGGAAAGGAATACGACGAGTGAGGTTATCAAATTTGCGGACGATACAAAATTATTCAGAGTAGTTAAATCACAAGCAGACTGTGATACATTACAGGAGGACCATGCAAGACTGGAAGATTGGGCATCCAAATGGCAGATAAAACCTATTATGGACAAGTGCAAGGTGTTGCATATAGGGAAAAATAACCCTTGCTGTAATTACACGATGATAGGTTCCATATTAGGAGCTACCACCCATGAAAAAGATCTCGGCATCATAGTGGATAATACTTAAAATCGTCGGCTCAGTGTGCTGCAGCAGTCAAAAAAGCAAACAATGTAGGGAATTATTAGGAAGGGAATGGTTAATAAAATGGAAAATGTCATAATGCCTCTATAATCGCTCCATGGTGAGACCACACCTTAAATACTGTGTACAATTCTGGTCGCCGCATCTCAAAAAAGATATAGTTGCGATGGAGAAGGTACAGAGAAGAGCAACCAAAATGATAAAGGGGATGGAACAGCTCCCCTATGAGGAAAGGCTGAAGAGGTTAGGGCTGATCAGCTTGGAGAAAAGACGGCTGAGGGGGGATATGATAGAGGTCTTTAAGATCATGAGAGGTCTTGAACAAGTAGATGTGAATCGGTTATTTTCACTTTCGAATAATAGAAGGACTAGGGGGCATTCCATGAAGTTAGCAAGTAGCACATTTAAGACTAATCAGAGAAAATTCTTTTTCACTCAACACACAATTAAGCTCTGGAATTTGTTACCAGAGGATGTGGTTAGTACAGCTAGGGGCGGATTTTAAGAGCCCTGCTTGCCGGTGCGCCTATGTTCAATAGGCCTACCGGCGCGCGCAGACCCCGGGACTCGCGTAAGTCCCGGGGTTTGGTGAGGGGGGCGGGCCCGAGCCGCGCGGCGTTTAGGGGCGTGTCGGCAGCGTTTTGGGGGCGGGCCCGGGGGCATGGTTACGGCCCGGGGCGGTCCGGGGGCGTGGCCGCGCCCTCCAGACCCGCCCCCAGGTTGCGTCCCGCTGGCGCGCGGGGATTTACGCCTCCCTCTGGGAGGCGTAAATCCCCCGACAAAGGTAAGGAGGGGGTTTAGACAGGGCTGGGCGGGTGGGTTAGGTAGAGGAAGGGAGGGGAAGGTGAGGGGAGGGCGTTAGAGGATTCCCTCCGAGGCCGCTCCGATTTCGGAGCGGCCTCGGAGGGAACGGGGGTAGGCTGCGCGGCTCGGTGCGCGCCGGCTATACAGAATCGATAGCCTTGCGCGCGCCAATCCAGGATTTTTGCGGCTACGCGCGTATCTACTAAAATCCTGCGTACTTTTGCTGGCACCTGATGCGCCAGCAAAAGTACGCCTATTCGCGCGATCTGAAAATCTACCCCTTAGTGTAGCTGGGTTCAAAAAAGGTTTGGATAAATTCTTTAAGGAGAAGTCCATTAACTGCTATTAATCAAGTTGACTTAGGGAATAGCCACTGCTTTAACTGCATCAGTAGCATGGGATCTTCTTAGTGTTTGAGTAATTGCCAGGTTCTTGTGGCCTGGTTTGGCCTCTGTTGGAAACAGGATGCTGGGCTTGATGGACCTTTGGTCCGACCCAGCATGGCAATTTCTTATGTTCTGTATAGACAGAGGAATAACCGGTAAGAAAAAGGAAGTGATGATGCACTTGTACACATCCTTGGTGAGGCCTTACCTGGAGTACTGTGTTCAGTTATGGAGCCATATCTCAAAAAGGATAGGGACAAGAAAGAGGCAGACCAGAGAAGGGTGACCATACAGTGTGGGGTATGAATCGGAAGACTTATTAGGAGATGCTGAAGGATATAAATATGTATACCCTGGAAGAGAAGAAGTGTAGGGGAGATATGATGCAGACCCTCAGATGCCTGAAAGGTTTTAAAGATGCACGAACTTAAAACCTTTTCCACTGGAAAGGAATCAGCCTAGGGGACATGAAATTAAACTTGGGTGGGGGGTGGGGGACACACACACACACACATGTCTGAACCAATGTCAGGAAATATTTTTTCACAGAGCGGGTGATGTATGTCTGGAATATCCTTCCAGAGGAGGTGGTGAACACAAAGGGGCATGGGATAAACACTGTGGATCCCTAAAGGCTAGAGGATGGAAATGAAGATAAGAGCGCATGGGGGTAACTTGCTGGTGTGGCAGTTACCACTCTTAATCAATAAGTCTTTATGCTTTTAATGCAACATCGCTCTCCACCTCAAGGGCAGGGAGAAAAGGGGAACTGGATTTAGGTAACAACCAAGGGTCCCAATTTTTATGGTGCGGGGTACTGATAAGCATGGGGTTAACCTGTACGGAGCAACAATTACTACTCTTAATAAAAATGCATGAGGATTACTACCCTTATCCAATAAGCCTTGATGTTTTTGACACAACTGCAACATTGCTCTCCGCTTTGATGGTGGGGGGGGGGGGGATTGGATTCAGATGACCATCATCATGGGCTCTGACTTTTATGGCCCTAGGTACTGATATGCAGTTACAAGGGAAAAAGCACAGGACTGTTTCTATGGCCAAACACAGGACTGTTTCTATGGCCAAGTCCATAAGAAAAGCACTTTCTGAATTTTCCAGATGGCTCATCATCCATTAAAAATTTGCTATCAGTAAATTTTATAGGTTATCATAAGGCTTGGGGATAACCTGCACAGAGTGGCAGTTTTTACCTTAAGAAGCTTGCTGGGCACATTGGATAGAAACAAAAGAAAAAAGAAGTTGTTATACTGGGTCAGATCGAGAGTCTATCAAGCCCAGCATCCCGTTTCCAACAGTAGCCAATCCAGGTTACAAGTACCTGGCAAGTACCCAAACACTAAGAAGATCCCATGCTACTGATGCCAGTAATAGACATGGCTATTCCCTAAGTCAATTTAATTAATACCAGTTAATTGACTTCTCCTCCAAGAACTTGTCCAAAACTTTTTTGAACCCAGCTACACTAATTGCACTAACCACATCCTCTGGCAACAAATTCCAGAGCTTAATTATGCATTCAGTGAAAAAGAATTTTCTCCAATTTAAATGTACTACTTGCTAACTTCATGGAGTGCCCCCTAGTCCTTCTCTTATCTAAAGGTGTAAATTACCAATTTAGATCTATTCGTTCAAGACCTCTCATGATTTTAAAGACCTCTATCATATGCCCCTCAGCCATCTCTTCTCCAAGCTGAACAGCCCTAACCTCTTTAGCCTTCCTCATAGGGGAGCTGTTCCATCCCCTTTATCATTCTGGTCACCCTTCTCTGTACCTTCTACAGTGCATTTGTATCTTTTTCAAGATGTTGCAATTAGAATTATGCACAATACTCAAGGTGTATAATTCTCACCATGGAGTGATACAAAGGCATTATGACATTTTCCGTTTTATTCACCATTCCCTTCCTAATAATTCCTAACATTCTGTTTGCTTTTTTGACTGCTGCAGCACACTGAGCCAATGATTTAAATGTGTTATCCACTATGACATCTAGATCTCTTTCCTGGGTGGAGCTCCTAATATGGAACCTAACATCGTGTAACTACGGCATAGGTTATTTTTCCCTAAGTGCAACACCTTGCACTTGTCCACATTAAATTTCATCTGCCATTTGGATGCCCGATCTTTCAGTCTCGCAAGGTTCTCCTGCAATTTATTACAATCCACATGTGCTTTAACTACTCTGAATAATTTTGTATCGTCTGCAAATTTGATCACTTCACTCGTCACTTTCCAGATCATTTATAAATATATTAAAAAGGCCGGTCCAAGATCCCTGAGGCACTCCACTGTTTACCCTTTTCCACTAAGAAAATTAACCATTTAATCCTACTCTCAGTTTCCTGTTTTTTAACCAGTTTGTAATCCCCGAAAGGACATCGCCTCCTATCCCATGACTTTTTAGTTTTCTTAGAAGTCTCTCATGAGGTACTCTGTCAAATGCCTTCAGAAAATCCAAATACACTACCATCTACCAAGTCATCTTTATCCACATGTTTATTAACCCATTCCAAAAAAATGAAGCAGATTTGTGAGGCAAGACTTCCCTTGGGTAAATCCATGCTGGCTGTGTTCCATTAAACCATGTCTTTCTATATGCTCTGTAATTTTGATCTTTAGAATACTTTCCACTATTTTTCCTGTCACTGAAACCAGGCACACCGGTTTATAATTTCCTGGATCACCCCTGGAGCCCTTTTTAAACATTGGGATTACAATGGCCACCCTCCAGTCTTCAGGTACAATGGATGATTTTAATGATAGGTTACAAATGTTTACTATAGATCTGAAGTTTCATTTTTAAGTTCCTTCAGAATCCTGAGGTGCATACCATCTGGTCCAAGTGATTTGCTACTCTTTAGTTTGTCAATCTGGCCTATTACATCTTCCAGGGTGACTGTGATTTGGATCAGTTCATCTGACTCATCACCTTTGAAAACCATCTCCAGAGCTGGTATTCACCCAACATCCTCATTAGTAAACACAGAAGCAATAAATTCATTTAGCCTTTCTGCAATGGCTTTAAATTCCCTAAGAACCCCTTTGACCCATCGGTCATTTAATGGTCCAACCGACTCTCTTGTAGGTTTTCTTTTCTGCCATTACTACTATGTTACGATGTTTTTTACTCTCTATCACTTATCAACCTGCCCCCCACCCTGTCTCCCCCATCATTGGAATGCCTTTATGATTCGCTTATATTTCCAGGTAATGTCATCTTTTTCTCATTCTATTCTGACCTGAGGAAGAGCATTAGCTCTCAAAAGCTAGTCAAGAAATGTATTGTTAATCCAATAAAAAGGTATTTAATAATTTTTATTAACATGTATTCCCTTTTCATGAGTATTTAGTTTTATTGATCTAATACAAAGCAATCAATGTATAACACAAATTGCTCAGGACATATTTGCTTCCTTTCAAGAGATATAAATGAAAATGTTAAATACCGACTGGAGTTTTTCCAAAATAATTCTAGGACCATTGAAAATATAATTACCGTTCACTCAGCAGTAGTAACAGCCAATGCAGGAACACACACTGGAATAATTAAACTAAAACGGGCTCCCAAAACTCCACAGAAAACATAACAAGGAAAATCTATGATAACACACAAGCAAAACACAACACTCTCATCCCCAATAAATTCCAGAAGTTCAATAGTAGCATAAAAAAAAAAATCTGCACCGTTGGTATACACAAATCTGAGTCTTTTCTCTCAACTCGATTGCCAGTGAAAGGAACTGAAGCATTTTTAATGAGTTAAGTATTCAGAGGTCCATATTTAAAAGGCTTTGTCTGGGTAACGTTTTGAATTACTTGGTCAAAAGCCATGATTTGAATATTTTTGCCCCTCTAATCAACTAGGTTTTTTTTAAGAACATAAGAAAATGCCATACTGGGTCAGACCAAGGGTCCATCAAGCCCAGCATCCTGTTTCCAACAGTGGCCAATCCAGGCCACTGTTGGAATTTAACCTGGCAAGGTATTTAACCTGGCAAGTACCCAAAAACTAAGTCTATTCCATGTTACCATTGCTAATGTCAATGGCTATTCTCTAAGTGAACTTCATAGCAGGTAATGGACTTCTCCTCCAAGAAATTATCCAATCCTTTTTTAAACACAGCTATACTAACTGCACTAACCACATCCTCTGGTAACAAATTCCAGAGTTTAATTGTGCGTTGAGTAAAAAAGAACTTTCTCCGATTAGTTTTAAATGTGCCCCATGCTAACTTCATGGAGTGCACCCTAGTCTTTCTACTATCCGAAAGAGTAAATAACCGATTCACATCTACCCGTTCTAGACCTCTCATGATTTTAAACACCTCTATCATATCCCCCCTCAGTCGTCTCTTCTCCAAGCTGAAAAGTCCTAACCTTTTTAGTCTTTCCTCATAGGGAAGTTGTTCCATTCCCCTTATCATTTTGGTAGCCCTTCTCTGTACCTTCTCCATCGCAATTATATCTTTTTTGAGATGCGGCGACCAGAATTGTACACAGTATTCAAGGTGCGGTCTCACCATGGAGCGATACAGAGGCATTATGACATTTTCCGTTTTATTCACCATTCCCTTTCTAATAATTCCCAACATTCTGTTTGCTTTTTCGACTGCTGCAGCACACTGAACCGACGATTTCAATGTGTTATCCACTATGACACCTAAATCTCTTTCTTGGGTTGTAGCACCTAATATGGAACCCAACATTGTGTAATTATAGCATGGGTTATTTTTCCCTATATGCATCACCTTGCACTTATCCACATTAAATTTCATCTGCCATTTGGATGCCCAATTTTCCAGTCTCACAAGGTCTTCCTGCAATTTATCACAATCTGCTTGTGATTTAACTACTCTGAACAATTTTGTGTCATCTGCAAATTTGATTATCTCACTCGTATTTCTTTCCAGATCATTTATAAATATATTGAAAAGTAAGGGTCCCAATACAGATCCCTGAGGCACTCCACTGTCCACTCCCTTCCACTGAGAAAATTGTCCATTTAATCCTACTCTCTGTTTCCTGTCTTTTAGCCAGTTTGCAATCCACGAAAGGACATCGCCACCTATCCCATGATTTTTTACTTTTCCTAGAAGCCTCTCATGAGGAACTTTGTCAAACGCCTTCTGAAAATCCAAGTATACTATATCTACCGGTTCACCTTTATCCACATGTTTATTAACTCCTTCAAAAAAGTGAAGCAGATTTGTGAGGCAAGACTTGACCTGGGTAAAGCCATGCTGACTTTGTTCCATTAAACCACAAAGCTTACCCAGGTTAAAAAAAAAAAAAGGGTGGTGTTGAGAGCCTTTCAGGGCTTAGCTTTAGCCGGTAAGCACTATCTAGCTAAAGTTAGATAAGTCTGGTTAAAAAAAACAAAACACAATTTATTGGGGTATATTCAGCTGAATGCATACCCAGGTATGATCTTCTGAATGTCCGAATAAAGCTACCTGTGTAATGTTCCTGCTCCTTGCCCTGCTGAATATGTACTTCAAAGTCTGCTTACCATTCCACAAAACAGTCCGCGCTTACAACTATTTTAAGAAATGAACAAAACACGAGTTTCCAAACCATTCATGCTTACTACAGACTTAAAATAAGTAGAATTTCAATCTGATTGCTAAATATCATTAAACTCTGCTGTGAGAAAACTCCAGACCTTAGGGGTATTTTTGCTGGTTTGCAAAATATTCATGCCTTGCATCTTGCCTGTGTGCACTAAGGAGCAACTGCCCCACTAAAATTCAGACAGGTCAATTCATTAAAAAGAGCAGGAGAGCTGGCGTGCCGTGTTGAGCACCCAGTCTCCCGATGTGCGCCCAGGCACCTCTCCTGGGCGTGGGATTCTCTATTTAAATAAAGGCTGTGCGCTAATAAGAAGGTGCTAGCGACAACAGCGCTGCCCTAGCGCCTCCTTATTAGCGTTAGGGATGGCTGTCAGCGGGTCCGACAACCGGCGCTCAATTTTACTGGCGTCTGTTTTCGAACCCGCTGACAGCCACAAGCTCTGAAAATGGACGCCAGCAAAATTGAGAGTCTGTTTTCTAACCCGCTGAGTGGCAAGCAGATTTTTTTTTTAAATTTTTGGTTCCTCCGACTTAATATCACTAGGATATTAAGTCGGAGGGAGTACAGAAAAGCAGTATTTTCTGCTTTTCTGTACACTATTCAGGGTTGTTTAGAACATAATGCCTGCCCTTGGGCAGGGGTTAATTTCTGAGAGTGCTTTCTGAAAGTGCTTGGCTGCACATTTTACTTTCAGTATTCCGGGCAATTACTTAATAGGCTCATCAACATGCATTTGCATGTGATGAGCGCTATTAATTTCAGGGGGGGGGGGGGGTTTGGCCGTGCGTTTTCCACACACTATTACCCGTTACAGTATAAGGGGTAATAGACGCCGGTGGGAAATGTGCGGCCAATCGCGTGTTAAATGGTAAACGGTGTGCTCGGCAGAGTGCTTCATTTTGTATCGGCCCGAGAGTGAAAGCTGCACAAACCTCTCATTTTCACTTCCTGTCTGGGGAGCTGTTAAGGACTAAAGTGTTTAAAAGACCCTCCCGGAATCAGGAAGTTAAGCAGGATACAATTGTGCTAATGTTCATCACAATCCCATGTAGACATCATAATGATATAGGAAAATTAGGTTCTTACCTTTGCTAATTTTCGTTCCTGTAGTACCATGGATCAGTCCAGACAGCTGGGTTATGCCTCCCCTCCAGCAGATGGAGTCAGAGAGAAAACTGAAAGCACCCCCTAGATATACTCGTGTGCCACCTGCGGTCCTTCAGTATATGTGATATCAAAGCAGACAGGAATCCAACTATGATAAATGCCACCCCCAAAATTTTCCAAAAACTCAGAGTGTATGCCAACCTAGAGGCCAGATCAAACAGGAACCTCCAGAAACACAGACAAACAAATAGAACATCAAAAATGTACAGGTAACATGCAATAACCGAACAGGGTACCGCGAAAACACGCGTCATCTGTGGCGTGGACACGAACCGGAAAGAAAACACGAGCGGACTCCCAGAAGAAGAGGGCGGGCGTCTGGACTGATCCATGGTACTACAGGAACGAAAATTAGCAAAGGTAAGAACCTAATTTTCCTTTCCCTGTACGTACCAGGATCAGTCCAGACAGCTGGGATGTACCCAAGCCGCCTTAACTGGGGTGGGACCCTGAGAGTCCCGCTCGAATCACGCTGCTACCAAACGACTGTGAGGACGGCCCCCTGACATCCAGGCGATAGTGCTTGGCAAACGTATGCCAAGATTTCCAAGTGGCCGCCCTACATATCTCTTGGGAAGAGACCAATCGATTCTCCGCCCACGAAGTCGCCTGAGCACGCAACGAATGAGCCTTGAGCCCATCCGGAACAGCTTTACCGCAGCCAATGTATGTGGACGCAATGGCCCCCTTCAACCACCGAGCAATCGTAGCCTTAGATGCCGGCAGCCCCTTCTTGGGCCCATTCCACAACACGAAGAGATGATCCGACTTTCGAAATTCGTTGGTAACCTCCAAATATCGCAGGAGAACTCGCCGGACGTCCAGACGTCGCAAGTCCTTACCTGGAGGAGACCGCAAGTCCTCCGCCGAGAAGGAGGGTAGCTCAACCGTCTGGTTGACATGAAACGCCGAGACCACCTTAGGTAAAAAGGACGGCACGGTTCGCAAGGTAACACCCGAATCAGAAATACGCAAGAACGGTTCCCTGCAAGAAAGAGCCTGGAGCTCCGACACTCTCCGAGCCGAGGAAATAGCCACAAGAAAAACCGTCTTGAGGGTCAGATCCTTCAACGAAGCCGAGTGTAGAGGCTCAAACGGAGCCACACACAAACCACGTAGAACCAAATTCAAGTTCCAGGAAGGACAGGGAAGCCGAAGAGGAGGACGTAAGTTCCTAACCCCTCGCAAGAACCGAGCTACATCGGGATGACACGCAAGGGAAGACCCGTCCAACCGACCTCTTAAGCATCCCAGAGCCGCCACCTGGACACGAAGCGAATTATAGGCCAACCCTTTCGTCAGGCCCTCCTGCAAGAACATGAGGATCTGAGGGACCGTCGAACGCTTAGGTGTGATACCCAATCCGGCGCACCAAGCATGGAAGACCTTCCAAACCCTAGCGTAAGCAAGAGTAGTAGAAGACCGACGCGCTCGAAGCAGGGTAGACACCACCGCGTCCGAGTAACCACGTTTCCTCAACTGTTTCCGCTCATAAGCCAGGCCGCCAGACAAAATCGATCCGCCAGCTCGAAAACCACTGGACCCTGACTCAGAAGGTTGGGAAGATGACCTAACCTTAGAGGGCCGTCCACCGCCAGGTTGACTAGATCCGCGAACCATGGACGACGTGGCCATTCCGGAGCCACGAGAATCACCGGACCTTGATGGGACTCTATGCGGCGTAACACCTTCCCCACCAGGGGCCACGGTGGAAACACGTACAGAAGGATGTGACGGGGCCACGGCAGTACCAGCGCATCCACTCCTTCCGACGCGTGCTCTCTTCTTCGACTGAAAAACCGCGCCGCCTTCGCATTTGCTCGAGTCGCCATGAGATCGAGGTGCGGAATCCCCCAGCGCTGCACGATGAGCATCATTGCCTCCGGCGAAAGCTCCCATTCGCCGGGATCCAGATGTCGTCGACTGAGGTAGTCTGCCTGCACGTTGTCTACGCCGGCAATGTGGGAGGCCGCTAGACGCGAAAGGTGGCGTTCCGCCCAAGTCATCAGCAGCGCGGCCTCTATCGCTACCGCACGACTTTTCGTGCCCCCCCTGCCGATTTATGTACGCCACTGTAGTCGCGTTGTCTGACAGAATTCGGACCGCCCGGCCGCTTACCAGTGGAAGGAGGCGACGCAAGGCTAGACGCACCGCTCTGGTTTCCAGGCGGTTGATGGACCACGTGGACTGGCGTGCTGTCCAGGTGCCCTGAACAGCTCGGGATTGGCAGACCGCCCCCCAACCAGACAGACTGGCATCCGTAGTCACCACCAGCCAAGATGGGGGTTCTAGGGTCACTCCTTGGAGCAGGTTGTTCGGATTGAGCCACCAGGCGAAACTGGAGCGGGCCTCCTCCAGTAGAGGGAGTTCCAGACCGAAATCCTCTGATCTGGGATCCCATCGAGAAAGCAGAGATCTCTGTAAGGGCCGCATATGCGCGAAGGCCCATTGTACCATCTCCATAGTAGATACCATATGACCAATAAGCTGTAAATGATCCCACACCGTGGGAGATGGGAGATCCCGCAAACGTCGGACCAGGGTCATGAGATTGAACATGCGCTGACGAGGAAGAAAAACCTTGCCCACCGAGGTATCGAAGCGCGCGCCCAAAAACTCCAGTTGTTGTGTCGGTTCGAGTCTGCTTTACGCGAAGTTGACTACCCAACCCAACGACTGAAGTTGAGTCACTACCAGGGAAACCGCCCGTTTGCAAGCCGCGTGCGACTTTGCTCTGATGAGCCAATCGTCGAGGTAAGGGTGCACAAGTACCCCCTGCCGACGAAGAGAAGCCGCGACCACGACGAGCACCTTGGTGAACACGCGCGGCGCGGTGGCCAGACCGAAAGGAAGGGCGCAGAACTGGTAATGGGACCCTAGCACCATGAAGCGTAGAAACCGTTGATGACGCTCTCGGATACCGATATGGAGATAAGCCTCCGTCAAGTCCAAAGAAGCCAAATATTCTCCCTTGTGGACGGCCGCAATAACAGACCGTAGAGTCTCCATCCGAAAGCGAGGCACTCGCAGGGCCTTGTTTACCCCTTTGAGATCCAGGATGGGTCGGAAAGTACCCTCCTTTTTGGGAACCAGAAAATAAATGGAATACCGACCTGTTCGCAACTGGTCCGGTGGAACCGGAGTCACCGCCCCCAGAGCCTGTAAGTGATCGAGCGTCTGAGCTATAGCCAGCCTCTTTTCCATCGGACCGCACGGCGATACCAGAAAAAGATCCCGGAGGGGACGTACAAAATCCAACTCGTAACCGTACCAGACCACATCGAGGACCCATTGATCCGAAGTTATCTTGACCCATTCCTCCCAAAACCGGGACAGCCGTCCTCCGATAACGGGAATGGAGGAATGGGCCTGCGCACCTTCATTGCGCGGGCTTAATAGCAGCAAAACTTTGCGAGGAGCCTCCACGCTGAGGCCTCCTGCCCCGAAAGGAAGGAGACCAAGATTGGGTTCTCGTGGTCTGTTGCCGCTGGGAAAAGGAACCGCCTCGTCCCGCACGAAAACGTCGTTGACCACGAAAGCGAGCCCTTGCATTCCCAAACGCCCGAGCTTGGCGCGGCTTATCCTCCGGCAACTTATACACTTTGTTGTCGCCTAGGTCCTTAATGAGCTGATCCAGCTCCTCACCAAAAAGCAGCTTGCCCTTAAAGGGAAAGGAGCCCAATCTTGCCTTTGAGGTGGCGTCCGCCGACCAACGACGGAGCCACAGCAACCGCCGAGCCGAGACAGCCGAGGACATGATGCGTGCCGACGTACACAACAAATCATATAAGGCATCTGCGTTATAAGCGACTGCAGCCTCCACACAATTGGCCTGCTCAGCCTCGCCCGGAGGAAGCTCCTGCGTGGTCAGCAACTGCTGGACCCATCGCAGGTTGCGGGACCCATCTGTACGAGGCTGCTGCACGCCGCTGCCCGGACACCTAGAGCCGCCACATCAAAAATACGCTTCAGTAAGACCTCCAGCTTACGGTCCTGAAGATCTTTCAAGGCTATCCCACCCGTGACGGGGATAGTCGTATGCTTAACCACTGCCGTGACCGCCAAATCCACCGCCGGTGTCTTTAGGAGTTCCAAGGAATCTTTAGGCAAGGGATATAGCTTTTCCATAGCCCGAGTGACCCGCAGAGAGGATTCAGGCAGCTCCCACTCCTTGGAAACAATCTGTAAAACCTTATGATGGAACGGAAAGGTTTGAGGAGGGGCCCAGATCCCTGCCATCGCGATATCCCCCGTCGAGGTGTCAGCGTCCTGGGGGGGCGCCGTGAGCTCAAGCTCCTGGAGGACATGCAGAATTAGTGAGCTTAATTCCTCCTTACCGAATAAACGCAGCATCTGGGGGTCGTCCCCCTCCACGGGCAACTGGTCGTCAGCCAACAGCAAGTCTGACTGATCCTGAGAAGCCAGAGCAGGATCCGCGGCCTCTGTGCCCTCAAGCCCCCCCCGTGGGCGGGGAACACTGGCCCCTGCGGACCCCATTCCCAGTGGCTGTCCCTGAGGTAAGGAAGGTTTAGAAACCTTAGGGGGAGAAGGGGCTTCTGGCTGCCAACCCGCTTCAGCCTGCAAAAAGGCTTTGTGCATAAGCAGCACAAAATCAGAAGAAAAAGGGACCGACCGTTTTAAATTTGCCCGAAGGGATCCAGAGGGAAGAGGGACTTGAGGGCTATCCGAAACGGCTGGAGACCGCGTGTTTCGCCCGCCAGGGGAGGGGGGGAGGGAAGCCTCATCCTCCGAAAGCTCCGGGTCCGATTGCCGCGTGGCCAAGATGGCCGCCGCACTCCTCCCCGAGGGAGGAGGGGCCGGAGAACAGCTAGCAGGAGCGCTGCGATGCCGCGACGGGGAATGCAGCCCCGAATCGCTGCGGGCAGCGCTCGGCCCCCGGGAGGGTCCCTCGTCCCCGGGAAGACATCGGGGACAAAGGCCCTCCCGCGAGAGTCGCGCCCCCGTTCCAGCACAGGCCACACAGGCCGAAGATCGCGGCATTGCAGGGACAAAAAACGGCACCAGGAGAAAAAAGGCGCGAAAATCGAGGTGAGTGAATTCCTCACACTAGCACAGCTCGTCGGGTGGCCGAGCCACCCCCTCCGGGGTCTGAAGAGGCTCTGGCAGGCCGGGGTAAACACAGAAAACCACCGCCTGTGCCCGACAGGACTAAGGTGGAGAAAAAATCAAAATCTTTTTTTTTTTTTATTTATTTTAAAACCCCCTTCAGGGTTGGGACCCCTGGAAGTGGGGGGAGGGTGACCGGCCCACCGGTAAGCTCTCCCCCAGCCTCAAAGACACCTATCCCGGGAACTGTCACAGGGCAGAGCCCTATGTGCCTGCCCTAAAGAGCTGAAAACCGCGCTGCGCTGAAGGAGAAAAAACACCAACACGAACAGACAGGAGTGAGGACAGAAAGATACCCGATGATCTTGTCCCTCTGTCAAAAATTCCCCTTATTTAATTAACTTTACGGTACAAATAACCTGACCAGACCAGGACCGCAGGTTATGCCTCTCAATCTGCTGGAGTCAGAGAATATACTGAAGGACCGCAGGTGGCACACCAGTATATCTAGGGGGTGCTTTCAGTTTTCTCTCTGACTCCATCTGCTGGAGGGGAGGCATAACCCAGCTGTCTGGACTGATCCTGGTACGTACAGGGAACTGTAAGATACGATGCATGAACGACTGAACTGAAGAAAGGGGGAAAAAAAATACATTTTAAAAAAGGGTATGGGGCCATAACAAAAAGTTGCACATCTCTTTAAAAAAAAAAAAAAAAAAAAAGGAAAAGGAAAGAAACTCCATAGACGAGTACAAAAAATGCGCCACAGGATACAAAAATAAGAGAGACTAAGGAATGGGACTAGAAGTGGAAGACTCACAGCTTAAAAAGCAAACAATCAAACTGATATCCTAGAAAACTTTTCTAGTACTGCTGCTCGAAAAACAAATCTACAAACTTTATTCTTGCCCACAGAGGTCACAGAGAAACAGGATGATGTTTGAAACTGTTTATCATCTAGCACTGCCGGAATAAAGGGACAGCAAATGTCAATATGTCCTTTTTATTGCACAAACTGTAATGGAGTGTAGCTTTATTAAACGAGACTTATTGGGTAATCATTCTTACCCACCTGCTATCTCTCCAACACAAGAGAAAAAAAATGGACGTAAAAGGAATACATAACATTTCTGATGCCCTGAAGCAATCTTTTCCCCCTATGATTTAAAAGGCATAGTGCAACACAGCACCACTATACCTTCAGGAGAGCAGGCCATAATGGATAAAAGATGTTCCAGTTAATCAAGAGACTATCATTTTATCGGTCTTGCGTTCCAAAGCCCACATCCCAACTACAGACAAATGGATTTTTCTTTACAAAAACCCTGCCACCTCTTGTAACGCATATTGGGTCCGATTTTAAAAAGCATCTAATTGCGCAAGACTGGGTTTTACGGGTGTAAGTGGGCTTTTGAAAATTGCTACAATATATTTATTTACTTTATTTAGCATTTTTCTATACCGACCTTCAAAGTTAAATACCTTATCAGGTCGGTTTACATCGAACAGGGACATAAACAGTAAACATAAACAACTTATTATAATCAGGAGAAAAACAAAGTTACATTTAACAAGGACTGCAAAACTTGGAAGCTTAGAACATCTGGAAAGAAGGCTTAAAAGGGTAGTAAGTTAAGAAACTAAGACCTAAAAGTCCGTGCTAGTGCTAGTTGAGCTGTTATGAAAGTACTGATGCTTGTGAAGTATTTAGAGAGGATCTGGGTTCCATTGCTCATGAGCCGGTTCATCGTCTAATGTGTGTCTAATATATGCTATTGAACTGGCCATAGGATTATTTGCGCAAGTGCACTTTGCTCAAGTACATGGTTTTTGAAAATTGCTATGGTGGTATGTTATATTTACGGCGTAGCTCCTTTGAAAATTACATCCTTTATGTCTATATACATACACATATTGTATACAATTATTATACACAGATATATACACACACATGTACATATGGGCATGTCTATAAATTCTTATTAAAAAAGGTGGCAGTGTAAATGTAGTTGGGAGAACTATACCATCTATGAAGATCATTTGAATAAACCTGTTGGCTACACCATTTTGGAAACTGAACCTCAAGAGACTGATTATTTTTCTTTTGACTTAAGAACAATTACCTAGTGTCATACATTCCTCTTATCTACTTTCAATGCCTGGTGTGTGATTGCATTACTCCATCTTTTATTTTGCAGTGTAAATTTAGCACACGTAAAAACATTTTAGACACTGGGAATCCACACTGGGCTTACTAATATCGCACTATTGAATGTTATGTAGTTAAATTTACAAAAGGATTTATCGATGTAACTCATTTGTACACCACCTTGACAAGATTCAAAGAGGTTCACAATCCCTGATCCCTTTAAGCTGTATAGATGTGCACACGCACACAGCTCGTGAACCTCACGCACACAACAAAAACACAAGAAATCCCAATATTGATTGCACTGTACTGGCTTATAGCGCACAAATTTTAACTTAGCTTCATAGAAAACTGCACAAAAGAAAAATGTCTGCATTCATAACCTATCAAAAATTAGAGGTAGCATTGTTCACAATGGAGGAGAACTGGGTTCTACACATGTAAATGCACTTTGTGCACGGAAGTGGACTTTTAAAAATTGCTTCGATATAGGATATTTTTATGTGGATAAATCCTTTGGAAAATTAACCCTTTGTTTCTAATGCTTATTTTATTATGGTCGATGTTGTTTTCAAATATCGTAATTTTATGTTGCATGTCTTATATTTCACTTTGGGGAAGTGGCTGATAAATAATCGATCCTTCTTGCAGTTAAGTCATACCCTGACCTCACCCGGCCCTCGCTTTCTGTTGACCTCTTCGGCTTCCCTGTGCACCGTACACAAACAGGCATGGTTGCATTGCCACCATTCGACCACCAGTGCAAGAGTTACAGGGCTAGAAGAGTGCAGCGCATGACTCACATGCGCTTGTGCTCAGAGGCATCCACACCACCCGTTTAGCAAAGCAGCATCGTTTCTTCCATGACCCTTTCAGGACATCCTGAAACTCTCAGCTTCCCCCTTCCTTATTTTCAAGATTTCCCTGGATTGCACGCATCCCTGTGTCATGCTATTTGATGTCTTTCACTATTATGGGAAGCTTGCCCATGATCTAACTTTTAGCAGATTTTAAATCAACAGACCCATTGCCAAATGGACAGAAACCACAGCAGAAACACTCCAAAAATGCCAACTGGTACAGTACCTTAGGTGCCCGGACCATTGTTGGAAGCGTAAAGTCTGTCTTGCAAAGTTACAGCGACAAAAGGAATTTGTAGGGAAAGAAGCTGGCCAGATTGTTTTGGGATGCCATGAGCACACAGAACCACTGGGAAAAAGCTAAAAACCACAAAAAAACACAGAAGAAAAAAGAAAGAAGGTCAGCAAAACGGACACCGTGAACAGCTACAGAAGCCGCACCATAAACTGCACGTCGTGCACAAGGAAAGCAGCAGCACAGGTCAAAGCCATCAGTCCAAGTCGGTGACACGCACGGAAGGAAGAATTAGATATACTGCAATCAAGTCTCAACCCAGAAAGAAATGCCACCTTAGCAAAACAATTCAGCTTGAAAAACGTATCTGTATCCCATCAACAGAGGGGAAAAAAAAAAGGTAGAGACCAAGCTCAACATTCAAGCTGGCTTACTCGGTGAAAAATAAAAAAAAAAGTTTTAAACCTAAGCAGTCTGTGGGCTTCTTTATCTAAAAAAAAAAAAGGGCTGCATGAATGCAAGGAGCATCCGGGCAGTCTGTTCTACCACGAAGCCCCTTTGTCCGACAAGTGGCGCTTTGCCACATCCTTGGGAGGCTATGGCTGGTTCACAGGGGCTGAGCCCAGCCGCAGGGCACCCTTTCAAGCCTTAGGCCCGCGCAACCCATTTTACTGTATGGAGCGCCTGTACAGTAACCTGGCTGCGCGGGCCTAACGCTTCACGGCCGCGCTGGTACCTGTCATTTCAAATGCCAGGCACCAGCCAGCGGACAGCTCTCCGATGCTCGGGCCTGCCGGTCCATTCGCCCCTCCTCCCGAAGCAGGGCGCGAAAAGCAGCCTTGGCTCCGGGAGGGGGAGGGGCCTGGCAGTGTAAGGCGACGAAGCGACTCACCTTTTGCAGCCTCCTCCCCCCCCCTCCGGACATCGGCGACGACGACCGCGGCTCCTGCCTCCAGCTGTCCGCATCGCACGAGGGAAAGCGGCCCCTGTGCGTGAAATTGGCTGCTCGAGACGTGACGTCACATGCCGTGACGCCAAACGTCGTGACGTCACGTGCCGCCAAACGTCGTGACGTCACGTCTCGAGCAGCCAATTGCACGCACAGGAGGGGGGGGGGGCCGCTTTCCCTCGTGCGATGCGTCTGTCTTCGCGGACAGCTGGAGGCAGGAGCCGCGGTCGTCGTCGCTGATGGGGGGGGGGGGGAGGCTGCAAAGGTAAGTCCCCTCCCCCGCGGTTGCACTTTACTGTATATCGAGCTCCCAAAGCACGACAGGGTAAAGCCAGGGCGTTCTCACCCGGCCGAACAAAAAAAAGCTCTCGCCTCCAGTTCTGAGAAACAGAGCTCCCTTTCAAGGGATTCAAGCTCGATGAAAAACGAAACGAGGTGAAGAAAAAAAAAAATCCCCAAAGGATCGTACTTTCAAGGAGCTCAAACAGGCACAAGCTGCTGCAGGGTGTGGGACTTCTGCTAATCAGAAGATGGAAAAGAGAACTTGCACCGGAATAAACAGGAATGCCAGGAGAGAGCTGTGCCCCAGTCCTTGCTTAAATCTCATTTTGGCTCAGATCGCATTAATCTTTTAAAACTATGGGCATTTGTTGCCGTCTTGCATACCTGCCTGGGATCTGTCCCGGTTTTCACTTCGGGAGCCAATGGAGGGAAGCAAAACTAAACCAGAAATAAGACAGATAAAAAAAATCAATACAAAATAGGGAGGACTTACAATCGGTTACGGTGTGTGTGTGCAGATTTGTTTTATATATTGCAATATCATGCTGAAAGTGTTGTGATGCCACCTGGAGTCTGGTGGGCTGATGGGGTAAAAAAAAAATAATCTGGACAAATGAAACAGTTAAAAGAAAAAAAACTGCGTTTTTATCTTGGCTCACACAGCTCTTGCTAATCTCGCTCCTGCACACTGCTCCCTTGGGTCCCTTTGTCTGCTCTTCTCCGTCTAGCCTCCGGCTCATTATTTGCTTTGCTCTGTATCTCTGAAAGGGCCTCTCCCCCGCCCTCCCCCTTCCTTACTTGAGGTTTCCTTTTCAACAAGGAGTGGAGAGGAGCTCAGAAGGTCATCATGGGGGGGGGGGGAGAAGAGGTAAAGCAACTGCAACTTAGCTGAAAAAAATATTTTCCATCTTCAAGATTAAAAAAATTACTACTTACCTAATAAATTACCTTTTCTTTAGTGAAGACAGGTTAATTCACACCAGTGGTTTATGCACCTCTACCAGCAGATGGAGACAGAGAAAAGTTGACATCACAGTGTATATACCCCTGCACAGAAGACATCAGCCCACCAGTATTCTCTGCAAAAGCCAACTGGACAGATTAACAAAATTTGATTATAACTAGCAATAGACAACTACTTAAGCACTCATAAAAGGGATCACTGAGCTCTAACAAAGAGTGTAACATCACTAATCTAGAGGTTGAAACTAACACTTACCAGTCATCCCCGCAAACATAGCTACTCAGGAGGCCAACAGCACCATCATCTGGCAGCAAAGGCCGGGAAGATGGATTAACCTGTTTTCACTAAAGAAAAGGAAATGTATCAGGAAAGTAGTAATTTCTCCTCTCTTAGCATTCAGACAGGTTAATCTACGACTAATGGGATGTACCAAATCTACTCCCAAACAGGGGGGGGGGGGAGGCTGCCCTCAGTCCAACTACACCGCACGGCTGCATCCTCCCGGGACTGCACATCTGAGCAGCAATACCTGGAAAAGTATTCAATAGAGAATCACGTCGCAGCTTAGCAAAACTTGATGGGAGACAACAACTGAAGCTCCGGCCATGACACTGCTCAAGCCTTAATGGAATGAGCCCTAAATCCTCTAGGTAACAGCTGCGTAGTATTCACATATGCGACTGAAGTAACTTCCTTAATCCAGCAGGCTATGAAAGCCCGCAACGCTGACTCATCCTGTTTACTGTCACCATGGATTACAATCAGGTGTCTGTGTTCTTCAGAGGTTTTAAAACCTCCAAATTCTTCATCAGATGCCTCTTGACATCCAAAGTCCGTAACAGAGAATATTTGTTTATCTCTCTCTCTCTCTCTCTCTCTCTCTCTGTCTGTGTCCAGGATCGATAGGGAAACTAAATGATCCAAGAGAAAGTCTGAGACCACTTTTGGCAAAAGACCGAAGCTGGACCGCCCCTGGAGACACCCACAGGAACAGTCCCCAGCTGAAGAGCCTGCAGCACAAAACTCCACGCGCAGAACAAACTGCCGGGAGAACATCATCCTCAAACTCAGTAAACTCAAGGAAGATTACACAGTGGTCAAAAAAGACAAACCTGCCCAAAAGTAACAGAACCAGATTAAGGTTCCATAACAGCACTGGCAACCATGAGAACAAAGATGCTTAACCCCCTTCAAAAATGAACCACATCTGATTGGGCTAACAATAGTCTACCATTCACTTGACCCTGGAACAGGGCAAGATCTTCCACCTGCATCTTCAAGGAATTATGGGCCAAGTCCTTAAATTGTTAAATACCATTCTAGAAGCACAGTCCAGATGTAATCCACACATTAAGAAAGGTGGAAAGAAGGCAAAACGATTACCGGCATGGTTAAAAGGGGAGGTGAAAGAAGCTATTTTAGCCAAAAGATCTTCATTCAAAAATTGGAAGAAGGATCCAACAGAAGAAAATAGGATAAAGCATAAATGTTAGCAAGTTAAATGTAAGAATGATAAGACAGGCTAAAGCTCCAGGCGCCGCTCATTCCACATCCGAGCCACCGCCGCCGCTTATCTGAAGAGGGGGAGGCCTGCGCGATCGGCACCCAGACCCGTCGGGGTAAGGCCTTTCAATTCCCTTACCCATGGCGAGCCCAGACGCCGAAAATGCGACCAGCTAACCGCGGCGTCCCTCCGCACAGCCCTCTGACCCCCCCCCCCAACAGCATGACCAAATCAACCACTCAGGGTTCAGAGAGGGAAATTTAAAAAAAATACCAAAGCTTCAGGCACCGCGCGCCGAAGGAGCGTGACAAAGCGGCAGGCCCCTTTGTGCGCCCCTTCTTGCAGCCACTGAGACAGAAAAGAAGATAAAAAATTTCTGAATTCTGAATCTCAAAATTCACCCTTCTCCTCCAACCAAAACTCGAACTGAACCCTACCATACAGATCTCAATTTTTTCAACTTAACTAACATCACTTATTATCCTCCATACTAACAGGTCGATATTCTAAGGCCGCAGTAGAAACAGTGCGGCAGCACTAACATCACTTATTATCCTCCATACTAACAGGTCGATACTCTAAGGCCGCGGTAGAAACAGTGCGGCAGTGCCGGGCGCACCCGCGGTTGCCGCACACACAGTGCAGCTCGCCTACCGCTCGATCCCGTATGCAAATAGCTTGCAAATGCAAGCTGCTTCTAGGAAGCGTCCGTGAAGCATTAGGCCCGCGCAACCTATTTTACTGTGTAGAGCGCTATACAGCGCCTATACAGTAACCTGGGTGCTCGGGCCTAACGCTTCATGGCCACGCTGGTATCTGTCATTTCAAATGTCATTTCAAATGACATTTGAAATGACAGGTACCAGGAAGTGGACAGTTCTCCGATGCTTGGGCCTGCCAGTCCATTCTCCCCTCCTCCCGAAGCAGGGCGCGAAAAGCAGCCTTGCTCCGGGAGGGGACTGGCAGTGTAAAGCGACGAAGCGACTTACCTTTTGCAGCCCCCCTCCGGACATCAGCGACGACGACTGCGGCTCCTGCCTCCAGCTGTCCACGAAGACAGACGCATCGCACGAGGGAAAGCGGCCTCTGTGCGTGCAATTGGCTGCTCAAGACGTGACGTCACATGCCGTGACGCCAAACGTCGTGACGTCACGTCTTGAGCAGCCAATTGCACGCACAGGGGCCGCTTTCCCTCGTGCGATGGTGTCTTCGCGGACAGCTGGAGGCAGGAGCCGCGGTCGTTGTCGCTGATGTCCGGAGGGGGGCTGCAAAAGGTAAGTCGCTTCGTCGCTTTACACTGCCAGTCCCCTCCTCCCGGAGCAAGGCTGCTTTTCGCGCCCCGCTTCGGGAGGAGGGGAGAATGGACTGGCAGGCCCGAGCGTAGGACATAAATATGTGAAAGTTATTGTAGAAGGTGGGCTCCTTTTTTTTTTTCTTCAACACTTCTTGGAGTGAGAGAGTTCATTAGTACTATCAGGCAATATTTTTGGGTGGAAGTAAAAGGATATTGCAAGTTCCTGGTGTTTCCTGGTGTTTTACTGCAAAGAGATTAACAGGTGATATCACACAAAGAGGCAGATTAGAAAAAATAATCCTAGAGATTTGGGATTATAGCATGTTCATGTGCCACAATTTTCAGACCTGAGACCCTCTGAGGCAGTTGTACTGAATGTCATTTATTTAAAATGTGCACTTTTTATGAATTGTATTTAGTTTTCTGTAAAGTATGGTAGGGTTCAAATTGTATGGCACACTACAGCTCAGGTTTGCATTAAACATAGAGCCTGACATATTTGAGTTGGACCGACTGACCCAGCATTCTCTCTCTCTGTTTTTTTTGTTTTTTTTTGCTTCGGGAGGAGGGGACAGGACTGGGGCTGCTCCGGAGACCAGCACCGATGGATGCGGCCAGGGCAGGCGAGCGGGGGCTGGGGGAAAGTTTGCCGCCTACCCTTACCCCTGCCTCTAACGCTGGGGTAAGGGTAGGCGGTAAGTTAGCAGGTTAAACGCACGGCAAAACGGCAGGGTAGAAAAGCGATAGTTGGGGCGTGCGTCACTGTATGGAAGGGAATAGCTAATTCGCTCGTTTAAATTTAATCTACATGCCGCGTGCGGAAGGGGTTACCCGGGGATTTTAAGAGGCGGTAGGGATGAGTTAAAGGGGATAGTGTATAGCAGGAAGGGCTAACGCGGCCGGAAAGTGAGTAGAAGGCGAGTTAGGAGCAGGGTAACTGCAGTTGCACTTTACTGTATCGAACTGCCAGTGAATTCTAAAATTCCCTGATAAGCTATCCTTAAACACCATTATGACTCACCCCACTATGAACAATCAGACAAGAAACAGCCATCTGATTAAAATCCCTCTTCTCAAACATGCAAGAAACCTTCTCTACCTCACCTTCTTTTTGATAAATGCCCAATCTCTGTCTAAGAAACTCATGATTATTTCAGACCTAATCCTAGCAAAAAATCCTGACTTCTTTGCTATAACAGAAACTTGGCTCAAAGACACTGACTCTGTACTTACAAATCAGCTAACCAACAACGATTACAACATATTCTCAATCCCACGAAAATCCCGCAGAGGAGGAGGACTACTTCTCCTCATAAAAAAAACATTTCTCTATGAAGCTGATCCCGCACAACCTTCCTAAGAAATTCAAGATTGCTTTACTCGAATGAATTCTTACAAATATGCATTGTATACTGTCCTCCCAAACTTCTCGACAATGAGATCTCCCCCCTACTAGAATTTTTAATAACCAACATTAACACAAATAAATCTTCCATAATACTCTGTGATTTCAACCTTCATACTGACGCCCTACCTAGATCTCAAAACTGCCAAACCTTACTCGACATGCTCTCCAGCCTAAACCTGTTCCAAATTGTAAACAACCCCACTCACAAAGCAGGTCATACGCTGGATCTGATTTTCACCAACCAATACCTAGTCGATACTACATTATCTATTAAACCCATTCCCTGGTCAGATCACTATCTAATTAAATGCTGTACACAAATCAATTCCAACAAAATGACAAAAAATAACAAACCAATTTCATTCAAATACAGACCCCCCCCTTCCAAATCGACTCACTCAAACAAGAACTGGGAAAACAGCTGATGAATCTGGACCTATCCAACATACATAACGCCACCCAGTCCTGGTTCAACCTTACAAAGCAAACAGCAAACATAAATCCTGATAAAACAAAACAGAACAAAAAACAATCCTTGGTTCAACTCACACCTCAGAACTCTGAAATCCAATCTCAGAAAATTGGAAAAAGAATGGCGCAAATCCAAATGTCAACAAACCATTCAAAGATACCGAACACAACTTGCCGACTACAAGAAAGCAATCTTGAATGCTAAACGTGAATACTATAGCCTAAAAATAAAAAACTCTACAAATAAATCAAACTCCCTCTTCAACATTGTAAAAAACCTAATTGAAAACAACAAAAACATACCAACTACTGATGCAATTAACCTAAGCCAAGACCTCGCTAATTTTTTTAAGAACAAAATAGATAAAATAACTGAATCCTTCATCATCCCTTCTACTGACAAAGAACCTTATGATCTACCTTCTTTAACTTCATGGTCGAATTTCGAACCACTTTCATCTATTGAAATAGAAAAGATGCTTCAAAAAATAAACCCTGCTAGACATGACCTCAATACTATCCCAACCCGAGTATTAAAGGAAATAAAACATATCATTGCACCAACATTAGCTGCAATCATAAACAAATCACTTGAAGAAGGTCATCTACCAGCCAATCTGAAAACTGCAACAATCACTCCCATCGTAAAAAAAAAAGAATCTAGACCCAAAAGACCTGAACAATTACCGTCCCATCTCCAACCTTCCCCTTCTTGCCAAATTGACTGAAAAAGCAGCTTTGAATCAACTCAACGAACATCTAGAGATCAACAAGATTCTTCACCCTGCCCGACATGGTTTCAGAAAGAACCGCAGCACTGAAACCCTATTGATCAATTTATCTAACAAAATAATAAGAGGCTTTGACAAACTAAGTCACTTATTAATACTACTTGATCTATCTGTAGCATTTGACACTGTAGATCACAAAAAACTAATTTCAAGTCTTGCCAGTATAGGTCTTTCTGGAAAAACACTTGACTGGTTCACTTCATTCCTAAAAGACAGATTCTTCAAAGTCACCTTTAATAACATTTATTTTATTTTATTTTTTTTAAGAACATATCATCTGATCCCTGTCCCCTCGAAACCGTAGTACCTCAAGGGTCCGCCCTCTCGGCCACCCTCTTCAATATCTACCTACTCCCACTCTATCATTTCATTTCCAATCTAGGCATCACTTTCTTTCTATATGCCGATGACATTCAACTACTCATCCCTATTACATCTACCATCCAAGATGCTATACACCTCACAGTTAACCACCTCAACTCAATCAGAAAATTCCTGAACCAACTAAAGTTATGCCTCAATATGAACAAAACTGAATGCATCCTCATAAAAAGAAACAACCCAGAGCAAATATCCCAAATGCCCTCCATCCAAATCGACAACATCAATATCCAACTAAAGAATCCAGTAAAAGACCTCTGTATCTGGTAAGACAATGAACTAAACCTCAAAAAATGCATCGTAACAAAAACAAGAGAGGGCTTTCACAAACTTCATGTACTCAAACATCTTAAACCTCTATTACACCCGTATGACTTCAGAACAGTTTTACAATCACTCATATTCTCAAGTCTGGATTATTGCAATGCGATTTTCATCGGCCTCCCCAAATCAACACTAAAACCTTTACAATTACTGCAAAATGCCGCAGCACGAGTTCTTACTGGCAAGAAGAAATATGAACACATCTCCCCAATTTTGATGAATCTCCATTGGCTACCAATCATACAAAGGATCAAATATAAAACATTAACTACTCTACATAATGAAATCTACAAAGTTGACAACTCCTCCCTTGATCACATGATCCAACTGCACAAAACTCCACGCACTACAAGAATCACGAGCAAAGTGCAACTAATCATACCTCCCCTTACCTCTGCCAAACTATCCATCACCAGAAATAGAGCCTTCTCTATTGCCGGACCTAATGAATGGAACTCTCTACCAATCTACCTAAGCTCAATCAGGGACTCCAAATCTTTCAAAAAAGAACTTAAAACATGGTTATTTAGACAATCTTTCTCAAACGAAATTGGATAACCATATATATTATCTTAAGACTCACTCCCAGAAACCACCATGCTTCTAAATCCTCCTCACCCCTTCTTACCTAATATACCATTTCTTTCTCATCCATTCCTTTCTTATTTATTTTTTCTCCCTATTTTCCCTTGAACCTCTCCTTTTCCTTTTACTCCTTCCCTGCTCCCTTGAATAATTTGCTCTCACACCATGCAATGTTATTCCTAAATTATTCCCATAATCAACTAACATCATTTGTTAAATCTCAGCAAGTCCGTTTCTTATGTTTTTCTATTTAAATCTGTTTTTAAATCTGTTTCTTTATGCTAATGCCGAAATGTTAATTGTTATCCACATCTTTATGCGTTATGAACACGTTTCATGTATATTGTTGTTCTTCTATGTAAACCGGAGTGAAGGCATTCTGCTAAACTTCGGTATAAAAAAGAAACCAAATAAAATTAAATAAATAAGAGAGAATTTGAAAAGTTGGCAGTAGAGGCAAAAACTCACAGTAAAAACGTTTTAAAATATATCCGAAGCAGAAAGCCTGTGAGGGAGTCAGTTGGACCATTAGATGAACGAGGGGTTAAAGGAGCACTTAGAGAAGATAAGGCCATCGCAGAAAGATTAAATGGTTTCTTTGCTTCGGTGTTTACTGAGGAGGATGTTGGGGAGGTACCCGTAATGGAGAGGGTTTTCATGGGTGGTGATGCAGATGGACTGAATCAAGTCACGGTGAACCTAGAAGATGTGGTAGGCCTGATTGACAAACTGAGGAGTAGTAAATCACCTGGACCAGATGGTATACACCCCGGAGTTCTGAAGGAACTAAAAAATGAAATTTCAGACCTATTGGTAGGGATTTGTAACCTATCATTGAAATCATCCATTGTGCCTGAGGACTGGAGGATAGCAAATGTAACCCCAGTACATTTGACTTCGGTGCCAGGAGAAATAGTGAAAAGTGTTCTGAATGTCAAAATCACAGAACATATGGAAAGACATGGTTTAGTGGAGCAAGGTCTGCATGGCAAGGCAAGTCTTGCCTCACAAGCCTGCTTCACTTTTTTGAAGGAGTTAATAAACATGTGGATAAAGGTGAACCGGTAGATGTAGTGTACTTGGATTTTCAGAGGGCGTTTTGACAGGGTTCCTCATGAGAGGCTTCTAGGAAGAGTAGAGAGTCATGGGATAGGTGGTGATGTCCTTTCGTTGATTGCAGATTGGCTGAAGGACAGGAAACAGAGTAGGATTGGATGGACAGCTTTCTCAGTGGAGGGGAGTGGACAGTGGAGTGCCTCAGGGATCTGTATTGGGACTCTTACTTTTCAATGTATTTGTAAATGATCTGGAGAGAAATACGACGAGTGAGATGATCGAATTTGCAAATGACACAAAATTGTTCAGAGTGGTTAGATCACAAGCGGATTGTGATGAATTGCAGGGAGACCTTGTGGGACTGGAAAATTTGATGTGGATAAGTGCAAGGTGATACATATAGGGAAAAATAACCCATGCTATAGTTACACAATGTTGGGTTCCATATTGGGTGCTATAACCCAGGAAAGAGATCTAGGCGTCATAGTGGATAACACATTGAAATCTTCCGTTCAGTGTGCTGCACCAGTCAAGGAAGCAAACAGAATGTTGGGAATTGTTGGAAAGGGAATGGTGAATAAAACGGAGGATGTTGTGGTGCCTCTGTATCGCTCCATGGTGAGACCGCGCCTTGAATACTGTGTAAGGTTCTGGTCGCTGCATCTCAGGAAAGATATAGTTGCGATGGAGAAGGTGCAGAGAAGAGCTACCAAAATGATGGGGGGAATAGAGCAGCTCCCCCATGAGGAAAGACTGAGGAGGTTTGGGACTTTTCGGCTTGGAGAGGAGACGGCTGAGGGGGGATATGATGGAGATGTTTGAAATCATGAGAGGTCTAGAACGGGTGGACGTGAATCGGTTGTTTGCTTTTTCGGATAGTGGAGGGACTGGGGGGCACTCCATGAGGTTAGCGTGGGGCACATTTAGGACTAATCAGAGAGAGTTCTTTTTTATTCAACGCACAATTGAATTCTGGAATTTGTTGCCAGAGGATGCGGTTAGTTCAGTTAGTATAGCTGTGTTTAAAAAAGGATTGGATAAGTTCTTGGAGGAGAAGTCCATTACCTGCTATTAGGTTCACTTAGAGCAGAGCTTTCCAAACTTTTCATGTTGGTGACAAACTTTTTAGACAAACATAATTTCGTGACACAGTAATTCAGTCTACTAGCAAACCAGAGGTTAAAGGTTAAATGAACGAAATGTATTTGGGCAATTTATGTATGTTTCCTTAAATATATACATAATAAAATGTTTCACGACACAACCTATCTTGTGAAAACCTTTCATTATATTAAAAATATATAATATTCCAAGATTAATGTTATTGTTATAATTTATGAGTAGCAATAATAAAACAAAGTTATTGTGTTATTCAATTTACCTCTTTAATGAGATATATGAGCTTGATGGGATGAACACAGCTTTTGAATATTTGGTGTTAAAAAAAAGTCCAAAGGGTCTTCTGTGTAATTTTAAAAAGCTGGCCAGTTTCACACTATAAAATTATTTGATAGCCTCATTCAACTAATTCTATATGGCTTTGAGAGTGAAGTCCGGAATTTATAGGAAAGGACGGAATGTCCATATAAATCCTGCACCTCCAGTTCTGTAATTCTGTGCATCCACTGAAATTCTCCCAAACAATGGATCTTGGATGTTTCCCTTACAGCTCATCATACTAAAAAATATTTTCAAATTCTGGTGTCACCTCACAGTAACAGCAGCACAAACACCTTCCACTGCCAGGCACATTGTGAACAAACCCTCGCAAAAAAGACACTCAAAATCTATACTGCAATCCCATTGTAACACAACAGTAATAACATCAAGGACTCAAACAACAATAACCCTACCTGTGAAAAAGCAAGGGTAAATATTACACTGGGTCCTAGAATACCAATACACCACCTACTGAGGAAACAAAACAAACCAGATTACTATAGATCCCTATGCTAGAAGAGTCTCTCATCGTGGTCACACACACAGAGCAGAGACAGACCCTCACCAAATACAGAATACAAAATAAAGGAGCACAAATTAGACAAAAACTGAAATGGAAACCCCAAGAAGCCAGTCTCTGTGTATTAAAAATGGAAAAACAGAACCACCATTCCTCATAAAACAAATAAAATCAAGAAACATAAAGCATCAGTTATAATAGTAAAACCATACTAATAAAATAATATTTTAAAACTACTGATAAATAGAATTTCTATTAATTAAAATCATATACATTTTTTACAATTTCCCAAACACCAATAAAATATTTCAAAACAGCACATATATCAAATAACACGCAATAATTAAAACTAATAAGGATTTTAAAAAGCCCCTGCTGTCCATACGTGGGAGCTCTTGATTTCCAGTCATCCTGATATTGTCAAGGATTAGGAGGTTATCCTCTGTCTCACATATACTCACATGTCCATTCTCTCTCACACATACACATTCATGCTCTTATACCCACCATAACCTCTCGCTCTCACAGACACTAACACACTCTCAGGCTCTAAGACACTCTCTCCCCCTCCACACCCCCCCCCCCCCCACAAACTCTTACTCCCCTGGATTTTCTCATACACACTCATGCTCTCACTCTCTCTGGTTCCCTCACATACACACAAAAACACACACCCCCAGGCAAGCTCCCAGTCATTCTCACACACTGAAACTGACCTCCAGGCAGGCTCCCATTCATTTTCAAACCACTCCCTCACCATCCCCCATGCATGCACATATTCATTCTCCCACACACAGACCCCCAGGCAGGCACCAATTCATTCTCACACACACATACACCACACACAGGCAGGCACCTATTCTCACACATACAGACCCCAGGAAGACACCCATTCATTCTCATACACAGACACACCCTCAGGCAGGCACCCATGCATTCACACACATACACCCCCAGGCAGACTCCCATTCATACACATGCACACAATAAAGGCAGACCCCCTCTCTTTCTTTTGCCAGCAACCTCAGAATCTCTCTCATTCCTCTGCTGCCACTGTCACTTATGCTGCATGGCTATTGGGGAGGCGCTGATTGCTGCTACTGGCACTGAAGCCCATTCTGCTGCCTCTGTGCAGGCCCCATGGGTTTCCACTTCCTCCATGTTGATCTCATACATTGTGAGATCCGCATAGAGAAAGTGCTACTCTTGCACATTACCAAAGATTATATGTGCCAATCAGTAAGAAGTAATTTTGTTTTTTTTACCTTTGCTGTCTGATCTTAGTTTTCTAATCAGTTGGTCACAGGCTTTTTTGTTCCACCTTCCCATTCTTATTTTTTTGCCAATTCCTTTCTTATTGTCTTTTTTTCTATTTATTTCCTCTCCATCTATCTTCTTCCCTCAAACACAGTCAGGTTCTCATTCTCACTTGCTTTCTCTCTCTCTCACACACACACCCAGGCTCTCTCTCACTCCCACATGCTGTCTTGCTCAAGCACAGGCTCTCACTGTCACATGCTCTCTCTCATACAATCATTCATACACACAGGCTCTCACTGTCACATGCTGTCTCTCTCACACACACACAGGCTCTCACATGCTGTCTCTGCAAACATTCAGGTCCTCACTCCCACACACAGTCTCTCAACTCATCTCATACATGCACACAATCTCTCAAGTCATCTCATACAGACATGCTACGGGCCCTCAGCCTCTCTCTTACCTCTGGGCCTCCTCTTCACGGGTCACTGCAGGATGCGCTCTGCAGCAGCTCTGATCTTCTCGGGCCGATCCGCGACGGCGGGGACCCTGATCTTCTCGGGCCGATCCGAAGTGGCGGCCCTGCTACCGGGCCGCCTCCTCTTCTCAGCCCGCTGCAACCTTCTGCACGTGGCTGATGCTCCTCCTCCTTCCTGCCCACGCGGCTCCTGCAACATTTTTCTTCCGGGGCCGCATGGGCAGGAAGGAGGAGGAGCACCTGCACGTTTAGACGTGACCTTGTTCTTCGGGCCATGGTGACATGAGCTCCACCACGGCCCTGCCGATCTTCCTGCTGTGCGTCTTCGGCACAGCACAGCAATATTTCACTATTCAGCCGCCAGTGAGATGAGGTCCACCAGCAGCTGCATTGGCTCCCCCTGAACTCTCCTTGCTCCGCCCCGTCACGTGCACCGGGCTTGCGCGACACACCGGCACACTGCAGGCGACACACTAAAGTGTCGTGACACACACTTTGGAAAGCTCTGATTTAGAGAATAGCAACTGCCATTAGCAATGGTAGCATGGAATAGACTTAGTTTTTGGGTACTTGCCAGGTTCTTATGGCCTGGATTGGCCACTGTTGGAGACAGGATGCTGGGCTTGATGGACCCTTGGTCTGACCCAGTATGGCATTTTCTTATGTTCTTATGTAACCCATTCTGAAAGAATTGCAAAATGAGCGGCAACTTAATCAAAGCATGCCTTGTTCCACACACCAAGCCTCAAAACACTCCAAACTCTAATGTAAGATAAGGAAGTGAATCGGTTATTTACACTTTCAAATAATAGACGGACTAGGGGGCATTCCATGAAGTTAGTAAGTAGCACATTTAAGACTAATCGGAGAAAATTCTTTTTCACTCAATGCACAATAAAGCTCTGGAATTTGTTGCCAGAGGATGTGGGTTGTGCAGTTAGTGTAGCTGGGTTCAAAAAAGATTTGGATATGTTCTTGGAGGAGAAGTCCATTAACGGCTATTAATGAAGTTTACCTAGGGAACAGCCACTGCTATTAATTGCATCAGTAGCATGGGATCTTCTTAGTGTTTGGTTAATTGCCATGTTCTTGTGGCCTGGTTTGGCCTCTGTTGGAAACAGGATGCTAGGCTTATTGGATGCTTGGTCTGACCCAGCATGGCAATTTCTTATGTTCTTAAACATGCCAGCCAAATGGCAAGTGTTTCCAGATAAGAGATGCCCCAGAGAGTCCTCTGCACTGCAGAGCCTCTGCGCTATCAACTCCTGACAGTGAACTCCGTAACTCCGGAGGCTTGCATCCATTGTGTGTACCAGCTAGTCCGGGGTCTGCAGGGAACGCCCTTCCTTAGATCATCCGCTTTCAACCCCTTCTGCAGTTGGATGCTGATCTACTCTGGTAACTGAAGCCGCATTGAGAAGTCCTGAAACTTTGTGCAAACAGAATGCGCTGAAGAGGACGCATAATCATCCTTGTCCATGGAACCACCTCCGGGGGGCTACCATTAAAACTAGCAGTTGTTGGTAAGACAACCCTGTTGGGAGGAATCCCTTTGTCAATGGCCGCACCTGCGCCAGCAGTTTCTGAATGTGGCCTTCTGGCAGGAACGTTCCGCTTGCTTCGTGTTGAATCGAACACCGAGATAGTGCAACATCTGAGATGGCTGGAGACTGTTCTTGGGAAGGAAATCACTTTACACGAGACCTGAAGACTTTCCCCCAGTTAGCCAAGCTAGGTACAGGAGAACCAGAATGCTGTTCTCTCTCAAACCTGCCGCTAAGAGCACCCTGACCTTGACAAGGCTATGGATGCGGTGGCTAAACCAAAAAGTAGCACTCAAACTGACAATACCCCAAAACGGCAAGCTGCGGAAACCGCTGACGCTCCAGCCAGACGGGCATACGTGGATACATCTCTGACAAATCCAGAAACGTCAGAAATTCCCAACTATATTGCCAATATCACCAAACTTAAGATTTCCATATGGAATTAAGTCACTTGCCAATGATGATTGTCTTCCTTTTTGGTCCAGGATGAAGCGAGAGAAGCCTTCCTTCTTGGGAATAATGAAATAAATAGAATAAATGGCCCGTACCTCTCGTGATTTTGGCAAAGGAACCACTGCCCATCTGCTCAAGAGCCTCGACAACAAACTCCCCTGCCTAAGAGACACAGAGACATGCCATGAAGTCATCCCTAGGGACGCAGAGAAAGCTCCAGAGCATAGTCTTCCTGTATCACTCCAGAACCCTCTAGTCTGATGTGAACTTGACCCACCTCCAATTAAAAACAGATAGGTGACCCTTTATCTCCTGCTCTGTGAGATGGGTCACAAACCTTCACTGAGGGGGGCCAGGAGACACCCTCATCCGAGCCTGCACCCTGTCTGGGCGGAAAGGACTGAGTCCTACTCAAGGGCCGTCCTCTAAGAAACTGCCCCTCTAGCAATCGAGGAACAGGGACTCATTTTTTGGGCATCTTTCTTCGTTTTTTTGTTTTTGTTTTTTTTAACTCACTCCCAAACAAAAGTGACCATTTAAAGGGGCAAGTCTATAAGATTAAACTTTGAAATTGTATCGAGTGAACAATGGTTCAGCCACAGCTGCCACCTGACTGCTATCTCCAAAGCCTTTCCTCTGGCAGATGTACGAACCAGATCTAGCTTGGAGCAGCCAAAAAGACAGCGGCCGGTTCCATCACTGCCCCGGTATTCAAACCAGACTCGTCAACTTCCCCGAGATCGGAACAGACAAGAGCAAGTCACCAGGGAGCAGCAAGAGACTATCTACATCCTTCAGTGCTGTTCCACTTTCCACAGGAACGATCATCCGCTTGTGGCAGAACACACAGGCACATTCCCATTTTAGAAAAATCCAACTGCTCTCTCTCTCTGCCGGATCCAGGAGGTACAACCCTACCAAGGCTCATCCCCCTCTGAAATCAGCTTTCAGAGCATCCCATTCAAAACCATCAGGCCTTGAATGGCATCCATAACGGGGAAGTAAAACGTTTTTGGCTCAGAAATGGAATCAACACCCAGCGCTCCCAATATCTTCAGTACTTGCCAGGTTCTTATGGCCTGGATTGGCCTCTGTTGGAAACAGGATGCTGGGCTTGATGGACCCTTGGTCTGACCCAGTATGGCATGATCTTATGTTAGGGCAAGAAGAGCAGGGAATTTATCTCCAAGTCCTTTGTCTAATACACAAGTCACTAAATAATGAGAAAACAGAATGGTTAAATGCATCTTTGCAGATTCATACCCCACAGCCTAACCTATGATCAGCGAACAAAGTTTGGTTTTGTTTTTTTTTTTGTTTTTTTTAACTATTCCTTTGGTTAGGTTGGCCCATTTGAGCAAAGTCAGGGAAAGAGCAGTATCTTTAGCTGGGCCTAAATTATGGAATTCCCTTCCAATTGAGTTAAGACTACAGTCAAATTATCAAACTTTTAAAAAAGTTGTAGAAACCTGGCTATTTAGACGAGCATTTGGAGAAGAAGCAATTTAAAGGAGTTGTATTTTTTATTAGAGCTGTTTTAAAATGAGAAAGTGAGGCTTTTGCATTGATGTCTTTTACAAACTTTTATGGTATATTTTTGTTTTATTAAATTATTAGTACTTTTATTTTTAGGTTATGATTATTTTAATTGTAATATTTACATGGTTTTGTAGTTTTTACGTTTTTGTTTCATTTTTATTTATATATTGATGCTGTAAACCGTTATGATTGTTAGTCAGAATATCAGTATACAAAATAATATAAATAAATATACTCTATGACAGAACGCTCTGTAAGGATCGCTTTCACCATCCGTGCCACCTAGATCAGCAGGCCAAGGTGTGCTCTGACGCTTACTCTCAGCAGAAGACCTGCGGGATTCCGTAGCCTGCGATCCACTTTTTGTTGTTGTTGTTGTTGTTGTTGTCTGGCTCCGCTGAACATACCTGTAAAAGGGACTGCCACTCTTGAAACAATTCTACTCAGTGGGCACCGGAATGGTGCCCACTGAGTTCTCCTCCCCTGCTGAAATCCAGTTGGGGGGGGGGGGGTTCCTCAACATCAAGGGAAAACTCTGATAGATCCCTTCTGAACCCATTCCCGCAGCCTGCTGGGAAGGACTGGGCTCTGCAAAAACCAGCCAGAGACAACTCCCTGAGCCTCTGAACAGCACTGACAAAATAAAAGGGAGCCCAGACTGTAATGCAGCAGGGTAAATCGTACGCATGCCAGCAGTGTAAATCACAAGGCGCATAGGCTTCTTTACTACCGGCGCCAGGGATGAAATGTCCACTAGCAGCATGCTTACAACAAGCAACTAACAATTGTACATCCAACTGTGCGTCTATACAAGGCGAACCAGTACAGTACGCCCAAATTTAGGGAATCCAAATTTTTAGGACATCCAAGCACGGGACACCCACAAGAAAAACGACGTACTTCGGAAGCTCAAAACATATACATCCAACCATATGGACACCCAGCCTGGATGCACAGGTGTGAACCGACGTCAGGCACTATTTTGCGGCAGACCTGTGCAGAAAAAAAGTGCGTGAATGCCATTGTGGCCTACCATGGGGCAACTCAGAAAGTTTGAGAGTGGAGCCTAGCTCAAATGGCCGCTCAACCTGCCAGAACTGCCGCGACTCCCTATTCCCTCAAGGAGGTGGAGGCGAATGTCGGATCAGTCTTCTTCTTCTTCTTAAGGGAAATGTACATCCAGCATTTGCTGGAGGTGGAGAATACTGGCGGGCTGATGTCAGTGCGGGGATATACATACTACGACGTCAGCTTTACTCCGTCTCCATTTGCTGGTAAAGGTGCATAACCCACTGGTGTAGATTAACCTGTCTGAATGCTGAGAAATGATCTTTTTGACGGGGTTGGAAACATATTCACAATTCCTAGCCACCAGTCAAAATTTAGAGGAGCCAGGGGTAAAAAAAAAAAAAAAAGTTTAAAAACTTCATCTCCCCACCCATTTCTCCCTCTCTCAGGGCATGGGAGGAACAGGGTCAGGGGGATGGGGCAAACGGGGAGAGGGGTTCCCAGACCCCGCGTCTCCTCCCCTCCTCTACACACTTTCTTTTCAGACAGAAAGCGGGAGGCAAGCGCACCACCACTGGGACGGAGCAGTTCTGCACTCACTCTCTCTCTATTTGAACCACATCCCTGGAATTATTTCTCACCTATTAACCCTAGACTTTATTCCAAGTCTCATCTTAAAAATACACGGACTTCTAAATCACACTTCCAGATGCTTAAAAAAAACCAAACCAAACAACATCTGCTCTTCATGACTTTGTCGTTCATTGCATGTAGCATCTACGCTGGTCAGGGTGCTGTAGGTAGGGTGATTTCCAAAGCAGCGCACAAGTCTGATCTGCACCGGCATCGTGCCCGAAGTTACACTTGCTCCTGAGCACGTGCGACTCTGCGCTTGGAGATTTCTACACAATACTTTCCAAAAATTCCCAAGTAGGCGTGGAAATCTTTCCCCCACCGCACAGTGAATGTAAGCAAGCTATATTCGTACTTTTACGCACACTGTGATGCATTGAGTTACAGGCACTAAAAATGTATACTCTTTGGGATTTGTAATTTTCACACCTCACATAGACGGCAACTTTTAAACAGCCGCACGTGTGCGCGAACAGATACAACCATTTTATAACATTCGCACATATATGCGCGCATGGTATAAAATTAGGCTGTACGTGTGCATACACGCGCACACAATTTTATACGTGCACGCAAATGCCGCCTCTACCACGTAAAGTGTGTGTGTGTGGGGGGGGATTTTAAGAGACGCGCGCCAACGCAATTACCAGTTTCCCCAGTTCATTCCCACTTTGCCCAGGACTTCCTAACCCCAATACCCAAATAGTCTCCCTTTTACTGTTAGCTCAGGCCCTTAAAACCCCACTGACTAACCTAGATTTGTTGTTTATTTTACAACTTACACACCATCCACAGCAGACGTTATGAGGTAGGGGACCCCGACGCGCGCACGAGTATTTTACGCACAGATTTCATTTAAAAATCCTGCCCCTTTTATAAGAAAACGTTTTTGTGCGCGTACCGGAGAAACACGCGTATTCACTCGCCTTTTACGATCTGCATGGTACGTGCGGGCACAACTTCTGTGCGTATCCCCCAGCTTTGGTGCGGGCAGGGCTTTTAAAATTCATCTTAGGGCACAAAAATATCTATATCGCCGATCTAGTTGAATGATTTGGGTTTGCTTTTTAAAATCTGTGCACAAAATCCTAATGGCCCTTAAATTTTCATGTTACGAGGTGTAGTGCAGTTCTACTTAATTACAAAACCCGAACTCTTACATTTTTTAATAGCTGCCTCTACCTCATCGGCGACCAGGTCTCTTCTTCCACACATCCCTATGCTTCATGGGCTTAGCTGCCATTATCGTCAGACTATTTGGATTTCTAAATAGAGGAGAAAAATACAGCTTTAGGGAACTGGCAAGTCTTGCACATAATCTGCCAAAGGGTTTGAGGGCACGGATTCTAGTTAGACTGAAAGCACATGCCAAGAATTTATTGACAGACTGCTTTAAAACTTCTTCGGGAAAAGCAAGGAAACTCAGACAGATGTGGGCCACTGGTTTATGCTGAAAATAGGTCCAAGACTGTCGTCAACCCCTACAGCAGCTGATTCATTTCTGACATCATGACAGCTATTTTAAAAGCACAAATTTCTTGCCTCACTTACTGTAAAACAGGAAAGAGTAAATGCACGGACAAAGCAGACTGCAAGATTTTTTTCTCCCACCAATATATTCCCTGTAGCCAGCCTTTACACTATCAAAAGAAAATGAACCAATTATGGACAGAGAATCCTATTTTGTCTGATTATCATCAACAGACATTAAAGCATTAATTGACAAGATCAAGAACCATGAAGTTCAGTTTGGAGGTAGACCGCCTGCCACTTACATTTGGAAGGCTGTTCCAAAAAGCCACATTTTTTTCAATTTTCCAAAGACAGATTTTATTCTGTTCTGATCTTTCGTGGCAAAGAGACCCAATGGAATGGAACTGATCCAAAGGTCTTTTCTCCGATGGCTGCAAGTTGCAGCTCTTTAGGGTGATGGAACAGTTAACTGCCTTTGTAGCACTGAATGTAAGGAGCGGGAGGGCACATACAGGCACAGGTTTACTTGGCAGCTTGGGTACCTTACAGTTTAACCTTTGAAGGCTAAGACCAAGATTTTACAGTTGAGCTCAGTAGTTTACAGGGAGCCAGTGCAGGGATTTTAGAATAGGTGTGATCCTCTCCAGTATTTTTTGCACTTAGCAGCATTTGCACTGCAGCAATCTATATGTTCTAGTTCTTTTTTTCTGTACAATTCTGTTTCAAACAATAAAACTAGAATACACCTTGTGCTTCCAGGGACATTTAAATATTAAGTGGAATAAAATAAATAAGACGTGTAAGAGATTGCAGTCAGCCCTTTGATGTAACACATGCTTCTCTTTTTCGTACAACCCCCCCCCCCCCCCACTCCCAAAAAAACAAACAAAAAAAAAACTTGTCAAAGAATGTTTCTGATGTTTGGCAGGTAACTAAATTCATTGCTTCCTGGAAGCAAATGAAAACACTCTGGTTGTAATTAATGCATAACGGAAGGCATGTAATATGTTCTTCCCCCCCCCCCCCCCCAAGCATGAAGTCTTTTTTTATGGGGAGAAATTCAGGGCAGGTAGTTATAGTTATTTATAATCCACATCATTGCAAAAAAAAAAACCAACTCATTGTTTCAAACAATAATTTAGTCACGTCTGTAACCTCGAGGAGGAGATAGTCATCTAACATTAAGCTAAGCACAATATAAAACATCGCAAAGTTAATGCTCATTAAGCCCTCCGGAAACGTATGTGTCATACATGATCTAAAGTACAAGATGTCCCATAAGGACTCTGACGATATCCCAGATTGGGTCGTGTGGCAACTACAACTAACTTGGACCTTTCCAACGCCGATTCGGCCATGACCTCTTGGCTAAACATCACGCGCTCAGTAGCAAACAAAATCTGCCCCATGTCAGCCAAAGTTATCAACCCAGCCAATCCCAACAAAAAACCCTGGTTCTCTATAGAATTAAAAAAGCTCAAACAAGACCTTCAAGATAAAGATCAACCTGGCATAAGGATCCCTCCCCTGCCTCCCAGGCGTCTTATAAAACCGGTATGAACCATTACAGGATCACCATTCTCCGTACTAAGCGAGATTTCTATGCCAAAAAAATTCACAGCTTCCTATACGACCCAAAAACATTATTTTCATATGTTGCAACCCTTACCACTCCTGTTCCTCCAATCATCCCGGAAGAAGAAGCCCAAGAAAAAGCTACGGAACTGGCAGCATTCTTTGACAAAAAAATCAAAAATTTACTTGCACCTCTGACAACATCAAACACCCAACCCCCACCCAGCCAAAACCCTTCACCAGCTATCTATAAACCGACTCTAGAATCATTGGAACTCACATCCTCCTTGGAAATCGAATCTATAATCAAGAAAATGAAGCCTTCGTCACATCCAACAGACCAAATACCTACCAAACTCTTACTTACCATTCCTAACACCATAGCCAAACCACTGGCCAACATCATTAATTGCTCCCTCGCACAAGGATCGGTTCCAGACTCTTTGAAAACTGCTTCCCTGAAACCCTTACTAAAAAAAACCCAACCTGGATCCAGCCAATCCCGTAAACTACCGCCCCATTGCCAACTTACCTTTTATAGCCAAGTTAATGGAAAAACTGGTCAGCAACCGACTCACAGATTACCTGGACACTCATAATATTCTTTACCCTTCTCAATTCGGTTTCCGGAAACGCTTAAACACAGAATCTCTCCTACTCTTATTAACCAACAACATCCTGATGGGTCTCGACAAAGGCCAACCTTATCTTCTAGCTCTTCTCGACATCTCTGCAGCATTCGACACAGTAAACCATACAACTCTCATCAATCGTCTGACGGAAATCGGCATCACTGGCTCTGCACTCATCTGGTTCAAATCCTTCCTCACCAACAAGCACTATAAAGTGAGAATAAACGACAAAGAATCCCTCCCCGTCCCTTCTAATCAAGGATTACCCCAGGGCTCATCACTATCCCCTACCCTGTTTAATATCTGCTCCCCTTATGACAGTTACTTGAAAGCCTCAACCTTACCCACTTTATATACGCTGACGACGTGCAGATCCTAATCCCCATCATGGATCCCATCGCCAGCACCCTAAACTTCTGGAACAGCTGCCTTCACTCCATCAACCTCCTTCTGTCGAGTCTTAATCTGGTTCTTAACACCTCCAAAACAGAGCTCCTTGTCATCGCCCCCAACGATAACAACCCACTCGTCAGCAACCCAATCATTCCACTAGTAAGCCAGGTGAGAGACCTTGGTGCCACTCTAGACTCTAGAATGCACCTCAAAATGTTCATTAACACCACCACTAAGGAATGCTTCTTTAAGCTACTGGTTCTAAAACAGCTGAGACCTCTCCTACACTTTCATGATTACCGTTCTGTCCTTCAAGCCATACTGTTTTCAAAGATAGACTACTGCAACGCACTACTACTAGGCCTACCCGCCTCCTCAACTAAACCACTACAGATGCTGCAAAATGCCGCAGCCAGGATTCTTACTAACACGCGCCGCAAGGACCACATCACACCGATACTAAAAAACCTCCACTGGCTACCCATCCACTGTAGAATACTGTTCAAGACTTTGACCATCGTTCACAAAACTATTTTTATCAGCAATCTTCACTCCAGCTCACCATCCCACTCGAACTCCATTCTTCCTCAAGACCGATCAGATCCGCATACAAAGGATCCCTCCAAGCTCCCTCAATCAAATCCTCCGTTCACAACTCGATTCAAAAACGAGCACTGTCTAACGCTGGACCGCATCATTGGAATTCACTACCCCTGGATCTTCGCCAGGAACAATGCCATCTGTCCTTCAGAAAGAATCTGAAAACCTGGCTGTTCTCTCAAGCCTACCCATAAAGGGTCACTCCCCAATGAGCTCGTTCTCTCTTACCTTTTCCCTTTCACCTTCCCCCATCCCCTGCCATCCTTAGCCCACCTCGAAAGCCTCCTTCGGTTTGGCTCAAACTGCTCATCTAAATCAGCTGCTAAATCAGCACCCTATGCAGATCAACTGTTCTTTGCTATTGTACATTACCTCTTTAGTTAAGTTACGTTAAACTAATCCTTCTCTTAAAGATCCTGAATTTTATGCTCCCTGTTTTATTGTAAATTTCTTTCTACTAGTTAAATGGTTTCCCCTGGTTCTGCTGTAAACCGGTATGATAAGACTTCGTCTTGAGCATCGGTATATTAAAAGAAGTTAAATAAAATAAAAGGCCGCTACAGGAGCCCATCCCCGTAGCGGTGAAGAAGAAAACCCAACCCCTAGCAGCGAAGAGGAAACCCGACCCCAGGCTGAGGCGCCCATTCCTGTGGCACCAAAAAAAGAAGGCCCGCCGGATTAAAGCCATGCCGGAACTGGAGCCCATCCCTGCAGTGAAGGAAGCTGGTGTGTCTGTGTGTGAATGGATGCGTGGGTGAGAGCTTTAGTCTGAGGGTGTGAATGGGTGCCTGGGTGAGAGCTTTAGTCTGTGGGTGTGAATGGATGCATGGGTGAGAGCTTGTGTCTGTGAATGGATGCCTGGGTGAGAGCTTGTGTCTGTGAATGGATGCATGGTTGAGAGCTTGTGTCTGAGGTTGTGAATGGGTGCCTAAGTGAGAGCTTATGTCTGTGTCTGTGAATGGATGCATGGGTGAGAGCTTGTGTCGGTGGGTGTGAATGGGTGAGAGCTTGTGTGTGTGGGTGTGAATGGAAGCCTGGATGAGAGCTGGTGTGAATGGGTGCTTGGGTGAGAGCTTGTGGGTATGACTGGAAGCCTGGATGAGAGCTGGTGTGAATGGGTGGTTGGGTGAGAGCTAGTGTATGTGTGTGTGTGTAGGTGTAAATGGAAGCCTGGATGAGAGTTGGTGTGAATGGGTGCCTGGGTGAAAGCTTGTATCTGAGGTTGTGAATGGGTGCATGGGTGGGAGCTTGTGTCTGTGGGTGTGAATGGGTGAGAGCTTGTGTGTGTGTGGGTGTGAATGGAAGCCTGGATGAGAGCTGGTGTGAATGGGTGCTTGGGTGAGAGCTTGTGGGTATGAATGGAAGCTTGGATGAGAGCTGGTGTGAATGGGTGCTTGGGTGAGAGCTTGTGGGTGTGAATGGAAGCCTGGGTGAGAGCTTGTGTGTGGGGGTGTGAATGGGTGAGAGCTTGTGTGTGAGGGTGTGGGTGTGAATGGGTGCTTGGGTGAGAGCTTGTGGGTGTGGGTGTGAATGGGTGCCTGGGTGAGAGCTTGTATCTGAGGTTGTGAATGGGTGCATGGGTGAGAACTTGTGTCTGTGGGTGTGAATGGATGAGAGCTTGTGTGGGTGTGAATGGAAAGCCTGGTTGAGAGCTGATGTGAATGGTTGTTTGGGTGAGAGCTTGTGTGTGTGGGTCCGAATGGTTGCTTGGGTGAGAGCTTGTGGGTGTGAATGGAAGCCTGGGTGAAAGCTTGTGTCTGTAGGTGTGAATGGAAGCCTAGGTGAGAGCTTGTGTCTGTAGGTGTGAATGGAAGCCTGGGTGAGAGCTTGTGTGTGGGGGTGTGAATGGGTGAGAGCTTGTGTGTGAGGGTGTGAGAGCTTTTGTGTGTGATTGAGAGAGCGAGACTGGTCAGGAAGGTGATGTGTTTCTGTGTGAGAGAGCGAGACTGGTCAGGAAGGTGATGTGTTTCTGTGTGAGAGAGAGAGACTGATCAGGAAGATGACTGGTGTGAAAGAGACTGAGGCTGGTCGTGGGTCACTCACACCACCCCCACCCATTGGGGGTGGGGGTGGTGTGAGTGACCTGTTGTGGGCGCTAAGGAAGAGGACTGTGAGGACAGCTTCAGCAGCCCTTGCTGCTTCTGGTGAGTGCTATTGGCCTGGAAGGGAAAGGAGTAGGAGAGTTGCTGGAGAGGGTAAGTAAAGGTGGCTTTTTAAATTTATTTTTCTTGATTGACTGCCATTTTAATTATTGGGTACTATGCGAT